>NC_066582.1:220322558-220654743 GCF_024323335.1 Lathyrus oleraceus
AGATGTCTATGAGAAGATGGACGCTATGAATGATCAATTTCTTGAGCTTCGCAAGGATATGAAAACTTTTAGAGGAAAGGATCTTTTCGGCAAGTCTGCTGCCGAACTTTGCTTGGTTCCCAATGTGAAGATTCCTTTGAAATTCAAGGTCCCTGACTTTGAAAAATACAAGGGAAATACTTGTCCTCTCAGCCACCTGGTCATGTATGCCAGGAAGATGTCGACTCAGACCGACAATGACCAATTGCTCATCCACTACTTTCAGGACAGTCTGTCCGGTGCCGCTCTGGGATGATATATGGGTTTAGACAGTGCGAACATCCGATCCTTCAACGACCTTGGCGAGGCCTTCGTCAAGCAATACAAGTACAACGTGGATATGGCTCCCGATAGGGATCAATTGAGGGCCATGTCCCAGAAGGACAAAGAAATATTCAAAGAGTATGCCCAGAGGTGGCGAGAGGTGGCAGCACAGATCGTGCCTCCGCTAGAGGAGAAAGAGATGACTAAGATCTTTTTGAAGACCTTAAGCTCTTTTTATTATGAGCGGATGATTGCTAGCGCTCTTTCTGACTTCACCGAGATGGTGAATATGGGGATGCGTCTAGAAGAAGGGGTTAGAGAAGGACGTCTAACCAGAGAGGAAGGCTCTTCTACCAAACGATATGGGGCATTTGTGAAGAAGAAAGATGGAGAGGCACATGTTGTGACCTCCCATGTGAAACCAAGAAGACCCTCTGTGATGAGGAAGACCGTGCGTCCCGCCGGTAACCAGCACCAGGTGGCTCATATAGCACCGATTTTCAGAGATAATCAACAGTACCAGCAACATAACAACAATCAACAACCACCTCCACAATATCAACCTCAGCAACACCGACCGCAACAGCAGGCCTACCAGCCTTGAAACAGTAATCAAACCAGCACGAGTTACGAGTGGAAAAGGGTCACCTTCGATCCTATTCCAATGACATATGCAGAATTATATCCCTCTTTGATAGAGAGGAAGTTGATTACTCCGAGAGACCCGCCGGCTATACTTGCTAACCCCCAGTGGTGGTATAAGCCCGAATTACACTGTGTTTACCATTCTGGTGCTCCCGGCCACGATGTGGAGAATTGTTACCCTTTGAATACCAAGGTTCAGGACCTTGTGAGGTGTGGCATTCTGTGTTTCGAGGACGTAGGTCCTAATGTGAAGAAGAACCCATTGCCCGAGCATGGGAAATCTGACAACATGGTCCAGGGCTGCCCTGGCAAGTACAAAGTCAAATACGCCAGTCATATTCGACAATCGCTGGTCGAGATGCATCGTTTTCTATGTGAGTATAGTCATTATGAGCATGACCACGATAGATGCCAAGTCTGTTCTGTTAACCAGAGAGGTTGTCGCCAGGTGCGCAAAGATGTGCAAGAAATGTTGGATGAAGGAGTTATTGAGATCCTTCAAAACAGAAATATTGACGAAGATGAGCCCGAAGTCAATGTGATTTCTCTAGTGTTTCGAATCCCCGAGCCTGTTATCATCAAGTATGATGGTAGCAAGCAGAGGGTTTCTCCTTCTCTGATCATTAAGCCTGTCGGTCTTGTACCGTACTCGTCCGAAAAAGCAATTCCCTATCGCTACAATGTTGTCGCGGTAGAAGATGGAAAAGAAGTGTCCTTACCATCCTCCTCTGTTGTTAACATTGCGGATGTAAGTGGTTTGACCCGCAGCGGTCGTGTGCTTTCAGAACCTCCAAAGCCCTAGGCTAATGCTGATTCTGTTGAACGCCCGATGAGGAATGCAGTGAGCACTCCGAATCTGGCACCTGTTGTTAAGCCCTCCTCTACATTGATAACTCCTACTTTTGTTGGCCCGAGTGGCAATGTGAAAGAAGACTGTGATGAGATACTGAGGCTCATCAAAAGAAGTGAGTACAATGTTGTAGACCAGCTTCTACAAACGCCATCCATAATATATGTGTTATCATTGCTCTTAAATTCAGAACCACACCGAGAAGCTCTGCAGAAGGTGTTGGATGTGGCATATGTGGATCACGATGTGACGATAGAACAATTCGATAGCATTGTTGCAAACATTACTGCTTGTAACAACTTGAGTTTTTGTGACTCTGATCTTCCTGAGGAAGGGAGGGACCACAACTTGGCTTTACATATTTCTATGGGTTGCAAAGATGACGCCATGTCCAATGTGCTGGTGGACACTGGGTCATCACTAAACGTATTGCCAAAATCCACTCTTTCGAAACTGTCATATCAAGAGCCTCCCATGAGGCAAAGTGGAATAGTTGTGAAGGCTCTCGATGGGTCTCGCAAAACTGTGATTGGGGAAGTTGATCTCCCAGTCAAAATCGGACCGAGTGATTTCCAGATTACCTTCCAGGTTATGGATATTCACCCATCGTATAGATGTCTCCTAGGCAGACCATGGATTCACGAGGCGGGCGCCGTGACATCCACCCTACACCAGAAGCTGAAATTTGTGAAGAATAAGAAACTGGTGGTGGTAGGGGGAGAAAAGGCTCTCCTGGTTAGCCATTTGTCTTCCTTCTCATATATAGATGCTGAGGATGAAGTTGGAACTCCTTTCCAAGCTTTATCTTATGTTGAGCCTATTGAGAAGAGAACTCCTTCATTTGCTTCCTATAGAGATGCAAAGTTGGCCATTGAATGTGGTGCAACTGCTGGTTTAGGGAAGATGATTGAGCTAGAAGACAACAAGTCTCGAGCTGGCATAGGCTTTTCTTCTGGGGTTTTCAACACCAAAGGGTTGTTCAAGAGTGGAGGTTTCATCCACACCGGTCAGGATGAAGAAGCTGCTGCCATCTTGGAAGAGGACGAAGAGGATTCTGGCAACTTCGTCATCCCTGGAGGGGTCTGCAACAATTGGGTCGCTGTGGATATTCCAACAGTTATCCATAAGTCGAAGTAATGTTCATTGTGTTTAAAAAACCCTCCTCCCATGCCAAAAGGAGGAGTGATGACATTGTTGGCACATTAATACAATGATATTTTCATTCAATAAATTCATGTTAAATGTTTGTTTTTCCAATCATTTTCCCTTTTTTCTTTTTTGCATGAAATTTGGTGATCACATAAAACCTAAAAAATAAGAATAAAATCAATCTTTTCATCTGCATATTGATTGCCTTGTTTGAATTCTAAAGCTTTTTCATATCCAAAATCATTATGCAGGTTGATCAAACCCATTGAACATAATGATCCAACACCATCTCCTAATTTTGAATTCCCTGTATTTGAGGCGGAAGAAGATGATGTTGAAGAGATTCCTGACGAGATTACCCGTTTACTTGAGCATGAAGAGAAGATCATTCAGCCGCACCTTGAGAATCTGGAAACGGTCAACTTGGGGTCTGAGGATTGTGTGCGAGAAGTGAAGATTGGGGCGCTCCTGGAAGAATCTGTTAAGAAGGGGTTGATCGAATTGCTACGAGAATACGTTGATGTCTTTGCATGGTCATATGAAGACATGCCTGGTCTGGATACAGATATTGTGCAACATTTTCTACCCTTGAAGCCTGAGTGCGTGCCTGTGAAGCAGAAGCTCAGGAGAACTCATCCTAATATGGCAGTAAAGATCAAAGAGGAGGTTCAGAATCAAATTGATGCAGGGTTTCTGGTGACTTCTACATATCCTCAATGGGTGGCCAATATTGTGCCCGTGCCTAAGAAAGACGGAAAAGTCCGGATGTGTGTGGACTATAGAGACTTGAATAAAGCTAGTCCGAAAGATGATTTTCCTCTACCACACATTGATATGTTGGTAGATAATACAACTAAATTTAATGTCTTCTCATTTATGGATGGATTCTCCGGATATAATCAGATCAAAATGGCACCCGAGGATATGGAGAAGACAACATTCATCACACCTTGAGGAACATTCTGTTATCGAGTGATGCCCTTCGGTTTGAAGAACGCCGGCGCCACATATCAATGAGCTATGACCACCTTGTTTCATGATATGATGCACAAGGAGATTGAGGTGTATGTTGATGATATGATTGCTAAGTCAAGAACGGAAGTTGAACATGTAGAGCATTTGTTGAAGCTTTTTCAGCGTTTGAGAAAGTATAAGCTTCGTCTGAATCCCAACAAGTGTACATTTGGAGTCCGTTCCGGCAAGTTATTGGGCTTTATTGTCAGTGAAAGAGGTATTGAGGTTGATCCTGCAAAGGTCAAAGCAATACAAGAGATGCCTGCGCCCAAAGCTGAGAAGCAAGTCCGAGGTTTTCTTGGCCGCTTGAATTATATTTCCAGATTCATATCCCACATGACTGCCACATGTGCGTCGATATTCAAGCTCCTCTGGAAAGATCAGTCCCATGATTGGACCGAGGATTGCCAGAAAGCCTTCGACAATATTAAAGAGTATTTGTCTGAACCCCCGATCCTGTCTCCGCTCGTGGAGGGAAGACCTTTTATCATGTATCTAACTGTTCTTGAAGACTCAATGGGCTGTGTCCTTGGTCAGCAAGACGAATCAGGGAAGAAAGAGTATGCTATTTACTATCTGAGTAAGAAGTTCACTGATTGTGAGTCTCGATACTCAATGCTTGAGAAAACATGTTGTGCTTTGGCTTGGGCTGCTAAGCGCTTACGCCAGTATATGATAAATCATACGACCTGGTTGATATCCATAATGGACCCAATTAAGTATATCTTCGAGAAGCCTGCTTTAACAGGGAGGATTGCTCGTTGGCAGATGTTGTTATCTGAGTATGATATTGAGTATCGAGCTCAGAAGGTTGTTAAAGGTAGTATCTTGGCTGACCACTTGGCACATCAGCCGATCGAGGATTATCAGTCAGTTCAGTATGACTTCCCAGATGAGGAGATTCTGTATTTGAAAATGAAAGATTGCGATGAGCCTACACTCGATGAAGGGCCAGAGCCTGGTTCCAGATGGAGTATGGTATTTGATGGCGCTGTAAATCAATATGGAAATGGGATTGGGGCAGTGATTATTACTCCTCAGGGCACACATATTCCTTTTACAGCAAGGCTAACTTTCAAATGCACAAATAATATGGCTGAGTATGAGGCCTGTATTATAGGATTGGAGGAATGCATTGATCTTAGGGTCAAGCATCTTGATGTATATGGTGATTCGGCCCTCGTTGTTAATCATATTAAGGGTGAATGGGAAACGAATCAACCTGTTCTCATTCCATATAGGGATTATGCGAGGAGAATTTCAACGTTCTTTACTGAGGTTGACTTCCATCATATTCCTCGAGATGAGAATCGGCTGGCAGATGCTCTTGCTACACTTGCTTCGATGATTGTGGTAAAACTTTGGAATGAAGTTCCCAATATCACTGTAATGCGCTTGGACAGACCAACTCATGTGTTCGCAGTAGAAGAGGTAAAAGATGATAAGCCGTGGTATTATGACATCAAGTGTTTCCTTCAGAACCAGGTTTACCCGCCTGGGACATCTGTGAAAGATAGGAAGACTTTGAGGAGGTTGTCAGGCAGTTTCTACCTCAATGGCAATGTGCTTTATAAGAGGAATTTTGACATGGTTCTGCTCAGATGCGTGGATAGACACGAAGAAGACCTGTTAATGACTGAGGTCCATGAGGGTTCATTTGGTACTCATTCCAATGGACATGCCATGGCTAGAAAGATGTTGAGAGCGGGCTACTATTGGCTGACAATGGAGTATGACTGCTGCAAATATGTGAAGAAATGCCACAAGTGTCAGATTTATGCGGATAAGATTCATATTCCCCCGACACTTTTGAATGTGATTTCGTCACCATGGCCTTTCTCCATGTGGGGAATTGACATGATTGGCATGATAGAGCCAAAGGCATCTAATGGGAACAGATTTATTCTCGTAACAATTGATTACTTCACCAAATGGGTTGAAGCAGCGTCGTATGCAAATGTTACCAGGCAGGTGGTCGTGAAGTTTATCAAGAATCAACTTATATGCCGTTATGGTGTGCCATATAAGATCATTACTGATAATGGATCCAACTTGAACAACAAAATGATGAAAGAGCTGTGTAGTGAGTTCAAGATCGCCCATCATAATTCTTCTCCTTATAGACCCAAGATGAATGGGGATGTTGAAGCTGCTAATAAGAATATCAAGAAGATTATCCAGAAGATGGTTGTCACATATAAGGATTGGCATGAGATGTTGCCATTTGCTTTACATGGATATCGGACGTCTGTCCGCACTTCAACATGGGCAACCCCTTTTTCTCTTGTTTATGGCATGGAGGTTGTACTCCCAGTAGAGGTGGAGATCCCATCAATGAGAGTCTTGATGGAATCCAAGTTGACTGATGCTGAATGGGTTCAGAGTCGTTATGACCAACTGAATTTGATAGAAGAGAAGAGATTGACTGCCATGTGCCATGGTCAGTTATATCAACAGAGAATGAAGAAAGCTTTTGATAAGAAGGTCAAGCCTCGCGTGTTCCAAGAAGGTGACCTTGTGCTCAAGAAAGTCTTGTCTTTCGCGCCCGATTCCAGGGGCAAGTGGACTCCAAACTATGAAGGTCCATATGTTGTTAAGAGAGCCTTTTCAGGCGGTGCTTTGATGCTTACAACTATGGATGGGGAGGATTTCACTCGTCCTGTGAATTCAGGTGCAGTCAAGAAATACTTCACCTAGAAATAAAAACAAAATAGTTCACTAAGTTGAAAACCCGAAAGGGCGGCTTAGGCAAAAAAGAGCGTCTCGGTGGATTGAAAACCCGAAAGGGCGGTCCAGGAAAAAGTTAGAGACATAAAAAAATGAATATTTGTATCCCGCTAGATTGAGTACCTCACCCTGGGGCAATCTAGGCAAAAATTAGGGATTTGGCAAGTAACTGCATCCTGACAAGACTTTATTCTACAACTCTCATCCGTCGGAGATTCTTTCTCATTCGTCATCAACCGAAGCTTCGAATACATCGAATTCAGAATTGGTGGAGAAATGGTCATTATGTTCAATGTAGCCCTTTTCCAATATATATCACCAATTTCAAATTTGTAAAGATCTATGGAGTCTTGCCATTTGCAGACTACCATTCCATCAAATAAACTTGAGCCTTTTATCCAATTATTTGCACTCTTATTTGTTTATATTCAACAAACGTTTTGCATGCTTTTAATTGAGAAAATATCATTGTTTCGAAAAAATGAATTTTTCATAACTTGTTTTTAAACAAAGTGAACATTCACAATGATGAAAAGGATACTTAGGAGATCCTCAGTGCTCTCCCAAGGATGGTATGATCTCCAACAGGGTAAGACAGTTGTTCATATTCCTGGCATGACTGTATCTTCTTCCTCCAGAGCCTTTTTATGGTTTATCCTATTGAGTGGTATGCTTGTTGAGATATTCACCACTCTCTCCTTCAGCGGGGTAGCAACCTTTCCTCCTCAGCAGATGTGATCTCCTTGGTGGGTATTGCACTTGGTGGTTGATCCCCAGAATCCCTTTATCCCTTGGATAGTTTCCCCAGTGGAGTTGCTTATATGGGAGATTTTACCTATGCAATGAATTACTTTCCCTAGTGGGAATGATTGATGATTCATCCCCTGCGGAGGTCTTTGCTTCCTGGTATCTTTGATTCCTGGCAGATTGGGTACTCTCTGTTGATCCTAGCTTTCTCTCTTGAGATGTAGTACCGGATGTTTATGTGCTTATTCTTTGGAGCCGTTTGTGTTAGAAATGTCTATTTGTCAGCATTCATCATACATAAACCACGCATATGTGCATATAATTTTCAAACATTCGGATATCCATATTGCATTCTTTGTCATATATCTTTGTTTGTTATTCTCTGCTAGTTGGTAATACATTCCCCAAGCAGATGTCGATGTCTGATCCCTCAATGTAGAGAGTCAGCCCCTTAAGCAGAAAGTGTTTATCTTTCCTTCCGCATTCCCCACTGAGTTATATCCTCGTGGACGACGGTTGTTTTCGTTTCCTCCCAACACATATATTGGGATGGGTTTCCCTATTGAGTTATATCCTCACTAGGACGAGTCTTGATTCAGTTTGCCTCTTTGGTTTGATCCTAAATTGGCTTCTTGTGACTGTTTCCTGTGTTTCCCCGTGGTATAAATGAATAATGGCTCAGCAATCAGTAATCATTCATCTTATCCCCGACGGAGTCTGTGATTTTCTACCCTTATACCGGTAGTTGTCCCCTGTTTTCTCCCCTTTGCAGAGTTAACCTCTTTGTTCATCCTAATCGATGACGGTTACTCTTCCGTGGTTTTCTACCAAGTATCCGGTAGATGTAATCCCCTCCTTGATGGTTATCATTATCCAATATTCGGTGATGATATTCCATTCTCATTGGATAATTGCTCTGATTAGACAACTTATCCCCAGCAAATCATCTTTCATACCGGTTGCCGGTAATGTTTGTTGCTCCCCTTGAATGGTCATCATTATATACCTAGTTTTGGTATCCCGATGCCTTTCTCTTTGTCGGTCGATTTATCCTTTATTAACCCAGTAACCGGTTGTGGATAATCTTCCATGCGAGTATATTATCTACGTTCTGACGGTAATAGATAATATATCTCGTGCACTCTTTGGTCGAAGCTTTTTGTTCTTCCCCAGTTGAGTAAGATTCGTATCCCTGTTTTGGAATCGAATGTCCATCCCTTAATCGAGTTTTCTTTTTGCCCTCTTTTTAGATGATGAGTGTTTTGGGAATATTCCCCAATTCACGCTTTGGTTGGTCACCTATTATATGCCCAGTAACCGGCATCCCTGGTGTTCCTTCCTTCTGCTCCCTATTATGACTTTTTGTCCCCTGTGGAGTCAGACTTTCCTAAGTTGAGATACACCTTTCTAGGTCTTCCTCAGATGATTTGGTCGATTGATATCTATCACCCTTATACCGGTCTTAGATATTCATTCTTCCTGAGCGTGTTGTTCTCTCACCCTTATACCGGTGTTCAGACCACACGTCTCTTTGAGCTTATTACCCAGTAACCGGTAATACCTCATCCCCTTGCTTCCCCAGGAGAGTGTTGTTGGGATCTTCCTCATCTGAGTCCTTAGTGGACATCCTCACCTGAGTCCGGATTTTTATCCGACGTATCCATTATGGATAATTTTGGCTGTATTGGCATATTCCCCAATACGGACGTCTTCGAGTCAGCTCGAGTCTTTCCATTGGATTTATTCCCTTTGGAATTCTGTTCCCCAAGCTTTGAGTCGTGACCTGCTCACGCGCTTTCATCCTTTTACTCCCCGTTAGAGTCTCTGCCCCATAGAATGAATTATTCATGGGAATTGTTAATTCTTCTCCTAATCTTTGCCTTTGTGGACACATACCCCCACTGAGTGTTACCACTTGCATGCATACATCTGCATCATGAGGTCTCTTAGGGACCAAAATTCGTCTCTTTGTTATTATTTAAGCCCATTCTACCCCGTCGAGACGAAGATTTTAACCTTCACTTCTCCGGTTAGAATGACCTTAAATAGGGGCATCTGTAAGACCCCAATTTTGTCCCTAAGATCCCTCATGGCATCATAACATTGCATTTGGCATTGCCTCAAGGATCATAAGCATCTTGGTTCCCCTTGCCTTTGGATGGGACTCCTTGTGAGTGGTTTGAGATCACCAAGCATGTTTGAATTGTATATCATTGCTTTTCTTATTTTATTTACTAACCAAAAGCACAAAAATATGTCACTAACATCTTTTGTTTGTAGCTTGAGCAATCACAAGGTCAAAAGCTTCAAGGAGATCATTGGTACAAAGACATGGTCAAGAGGAAATGATAGCAAGCATGGTAATGGTTCCCAAAGCTCTCATCCATCAAATATGCCCCCCAGCATCTCAATTCATCATTTTGATCAAAGCAAGTCAAAGGGTTTGAGGTTGGTTCCCCAGAGAAACCCTAATTCATCTGTGCACCACAATGCCTTGCTCTTGAAGCAACCTCAGCCCATGATCAAATACAATTAAGGGAAGTTCTTTAATTCATCATTTCATGCATATTTGAACTTATTTGAGTCTCCTCAATCATCAATTCATCAAGATATGGGTTGTGGACTTGAGAAGCCGATCAATCAATCCATCTGACTATTTTGAAATGCATTGAGACCTACCTTTTTATGTGTTGGTCAAATGGATATGGTTCCAAAAGAAAAACTGTTCTTAAGGACAATATGAACAACTTTCATTTTCATCAAAAATTGATTTGAAGCTTGGAAGGCCATCTCCCATTCCAATACATTATAGGTCATTTTTACTGAAACCCTAATTTTGGGTCAACTTCCCAAGGACATAACTCATTCTTTTTTTATGATTTTGATGTGGGATCAAATGCATTGGAAAGCTTAAGATGTCTACTTCAAATGTTATATTGAACAAAATTTCAAAATCTCAAAGGAAATACATGTGATAATGCAAGACATTATAGGTCCCTTTTGACCAAAGGCATTAAAAGGCAAAAAAAAAAAGTCCAACTTCAAGTGCCCATAACTCTTTCATCAAAAATCCAAATGATGCACAATTTAAGTCCATTTTGATTTTCTTGAAAAGATATACAACTTTGATGTTGGAGATTTTTTCATATGAGGCTTGCATCATCAAAACAGAAGGGCTTGAACATTGGCCAAATTTAGAAACCTTGCATTGACATGTTTTGCACATCACACTTTAAACTCAAATTTCATAAATTTCCAAATTCCAAATAGATTTTTGCCCAACATAACAATTGTTCCTTACATCAAGACCTTTCCAACCATTACTCACATGATCATACTTGGATTTGGCAAATGGTATTTTCGAAGAGGTGAACAGTTAGGCATAATTTTGGAATTCACATGAAATCTTGATGCACAAGCCATTACAGCTCTAATTACACGTCCAAACCTTTGGCATTTGAGTTCAGCTTGCATTTGGCATTGTTTTTGGGCCTTGTGCATGATCATGCAGCCCATGCAAGGATTATCCAAATTCATGCACACGGATCAATTCATCATCTCCTTGCCATTCCCTCTATAAATAGAAACCCTATTCCATTCAAAAACCACGCCTGATTCAACCTGAATTGCTGCAGAAATCAAAACCCAACCTCTCACCAAAGAAGCAATTTCATTTTTCTCGAATTTTTCAAATCCAAAATTCAACTACATTTGGTTGAATCTTTGGATCTAAAGCTTCTAAACCTTCCTCATTTAGTTCACTGATCTTCTGTTTTGGCAAAGCAAGCAAGGAATCGAGCTAAAGTTTCCAGAATTCAAGCTTACTCTTCAACTGGTATTTTCTTCGAATCTCATCATCCATTGACCTATTTGCTTAGATCTTGTGTTTTCTGAAGTCCTCACTTGAGAGGCAAGCTAGTGGTAGCTTCAATTTCGTTTTTCCTTGATCTGCATTTTCCATACCTGAATCTTCCACCTCAGATTTCTCAACCTATAGGAATCTTGAGTATGATTCAAGGTTATAGGGGTGATGTACATCACCCCAGCTTCATTTTGGTATAAGGATCGTGTACTTTGGTTGCCTTTTGAATCTCTACAATTTTGGGCGGAAAACGCATGCTCACCGGAGAAGAAGGTGGGTCCAGTGGCCGCCTCTCTCCAGTTTGAATCTGAGCCATTGGATTGAGTTGTCCAGATCTAATCCTGGCTGTCCAAACTTATGACTTATTTAAATACCACGTGTGGTTGCATTGACCGTGGAACACGTTGGACGCGCGCCTCTGGATGCTTGGATTTGCCAGCTCAATTAATGAGCTCAGATCCAAGGGCTCTCGTTTTTTGCCATTTTTAATTTCTGATTTCATTTTCTTTAATTTCCTTTTATTTCAAAAAATCAATATCTCTCTCATTTTTAATCCAAAAATTATGGGACCAATTGCATTAGTCTCCAAATAATTTCTAGTTTCTATTTCTGATTTTTAATATTTTTTATTACATCATTTGATATTTTTTTGTGAATTTTCTCTTTTTTTTGGTTATTTTAATTCATTTTAAATAGTTTTTGATATTCAAAAAATACAAAAATATTTTCCTAACCTATTTGAATGATGATGGATCTATGAAAAATATTCTCATCAATTTCTAAATGGATTTGAGATTTATTTGAGATTTTAGTTCAATTAGGTTATTTTTATTCATTTTTAATTGATTAAAAATAGTTTCTGACTTTTAAAAATGCTGAAATTTTTTGTCAAACCTTGTTTGACCTTGTTGAACTTAGGATAAATCACTTGGACTTTTCAAAGTTGATTTGAAGTGATTTTGAAGTTTGACCTTTCCTTTATTTTTAATTCAAGTTTATTTTTTATATTAAAAAATGCCAAAAAATATTTTATTCATTTCTTGACTTCCAATCTTCATCTCACTTCTGTTTTTGATTGTTTGACTTTGACTTTCAATATTATTGGTCAACATATGATGATTGGTACATGGTATTTCATTTAATGCATTTGTATCATTTTGCCTTCTTTTGTCTCCATTCATTCATCTCCTTCTTCTTCTTCTTCTTTTTCCTTTTGATCAATGAGTTGAAGGTTGATAAGTTAGCATTGATTAGGGAGACTTAATCTTCCTTGATTCAAATCTAATTCATCTTGATCAATTGATCAAGTGAATGGTTTTGCATTAAGGATAGGTTGTTTTCTAAATCATGCAAAAGGCTTAAACCAATACAAGATCAATTCTCATTTTCTTTTTGGCATGGCAAGTTGTTGGGACTTGGTTTACTAATCAAGACTCCTAACTTGTGTTTGTTGCCTATATTATTATTGACCGGCCTCAGATAGTTGTGACTTCTACATAAGTCCAATTACGATTGCTTAACATAGTGCTAAATTTGCCTTATGGCACACTAACTACTAACACTAACCATTAACAATTAACATTTACTTTTTTCTCTTTACTTTTATGCAATTTACTATTCTTGCACATATTATCCATTTGCTTTTCTCTTTTCTCATTTGAGCACATGTTTATGTTAATGCCATTTGCCTTTTGCTCACTTGAGCACATAATTGTGTATATACTATTGTGCTTGTGTTTTTGTTTTGATGGTTATGAGCCAAATGCAAAGAAATGGACTTAGTTTCTAGGACCTTCCCTATGCAAAGAATGGAGAAATGGACTTAGACTCTAGGACTTTCCCTATGCAAAATTGGAGTAAATGGAACTTAATGAAGAAGATGGATTAGAAGGACCAAATCTCTAAACTCACTCTTGTCCATTCTTGATTTACTTCATGGAACTTTTGATGTGTGTGTTTTTGTGCTAGGGAATTCTACTTGAGCTTAATTGGAGGACCATTGCCATGATCATTCAAAGTGAAAGATACAAGACACATTGAGGATCTCTTATGAGACTTGTTTGATTGCTTATGCTTTTGTGATTGCTTATTCCAAAGGATGGGAGCTACTTGGATCATCAATATGATCTCAAGAGAGGAACTCCTTGTGTGGTTTTATTCTCTTTCCCCTCACCTCTTGTATGTTTAGGATTTAGCCATTCTTCTTCTTCTCTCCACTCTAACCCAAGCCAAAACTCTTTGTGCAAACATTTAACCATTGTTTTTAAACATTAGAAACCTAAGCCTTATGCTTTTGATTTTCAAACTTTCTTTTCATAACACTTATTTTGAATTGAACTTTTAAGTCAACTTTGACCATTTTTGTATATACTTCTAATTGGTAAATATAACTCATTCAAATGTCTTTTGTGGTTCCAATGGCCACTTTCTTAATCAAACTTTTCATAACCTTTAGCTATTAGGTTTGAGTTATCCTTGAGGTAGATGTAATACTCACCTATATCCTTAGTGATGGACAATAAGTCTTCCATGCTTATTATAGGATTAACCCCTCACTAGCATGTTGAAGCTATCCTCACATGGTGGATTTGTGGTTTGGTTGAGTTTTCTCCCTTTGATAATAAAAGACCTTAAAGCTTTTGGACCAATCAATTCGCCCACTTGTTTTGAGATTTTTACCCCGAACTACGAGGTTTTGATCCTAATCTTTTTATAAGATGGTACGTAGGCAATGGGTTTATCCATCCAAACACAAAATGTAAATAATTTGTACGTTCTCTTCTCATCTCTTCAATCATATTTGCACAAACAAAATTTTCTACAAAACAAACAACCTTCACAACAAGTATGAAAAGGGCTCCCTAGGAGTACCTAGGATGTTTTGGGTGCCTAACACCTTCCCATTGCATAACCAACCCCCTTACCCAGATTGCTGTTTCATTTACTAGTTTTTGTTAAAAACTATTAGGTTTTTGTTCGCTTTCTAACCATTCCTTTGGATAAATAGAAGTGCGGTGGCGACTCGACTTGTATGATTTACCTTGGATTTAGTCAATATCTCTAATGGTAACGAATACCCCACTACAGGTCCAATCATGAGACTGATCTTTCCGGAGGAGCTTGAATATTGGTGCATATGTGGCAGTCATGTGGGATATGAATCTGGAAATGTAATTCAAGCGGCCAAGAAAACCTCGGACTTGCTTCCCAGTCTTGGGCGCAGGCATCTCTTGTATTGCTTTGACCTTTGCAGGATCAACCTCAATACCTCTTTCACTGACAATAAAGCCCAATAACTTACCGGAACGGACTCCAAAAGTACACTTGTTTGGATTCAGACGAAGCTTATACTTCCTCAAACGCTGAAAAAGCTTCAACAGGTGCTCTACATGTTCAACCTCCGTTCTTGACTTAGTGATCATATCATCGACATATACCTCGATCTCCTTATGCATCATATCATGAAACAAGGATGTCATAGCTCGTTGATACGTGGCTCCGACGTTCTTCAAACCGAAGGGCATCACTCGATAACAGAATGTTCCCCAAGGTGTGATGAATGTTGTCTTCTCCATATCCTCGGGTGCCATTTTAATCTGATTATATCCGGAAAATTCGTCCATAAATGAGAAGACATTGAATTTAGTCGTATTATCTACCAACATATCAATGTGTGGTAGAGGGAAATCATCTTTCGGACTAGCTTTGTTCAAGTCTCTATAGTCCACACACATCCGGACTTTTCCATCTTTCTTAGGCACGGGCACAATATTGGCCACCCATTGAGGATATGTAGAAGTCACCAGAAACCCCACATCAATTTGCTTCTGAACTTCCTCTTTGATCTTTACTGCCATATCAGGATGAGTTCTTCTGAGCTTCTGCTTCACAGGCACGCACTCAGGCTTCAAAGGTAAGAAATGTTGCACAATATCAGTATCTAGACCAGACATGTCTTCATACGATCAGGCAAAGACATCAACATATTCTCGTAGCAATTCAACCAACCCTTTCTTAACAGTCTCTTCTAAAAGTGCCCCAATCTTCACTTCTCGCACACAATCCTCAGATCCCAAGTTGACTGTTTCCAGATTCTCAAGATGCGGTTGAATGATCTTCTCTTCATGCTCAAGTAGACGGGTAATCTCGTCAGGAATCTCTTCAACATCGTCTTCTTCCGTCTCAAATACAGGGAATTCAAAGTTGGGAGATGGT
This sequence comes from Lathyrus oleraceus, assembly GCF_024323335.1. Lineage (NCBI taxonomy): Eukaryota > Viridiplantae > Streptophyta > Magnoliopsida > Fabales > Fabaceae > Lathyrus > Lathyrus oleraceus. Next base: position 220,338,071 of record NC_066582.1, read on the forward strand.
GTTGGATCATTATGTTCAATGGGTTTGATCAACCTGCATAATGGTTTTGGATATAAAGAGCTTTAGAATTTCAAATAAGGCAAATCATTATGCAGATGAAAAGATTGATTTTATTCTTTTTTAGGGTTTTATATGATCACCAATTTCATGCAAAAGCGAAAAGGGAAAATAATTGAAAAAACAAACATTTAACATGAATTTATTGAATGAAAATATCATTGTATTTATGCGCCAACAATGTCATCACTTCTCCTTTTGGCATGGGAGAAGAGTTTTTAAACACAATGAACATTACTTTGACTTATGGATAACTGTTGGAATATCCACAACGACCCAATTATTGCAGATCCCCCCAGGGATGACGAAGTTGCCAGAATCCTCTTCGTCCTCTTCCAAGATGGCAGCAGCCTCATCGTCTTGACTGGTGTGGATGAACCCTCCACTCATGAACAATCCTTGCGTATTGGAAACCCCAGAAGAATAACCTATGCCAGCCCGGGACTTGTTGTCTTTTAACTCAATCATTTGCCCCAAACCAGCAGTTGCGCCATGCTCAATGGCCAACTTTGCATCTTTGTAGGAAGCAAATGAAGAAGTTCCCTTCTTAATAGGCTCAGCAATAGATAAAGCTTGGAACGGAGTTCCAACTTCATCCTCAGCATCTATATAAGAGAAGGAAGACAAATGGCTAACCAGGAGAGCCTTTTCTCCCCCTACCACCACCAGCTTCTTATTCTTTACAAATTTCAGTTTCTGATGTAGGGTGGATGTCACGGCGCCTGCCTCGTGAATCCATGGTCTGCCCAAAAGACAGCTATACGATGGGTGAATGTCCATAACCTGGAAGGTAATCTGGAAATCACTTGGTCCGATTTTGACTGGGAGATCAACCTCACCAATCACAGTTTTGCGAGACCCATCAAAAGCCTTCACAACTACTCCACTCTGCCTCATGGGAGGTCCTTGATATGACAGCTTCATAAGAGTGGATTTTGGAAAAACATTCAATGATGACCCAGTGTCCACCAGAACATTGGACATGGCGTCATCTTTGTAACTCATAGATACGTGTAAATCCAAGTTGTGGTCTCTTCCCTCCTCGGGGAGATCAGAGTCACAGAAACTCAAGTTGTTACAAGCGGTAATGTTTGCAATGATGCTATCAAATTGTTCTATCGTGACATCGTGATCCACGTACGCCACATCCAACACCTTCTGCAGAGCTTCTCGGTGTGGTTCTGAATTCAAGAGCAATGATAACACATATATTTTGGATGGCGTTTGTAGAAGCTGGTCTACAATGTTGTACTCGCTTCTCTTGATGAGCCTCAGCATCTCATCACAGTCTTCTTTCGTATTGCCACTCGGGCCAACAGAAGCAGGAGTTTTCAACGTAGTGGAGGGCTTAACAACAAGTGCCGGATTCGGAGTGCTCACAACATTCCCAATCGGGCGCTCAACAAAATCAGCATCAATGCTTCCTCGAACATCAGTTTGAGGCTTCAACGGGGCTGAAAATACACGACCACTGCGGGTCAAACCACTGACGTCGGCGATGTTAACAACAGATGAGGAGGGCAAGGACACCTCTTTCCCATTTTATACTACCATAGCGTTGTAGCGATAGGGAACCGCTTTCTCGGAGGAGTACGATACAGGTCCGGCTGGTTTGATGACGAGAGCAGGAGAAGCCTTCTGCTTGCTACCATCATACTTGATGACAACAGGCTCAGGTATCCTGAATACCGGGGAAATCACATTGACTTCGGGCTCATCTTCATCAACATTTCTATTCTGAAGGATCTCAATGACTCCTTCGTCCAACATCTCTTGCACATCTTTGCGCACCTGGCGACCACCTCTCTGATTAACAGAGCATACTCGACATCTATCGTGATCATGCTCGTAATGGCTATAGTCACACAACAATCTATGCATCTCGACCAGCGACTGTCGGATATGACTGACATATTTCACCTTGTACTTGCCAGGGCAGCCCTGGACCATATTGACAGACTTCCCATGCTCGGGCAATGGGTTCTTCTTCACATTTGGACCTACGTCCTCGAAAAACAAAATCCCACTCCTCACAAGGTCGTGCACCTTGGTCTTCAGGGGATAACAGTTCTCTACGTCGTGTCCGGGAGCACCGGAATGATACACGCAATGAAGTTCGGGCTTGTACCACCACTGGGGGTTAGCCGGTATAGCGGGAGGATCTCGCGGAGTGATCAATTTTCTATCGATCAGCGACAGAAAGAGTTCGGCATAAGTCATCGGAATTGGATCAAAGGTGACCCTCTTCCTCTCATAGCTGGTGCTGGCATTATTGTTGTTATTTCGAGGCTGGTAGGCCTGCTGTTGTGGACGCTGTTGTTGTTGATATTGCTGAGTTTGTGGTTGCTGATAGTGTTGAGCTTCCCTGAAAATAGGTGTTATATGAGCCACCTGATGCTGATTGTTGACCGGGCGAGCAATCTTCCTCTTCACAGAGGGTCTTCTTTTGACATGGGAAAACACGGCATGCGCCTCTCCCTCCTTCTTCTTCGCAAAGCTTCCATATCTTTTTGCCGAAGAGCCTTCGTCTCGGATTAAGTGTCCTTCACGGACCCCCTCCTCCAATCTCATTCCCATATTCACCATCTCGGTGAAGTCTGAGGGAGCACTGGCTATCATCTTCTCGTAGTAAAACGAGCTCAAGGTCTTCAAGAAGATCTTGGTCATCTCTTTCTCCTCAAGGGGAGGCACTATCTGAGCTGCCAATTCGCACCATCTCTGGGCGTACCCTTTGAAGGTCTCCTTATCCTTTTGCGACATTGCTCTCAATTGGTCCCTATCCGGGGCCATATCCACATTGTATTTATATTGCTTGACGAAGGCCTCGCCAAGATCGTTGAAAGATCGGATGTTCGAACTCTCCAAACCCATGTACCACCGGAGAGCGGCACCGGACAGACTGTCCTGGAAATAATGGATGAGCAGTTGGTCGTTGTCAGTCTGTGTTGACATCTTGCGAGCATACATCACAAGATGGCTGAGAGGGCATGTGTTTCCCTTATACTTCTCAAAGTCAGGCACTTTGAATTTAATAGGGATCTTCACGTTGGGCACAAGGCACAACTCAGCAGCACTTTTACCAAAGAGGTCTTTCCCCCTCAAAGTTTTCAGTTCCTTGCGAAGCTCAAGGAATTGGTCCTTCATATCGTCCATCTTTTCATAAACATCTGGGCCCTCAAATGGCTCAGAGTGGTAGATGGTATCTTCGACCCTTGGTAACGTGTGCACAACGGGTGGTGGCACTAAAAGGATCGGGCTAGATGCCGGCATAGAAGCAAGAGTAGGGGCGAAACCCTCTGGTACAAAGTTGGGGGCATTCCCCAAGGGAACCCGGCTGGCATAGATGGCGCAAAATGAGCCGTTGCAGCAGGCACAATAGAAGTCACGATCTCAGAAATGATCGTCCTCTAGGGAGGAGTTGATGGCGTTGGAGAAGATTAGCTTTGAGCGGCCAAGAATGACTCCATCAAGGCAGTCAACCTGGCTACTTCCTCCTTCAGCTCGCGGTTTTCTTGTTCTAGATGATCCATCAGTCTTGAAGAGTTGGCTTTGGTGTAGTACCGGTGAGTCAGCTTGTCTTCAAAATAAATGAAGAACACAAAGTTAGACCAAAGGACAAGAAGCCGGGAACAAAACCTGCTTATGCATATGATGCATGCAATGCTTGTGCATATGACTTATTTTTTATTTCAAAGGAACTTTAGAGTTCTATTTGCACATTTTGGAAATATTAAACACTTATCATATAGGAAAGTATATTGTCACTAATAGTTTTACATCAAAGAAGTACAGCATTGGTAACCACATACAAGAGCAAAGGAAAATAATCGTCCTATGGATCCCTAGAAACAATCATCTAAAGCTCGGGACACAGGAAGATAAGATGCACGAAGCCTCTTCACCTCTTCCTCATAGGCTGCCTCCATATCTGCCTTCTCCTTGGCGAGTCGATCGGACTTCCTCTTCCAGAACTTGGAAGACTGAGGAAGTAGAGAAGTCTATGCATCATTAGGATCATCAATAACCTGATGCTCGAGGAACTCAATCAAAGCATCCTTTTCCTTGATCTACTGAAGCAACTCTTCTCGTTCACGGATTCAGGCACGTGAACGGTTTTCGTCTCTCAACTCCTCTACTCCTTGGTTGGGGAGGGTTGAAGGCCCAGCCATAACCAAAGGTGTAGGTCTTGGATACTCGTAAGGCATGAGATACTCAGACGCTCTCTTCCTAACCCAAGCAGTGTAAGGCTCCCTAGCAATGCAGTTCTTTGGTCCTAACTCCTTCCTTCCTTTTCTATGAATCTTGCGCCAAGCGCTGACCATCCTAGCTTTCAAGCCTTGGGGATCTTTACCCTCCTGAAAGAACATACCCTCTAACAGAATGTTATTAGGTTTATCCTTTAGGGGGAACCCAAGCTGACGTCGTGCCAAAACAGGGTTGTAGTTAATCCCACCACATGTACCGAGAAGAGGTACATTGGAGAATTCACCACAAGAGTCGATAATCTTCACGCCATCATACACACGGTTGTACCAAGAGATATCATCATTAGTGAGGGACATAAGTCTCGTGGACCACCGTAGACATCCCTTGTTCTCCTTGAAGGCGACCGTCTGTGGCAAGTGAGAAATAAACCACTTATACAACAGAGGCAAACAGCATACAATGGCGTCACCACCCTTTGCATTCCTCATATGCAAAGAAAAATAAGTGTTACCCAACAGAGTCGGAACGGGATTAAGAGTAGAGAAAATACTAATAGCGTTCACATACACAAACTTGTCGATGTTAGGGAACAACACTAACCCATAGATGAGAAGTACAAATATGGCCTCAAAGGCGTCCTCACTCATGGCCTTCCCATACATAATAGCTTGAGCAATGAGGAACTCAGAAGGGAGACCTTGAATTCCACCTTTGGTAGTCATATGAGCACCAACCAGAGATTCATCCATATGCAACATATCGGCTATCTCTTGAGAAGTAGGAATACTCTCCAAGCCACTGAACGACAACTGGTCTAGAATAGGTATACCCACAAGATAAGCATACTCCTCAAGTGTGGGCAAAAGCTGAAAATCCGGAAATGTGAAGCAACGGTACAAAGGATCATAAAACTGTACCAATACACTTATCAACCCTTCATCCACCTGAGTAGTCAGAAGAGGAAGAAGCTTCCCAAAACGAGCTTTGAAACCCAAGGGATCTAATACATAGGATGTCAAATTCCTTAACTCTTTCAAATCTGGTTGTTTGAAACTGTACTTCTTTGTATTCCTTCTTTGTCTTTCCATGTCTGAAAATTTGCAAATAGACCTCTTAAATTCCTTGAAAAGTTTCTTCATTATTGATGATATGGATGCAAATGGGTGCATGAATGCATGAATGCAACAATCACACTCAAGGATCAAGCAAAGCACACCAAACAAAGGTCATGGGATGGATCATGTTATCCTTAATATCAATCATCCATTTTGGTGGATTATGGTTTACACATTATCAACACCCAAGTTCCATTGATATTAAGGATACAAGAACGGATCAACCATGAATCAAGGGTTTGTTGCGAGTCACGAGCATGGAGTCTCGGTTAAGAACCACCCAAAGGGAGTGTACTAGGGTTTAAACCTGCCAAACATGTTCTACAAGAGGTTCCCATAGTCATCATCCCATCTTTCGGATATTATCGGAGAAACGACTACTCGTATTCCAAAATATTCTCAAGAGAGACTCTTATGAGTGTAGTATCGCGTAACAATCGTATCAAATCTTACACTTGAACAACTTTCGCACTACATCCTAAGAATAGGCCAAGATGGGCTTGGTAAACTAAGGTCCTTGGCTTCTAAGGTCTATGTTGGAAAGAGTAATGTCTAACCACAACTACTTGTGTGACATTATTGATCCCAATATAACCTCCACCATGTGAATGGGCTTGCAAGTCAACTTGCTAAGGAATAACTCCACACAAGTCAACAAGACTATGCCATTCTCTTATCCTAAGTGCACTCGAGTTCGGGTATAGAACTCATCTCACAAAGATCACCAAGCATACAAGGAATTTATATTCAAGCAATTCAATCATTACATATAATACAATAATCCCAAATTGCACAAAAATATGTCACAAAATAATATACAACACAATATGAAAAGTAGGCAAAACCCACCAGGATGGTAAGATCCCCAGTAGAGTCGCCACTTTTCTGTAGCGGGGTATTCGTTACCATTAGAGATATTCACTAAATCCAAGGTAAGCCATACAAGTCGAGTCACCACCGCACTTCTATTTATCCAAAGGAATGGTTAGAAAGCGAACAAAAACCTAAAAGTTTTATCAAATCAAAAACTAGTAAAAGAGAGTCAGAGATCTAGGTAAGGGGATTGCTTATGCAATGGGAAGGTGTTAGGCACCCAAAACATCCTAGGTACTCCTAGGGAGCCCTTTTCATACTTGTTGTAAGGTTGGTGTTTTTTTTGTGAAAACTTGTTTGTGCAAACATGATTGAAGAAAGGAGAAAAGAATATACAAGTTTATTTACATTTTTGTGTTTGGATGGATAAACCCATTGCCTACGTACCATCTTAAAAAAGATAGGATCAAAACCTCGTAGTTCGGGGTAAAAATCACAAAAAATGAGTTGGTGAATTGATTGGTTCAAAAGCCTTAAGGTATTTTGTTATCCAAGGGAGAAAACTCAACCTAAAACCACAAATCCACCATGTGAGGATGACTTCAACATGCTAGTGAGGGGTTAACCCTATAATAAGCATGGAAGACTCATTGTCCATCACTAAGGATATAGGTGAGTATTACATCTACCACAAGGATAACTCAAACCTAATAGCTAAAGGTTATGAACAAGTTTTGATTAAGAGGGTGGCCATTGAAACCACAAAAGACATTTGAGTGGGTTATATTTACCAATGAAAAGTATGTACAAAATATGGTCAAAGTTGACTTAGTATTCAATTCAAAATAAGTGTTATGAAAAGAAAAGTTTGAAAATCAAAAGCAAAAGGCTTAGGTTTCTAATGTTGAAAACAAGTGTTAGATGTTTGCAAAAAAGTTTTGGCTTGGGTTAGAGTGGAGAGAAGAAGAAGAAAGGCTAAAGTCCTAAGCATACAAAGAGGTGAGGGATAAAGAATAAGACCACAATGGAGTTCCTCTCTTGAGATCATATGGATGATCCAAGTAGCTCCCATCCTTTGGAATAAGCAATCACATAAGCATAAACTCAAGCAATCATCAATCAAACGAACTCTTGGAAGGTTCTTCAAGGCATCTTGTAACTCTTTCTCTTAGAAGCTCATGGCAATGGTTCCTCAAATTTGAATCAAGATGGAATCCCTAGCATAAGAACACACACATCAAAGAGTTTTATGAAGCAAATCAAGAATGGACAAGAGTGAGTTTAGAGGTTTGGTCCTTCACGATCATCTTCAACATTAAGGTCCTTTTACTCCAATTTTTGCATAGGGAATGTCCTAGAAACTAAGTCCATTTGTCCATTTCTTTGCATTTGGTCCACAACAATCAAATCAAAACACAAGCACAATAATATATACACAATTATGTGCTCAAGTGAGCAAAAGGCAAACTGCATTAACATAAACATGTGCTCAAGTGAGCAAAAGGAAAAAGCAAATGGATAGTATGTGCAAGAATAGTAAATTGCATGAAAGTAAAGAGAAAAAGTAAATGTTAATGGTTAATAGTTAGTGTTAGTAGTTAGTGTGCCATAAGGCAAATTTAGCGCTATGTTAAGCAATCGTAATTGGACTTATATAGAAGTCACAACTATCTGAGGCCGGTCAATAATAATGTAGGCAACAACACAAGTTAGAAGTCTTGATTAGTGAACCAAGTTCCAACAACTTGCCATGCCAAAAAGAAGAAGAGAATTGATCTTGTATTGGTTTAAGTCTTTTGCATGATTTAGGAAACAACCTATCCTTAATGCAAAGCCATTCACTTGATCAATTGATCAAGATGAATTAGATTTGGATCAAGGAAGATTAAGTCTCCCTAATCAATGCTAACTTATCAACCTTCAACTCATTGATCAAAAAAGAAAAAGAAGAAGAAGAAGAAGAAAGAGATGAATAATGGAAAAGGAAATGGAAAGAATAAAATGCATAAGGTGAATAAAATGTACCAATCCATGTGTGTTGACCAAATGACATTGGAAGTCAAAGTCAAACAATGAGAAACCAGAAATGGGATGAAGATTGGAGGTCAAACAATAAACAAAATATTTTTGGCATTTTTAATATTAAAATAAACTTGAATTAAAAATAAAAGAAAGGTCAAACTTCAAAATCACTTCAAATCAACCTTGAAAGGTCCAAGTGATTTATCCCAAGCTCAACAAGGTCAAACAAAGTTTGACAAAAAATTTAAGCATTTTTTAAAGTCAGAAACTATTTTTAATCAATTAAAAATGAATAAAAATAACCTAATTGAACTAAAATCTCAAATAAATCTCAAATCAATAAAAAAATTGATGAGAATATTTTTCATAGATCCATCATCATTCAAATAGGTTAGGAAAATATTTTTGTATTTTTTGAATATCAAAAACTATTTAAAATGAATTAAAAATAACCAGAAAAGAGAGAATTCCTAAAAAATATCAAATTACAAAATAAAAAATATTATAAATCAAAATTAGAAACTAGAATTTATTTGGAGAAGAATGCAATTGGTCCCATATTTTTTGGAATTAAAATGAAGAAGATATGAATTTTTGAAAATAATGGGAATAAAAGAAATTAAAACAGAAATTAGAAAATCAGGAAAAAGGAGAGGCATTGGATCCAGTTCATTAATTGACATGGCAGATCTAATGGATCTTAAACGCGCGCTCACCATGGTCCTCAGTCAAATGCATCACATGTACACTTAATAAAAGTCATAAGATCAAACGGTTGTGATATAAGCTGGAGAAAGCATCCAACGGTCCAGGATCGATCTGGAAATGGGACGGTGGCCAGCGCCACCGTCTTCTCCGGTGAGTACATGAACTCCGGCCAGAATTGCAGGTTCAAAAACCTCAACCAAAATCCACGATCCATATATCAAAATGAAGTTGGGGTGATGTACATCACCCCTGTAACCTTGAATCACACTCAAAATTCCTATAGAGTAAGAAATCTGAGCTGGAAGATTCAGGTATAAAAAATACAGTTCAATAAAACACAAAATTGAAGCTACCACTAGCTTGCCTCTCAAGTGAGGACTTCAGAGAACACATTGGCCAGGAAAATAGATCAAAGAGTAATGAGTTTCGAAGAGAAAACCAGTTGATGATCACCTTTGAATTTTGGAGATTTGAGCTTGCTTCCTTGCTTCCTTTGGCCAAACAGAAGATCAATGGAGTATGAGAGAGAGGTCTAGGAACTTTAGATCTAGAAATTCAACCTGATTTAGTTGAATTTTAGATCTGAGAAATTGAAGAAAATTGAACTTAGTTCCTTTAGGTGTGGCTCGGTTTTGATTTTTGCAGCACTTCAGGTTGATTCATGGATGAAATTTGAATGGAGTGAGGCTTCTATTTATAGATGGAGAGGCAAGGCAAGTGTGATCAATCCGTGTGCATGACAAATGGATACTCCTTGCATGGGCTTGCATGATCATTCAAAAGGCCCAAATTCAATGTCAAATGCAATCTGAAGCAAAATTGAGCTGAAATGGTCGTGTAATTGCCAATGCACAAGCTTGCATAATGAGTTCCAACATGTTATGCACAATTATGCCTAAAACTTCTCCTCTTCGAAAATGTCATTTGCCAAATCCAAACATGAGCATGTGAGTAATGGTTGGAAAGGTTTTGATGCAAGGAACAAATGTTATGTTGGACAAATATCCATTTGAGGTTTGGAAATTTTCAAATTTTGACTTTAAAGTGTAAGGTGCAAAACATGCAAAGGCAAAGTTTCCAAATTTGGCCAATGTTCAAGCCCCTCTGTTTCGATGATGCAAGCCTCAAATGAAAAAACCTCCAACATCAAAGTTGTAGATCCTTTCAAGAAAATCAAAATGGAATTAAGTTTTTCATCATTTGGATTTTTTATGAAAGAGGTATGGGCACTTGAAGTTGGACTTTTTTGACTTTCAATGCATTTGGTCCAAAGTGACCTATAATGTTTTGCATTATCACATGTATTTCCTTTGAGATTTTGAAATTTTGTTCAACATAACATTTGAAGTAGACATCTTAAGATTTCCAATTCATTTGATCCCACCTCAAAATCATAAAAAAATGGATGAGTTATGTTCTTGGGAAGTTGACCCAAAATTAGGGTTTCAGTCAAAATGACCTATAATGTCTTGGAATGGGAGATGAACTTCCAAGATTCAAATAAATTTTTGATGAACATTAAAGTTGTTCATATTGTCCTTAAGAACATTTTTTATTTTGGGATCATCTACATTTGACCAACACATAAAAAGTTAGGTCTCAGTGCATTTCAAAATAGTTAGATGGATTGACTGATCAACTTCTCAAGTCCATGACTCATATCTTGATGAATTGATGATTGAGGACACTCAAATAAGTTCAAATATGCATAAAATGATGAATTAAAGAACTTCCCTTGATTGTATTTGACCATGGGCTGAGGTTGCTTCAAGAGCAAGGCATTGTGGTACACAGATGAATTAGGGTTTCCTTGGGGAACAAACCTCAAACCCTTTGACTTGCTTTGATCAAAATGATGAATTGAGATGCTAGGGAGGCATATTTGATGGATGAGGGCTTTGGGAACCATCACCATCCTTGCTATCATCTTCACTTGGCCATATCTTTGCACCAATGGTCTCCTTGAAACTTTTAACCTTGTGATTGCTCAAGCTATAAACAAAAGATGTTAGTGACATATTTTTGTGTTTTTGGTTAGTAAACAAAATAAGAAAAGCAATAATATACAATTCAAGCATGCTTGGTGACCTCAAACCACTCACAAGAAGAGATCCCACCCAAAGGTAAGGGGCCAAGATGCTTACGATCCTTGAGACTTTGCAAATGCAATGTTATGATGCCATGAGGGATCTTAGGGTCAAAATTGGGGTCTTACACCTACAGACCCAAGATGAATGGGGTTGTTGAAGCTACAAATAAGAACATTAAGAAGATTATTCAGAAGATGGTTATGACGTATAAGGATTGGCATGAGATGCTCCCATTTGCTCTGCATGGGTATCGTACATCCATCTGCACTTCAATAGGGGCAACCCCTTTCTCTCTTGTATATGGTATGGAAGCAGTGCTCCCCGTAGAGGTTGAGATTCCATCATTGAGTGTGCTCATGGAAGCCAAGTTGGCTGAGGCTGAATGGTGTCAAACCAGGTATGATCAGTTGAATCTGAATGAAGAGAAGAGATTGACGGCCATGTGTCATGGTCAGTTATATCAGCAAAGGATGAAGAAAGCTTTTGATAAGAAGGTCATACCTCGTGTATTCAAGGAAGGTGACCTTGTGCTCAATAAAATTTTATCTTTCAAACCAGATTCTAGGGGAAAATGGACACCTAATTATTAAGGCCCATATGTTGTTAAGAGAGCCTTTTTAGGCGATGCTTTGATTCTTACAACTATGGATGGTGAAGAGTTCACTCGTCCTATGAACACAGATGCAGTCAAGAAATACTTCGCCTAAAAATAAAAGAACATCTCGCTAAGTTGAAAACCCGAAAGGGAGGCTTAGGCAAAAAAGAGCGTCTCGGTGGATTGAAAACCCGAAAGGGCGATCCAGGAAAAAATTAGAGACATAAAACAAAAAAGAAATTTTCTCAATAAGTTGAGTACCCCACACTGGGGCAACTTATGCAAAATTAGGGATTATGGCAAGTAATTGTATTCTGCTGATCTTCAATTTTTGAGAAACTTTGTTGAGCACAAGTGTTAACGTCAATTATCCGTCCCTAATAGCAGCCAAAAGCACAATGGATATCAAGAGTTGGTAGAAGGATTAGTGGTCAATTTATTCAATGTGACCCTTTTCCATGTAAATTACCATTTTCAACTTTGTAAAGATCTATGGAGTCTTGTCATTTATAGACTACCATTCTATTAAATAAAGTTGAGCTTTTATCCAATTGTTTCCACTCTTATTTACTTCAGCCAAATAGTTTTAAATTTTATTATGATCATTTTTTAATTTAAAATTTTTAATCAAAATCATTTTCTTAAACATATAAAAGCGAGAATTTTAAAGCAATATCAACAGCATTTCAAAAACAGCAAGTCCTAAGTGTGCATATATCCTCTGTACGGTTGTCTCCCATTCAATATGGTGTTGACTTAAAATTCCCCGCAGATTCGATAATGTTTCCTTTCCTCAGCAGATCTCCTCCTTCCCCTGTTAGGATTGAGCCCGTGGGATGTTGATCTCTCTTTTCTCCAGCATTTGTCCCCTTATTTTGTGGATTGACTGAGGATTGTACCGATGATTCAAATTTTGCGACACCTTTGTATCCTTTGCGATCGTTTTGTCAGCATAACCATCATATATACATATACATATACATATACATATACACTCATAATTTTATAATTACATTTACGGATTCATTGTTTGAGATCCTTATTCTCTGTTATGGCGGTACTTTATCCCCATACAAATCTGGCGTCTGTCATCCTTCAATTGTAGAGTGTCGGCCCCTTAAGCAAAAAGACTTTAACCTTTCCCCTTTTCCCCACTGAGTTATTTCCTCGTGGATGAGTATTGTTTTAGCTTTCTCCCTAGTTGATTATCTGGATTGAATCACTCCCCTTGATTTATATCCTCATTGGGTTGAGTCTTGATTGATCGTTTCTTTCTAGCTCTTGCCTAGATAGATGCTTTGGGTCCCCTAAGGGTTTATTACCCAGTAACTGGTAATATTCTTCTTAGTTTGCAGTTTGTTACTTCTTGCCCAATACCCGGCAAAAATACCCCTGTTTTCCCCATCAGTAGAGTCCCTAATGGACTCATTTTTTCCGAAAGTATATCCTTGATATGTTCATCCTAACCGATGACAGATATCTTTCTTCCCCTGTTTGAGTTTATCCTTGATATGTTCATCCTCACCGATGACAGATATTCTCGTCCCTGGTATTCTACCCAATAAAAAGGTAGTTGTAATTCCTATTTTGTTCCCCAGAGAGTTAATCCTTGATGTGTTTATCCTAACCGATGACGGGTTTACTTCTTTTTGTGGTTTTCTACCCAGTAACCGGTAGTTGTAAATCCTATTTTCCCTCAACAGAGTCTATCCTTGATATGTTCATCCTAACCGATGACATATTTTCTCTTTGTTGGTATTCTATCCAGTATTCAATAAATGTAATTCCTACTTTTTGTTCAGTTGGTTTATCCTTGATATGTTCATCTTAACCGGTGACGGACATCCTCCTTGACATCCCAGGCAAGTCTATCCTTGATATGTTCATCCTAACCGATGACGGATTTTCTTTCCTTTTGAGTCTATCCTTGATATGATCACCCTTAACCGGTGACGGATATTCTCGTCCTTGGTCTTCTGCCCAGTAAATGGTAATTGTAAATCCTATTTCTGCAGTTTTCCCCCAGCAAGGCTATTCTTACCCAGTAACCGGTAATGAATACTCCCTCCTGGTGGCGATTCCCAGTGATCCATCCTTGATATGTTCATCCTAACCGATGACGGATGTCCTCGTTGTCAAACTTTTATTATCTCCTTACCCAGTGACAGGTAGTGGATAATAGACTTCTGCTCCTCCTATGTTGAAGTTTATTTCTTCCCCAGTTGAGTTGAGTGCGCATTTCCTTGGTGAAATCGTTTTTCCTGCATGATTTGAGTATGTTAGTTTTATCTTGATCTACTTGTTTCCCCTGTAGACATTTTTTCCCGGCTGAGTCTTTCCGTTGTTTATTGACTTCCTCTAGTCCCCTCCAGCAGTTTTTAAGTTGTAGTGTGGCCTACGCATAACCCCTTTCTCCCCCAGAGTCTCTATCTCCCCGTCGAGTTTTCCTTATGGAATACATTATGCTCCTGCGGATATTCAGTCTCTCTGATTTCTTCTCCTTTGTGGCAATATTTCCCCATAGAGAATTTGCTTCTACACTCATACCATATGCATCATGAGGTCTCTTAGGGACCAAAATTTGTTTCTATGTTGTTATTTAAGTCCATTCTACTGAGTCGATGTGAAGATTTTAACCTTCACCTCCTCACTTAGAATGTTCTTAAATACGGGCAGCTGTAAGACCCCAATTTTGATCCTAAGATCCCTCATGCTATCTAATCATATGCATTAGCATTGGGATCACACATTGGCATACTCCTTACCCCTATTTCATTGGGTTTGTTTTAGGAGAGATCACCAAGCACCATGTGATTGTATCATACTTGTATATTGTCATTTTATTAACCAAAATACCAAAAATATGTCTTTGTATTTGCCTAACCCTTTTGTAGGTAGAACATGATAACCATTGATCTATCAAGTTCACACCTAGGGTTTAAGACCCTCATGGCAAAGAGCACAATCAAAGATTGATCCACAATGTCTCAAAGCATCATATATGAGTCCCATTGATTTCTAATGTCATTTTGATCAAATATTCTTCAAGATTTTGGAGGTGATGTGCCTTGGAAACCCTAGTTTGACTGGGTATCTTGAGTAACTTCTCCAATAAGCTATCTCACCAATTGATCAAATTTCTCAAGTGACACTTAAAAATTCATCATATTGTGCATATATGATCTACCATGAGTCTATAAAGTCAAGAGAATTGAAGGTTAGCAAGTTGGTTGATGGTGGTTGGCCAGGTGAATTCATCTGATCAAAACTGGATCTCCCTAGACCCTATCTCCTACAATTTTCACCATATGAAAATGATTCCAAGATAAAAGTTACTATAAATTACATTCCAAACAACTTTCATGTTGAGACCTAGATCTAGTTTTGCTTGTAATGTCATTTTCTATATTGAAACATTATAGGTTATTTTGTTTAAACCCTAATTTGAAAGTCAACTTCCCAAGGCCATAACTTGCTCATTTTTCATGAGATGAAAGATTTACAAGTTTCACAATCAAATTCAAGATGTCTACTTCAACTTTTATGTTTGGAGTGGGAGATGATTCAACTTTTATGAGCATGTGATATGGGGATACATTATAGGTCATTTTTGCCCTATACCATTGAACAAGTGATTTTCCTCAACTTAAAATATGCATAACTCTATCATTCTAAATCCAAATGACATGAAATTGGTTACCATTTTGAATGTCTTTGAAAGAGCTACAACTTTGATAAAGACACTTTTCTCATTTGAAGCTCACATAAAAAGTTAAGCAAGGTGGATAAATGAGATATATGGCTTAACACTTAGAAAATATTTCAACATGTTGCAATTTCCAAACTTCCACCTCAAACTTCACCATGATCCGAGTTCTAAATGAAAAAGTGTCCAACATCAAAGTTGTTCCTCTTGATCTAAGCTTTCCAAAGAATCCAATTTCATGCATTTTGGATGAGATTTGCTAGGGATGTGCATGGTCTTAACAGGGTTGTATCATTGGAAGAAATCAAATGTTCAAAATCCCATTTCACATTGCCTTGACATCCAAGCCTCATTTGAACTTCAGAACAGTTGTACATGGATCAAATTGGATTGCTTCATGGGCATGTACACGCCCATG
The DNA here is from genome assembly GCF_024323335.1 of Lathyrus oleraceus. Lineage (NCBI taxonomy): Eukaryota > Viridiplantae > Streptophyta > Magnoliopsida > Fabales > Fabaceae > Lathyrus > Lathyrus oleraceus. Next base: position 220,353,801 of record NC_066582.1, read on the forward strand.
CAAGCTTGTGCATCACCATGTCCAAATTTAGCAATTTTTCAAGTGTACAAATATCACTCTCAAATGCTATAAATACAGGCCCTTGGAGCTCATTTCAAACACACCTTGCGCGCCAACTTTGCCCCCCAATTAAAACCCTCACCATTCAAAGGAAAACCTGAGAATTTTCAACTTGAAAATTGAGTTTGAATCTCACTGTTTAGAGATTCAAAAACTCCAGGATCCAAAGTTTTGTACCATTGCCAAACCTCTTCTGCAAGCTTCTCAAGTGTGATCAGATCAAGTTTGAAGCAAGCAAGATTCATTTATGCACAACATTGAAGGTAAATTTCAGAAAACTTCTTCTCTTCGATTCTCACTTAATTCTCATCAATTCTCTTGGATCTTTGGTTGTCTGAAGTCCTACCATTGTAGGCAAGAAGATTGAGTTTCTTTGAGGTCAAATCGAAGCAACTCAGTCGACACACCTCAAAGTTCAACTCCCCATATCTTTCTATATATGTGGAGTTAGTTAAAATTGAGGTCCGATTCGTGCTCTACGCCATTTTTTCTTTCAGATCGTGTCCTCTTTTTTCATTTTCTTGATGGTGATGAGTGAACCCGTCCGGTGGACCTCGCCTGAGAAGGTGACCGGAGGTCCAGTGCCGGTGGTGTGCTGGACTGGTTCTGAGCCGTTGATCTTGTTTAAATTGTTTTAATCTTGAGCGTTGGTTGTGATTACCACGTGTGTGGCACGCTGACTAAGTTCCACCATGGAACGCGCGTTTCCATCCACTTGATATGCCACCTCAATTAATGAGGGAGATCAAGTGGTCCACGTTTTTTTGATTTTTTTATTTTCATTTTATTTCATTTGATTTTCATTAATTCATATTAATTTTAATATTGATCCAAAAAATAAGAGAGTTTCACCAAAAAAAAATTTAAATAAATTCCTCTTTCATATTTTGAATTAAAATTATTTTTTGCATCATTATTAATATTTTTCATGATTTAATTGATTTTATGAATATTTTTAATTGTTTAAAAATACTTTTAACTCACTAAAAATTCTGAAATTTTTTCTCCAAGGTCCTTTGACCTTGTTTGAACTATGATAAATCTCATGGCCATTTCTTTGGTATTTTGATGAGGTTTTAGGAATTTGAAAAACCATATTTAATTTAATGCATTATTTTTAGTATTTTTTAAATTGAATAAATGCCAAATAATTGTGTTGAGCTATTTTGTTGGTTTGTATAAGTTTGACTTGTGTTGTTGGGCCTTGGTCAAGGTTGATTTGACTTTGCTAGGTTAAGATTATTGGGTTTAGGGGATTGATGGAATGTACATTCCATCTCCCAAAATGAATGAATGATCTTAATTTGGTAAAAGTCCTCCTTTGACCAATTTGAGTTTTGATCCATTCCCCTCCCTCTTCATCTAATTCCCCTTCTTCATGCATCCATTCCGTTTGGTCTATGATGTCTCTAAATCCTAAGGCTAGTTGATTGAAAAATAAACATAAGTATGGATGAGATTAGGCCACCTCCTTTGCATATTCTTTTTGTTTGTGGTATGTTTCATGAGCATAGTTAATTATACTATGTCTCTAACACGCATTAACACCAAAATTCTATTGCTCGACCTCAAATGGTTATGACTTCTACATAAGTCCAATTACGATTGCTTAACATAGCGCTAAATTTTTTATACAAAAGGCATAGCATTCTAGTTAGTGGGATTGTAAGTCTCCACTCTTTCATGGTATTGTGTGGAAACTTGACCTTTTTTCCTTCCTTTGGAAGATGTCTTGGTTCAAGGATCCATGCTTGTGATAAGTGGGTTGAGTATTCTCCAAAGAATGATTTAAACCAAAAAAGCAAAAACAATACTAACTTCTAATTCATTAACAACTAACATTTAATTTCAAGTCTTTTACTTTTAATGCACTTTAATTTTTAAGCTTTATTCATTTGTCATTATTCATTCCATTCTAATTGCTTATATTAATTCCTTTTCACTTTGTCCACTTGGATCATATTATGTGATATATCTTGTTTGTTTGTATTTTGTTTGCTTTTGTGTAGTCTTTGACCATTAATGTACATAATAAGAAACAAAAACCCTAAAAAAAAACTATTGTGTCGACTGTTGGTTTGATCTTGGGCAATTGGACTTAGAATTTAGACAACATCCCTATGCAAAAGGACTTGTCCAATGCCAACTTTCATGTAACCAAGTGCTTGAAATTTGAAACTTCATCTGATACATCATTGAAGATCCATCTGAGTTCATCTGCCACATGATCATTGTGTAGCTGTTATTTTGAACCTATGACTTGTGGAATTCATTTGTTACATGACCAAATTTGAAGGAGATCATGGAGTGGCTAAAGCTTGTATGGGGCAATCTTTATTTGATGCCTTGCTCTTCAAGATAATATTGTATGCATTGTTTGTTGCTTGATTCTAATGTCCAAGGGAATTTGGGGTTTCTATATGGCATTCTTGCCTATTGAATTGCAGCTCATTGGTCAGATCTTTTCAACTCTTAACTTTTAAATTTATGCTTAGGATTAGTCTCTTCATCTCCTCCCCATCTCTTTAATTTCAAAATCTCTCCCCCTTTTTAAAACTTCTTTGTTTGAACTTATTATTTTCTTAACTTAGACCATTTGCAAATTAGAAACTTTGGCCTTATGCCATTGCATTTTCAAACCTCTTTTCTTAAATCAAACTTGTAAATAAACTTAACTATACTTGACCTAAAACTTTCAAAAAAATCCAAAAATAACTAACTCATTCAAACCATTTTCTAGGTTTTGTGCCTTTCAAACTTAAATTTTTGTTAAAAGCAATGTATCTACTTTGAAATTTATACCACGAACTACAAGTTTTTGATCCCTCATTTTTATGTTGGTACGTAGGCACAAGTCTGAAGGTCTTGTCAAACACAAAAATATAATTAATAAATTATTTTCTCACCCCCCCCCCCCCCCCATTCTATTTGTTTGTAAATATAACTTTGTACAAAATACATATGCACACAAGAAAGGGATCCCTAGGAGTACCTAGGACACTTTGGGTGCTAACATCTTCCCTCTATGTAACCAACCCCCTTACCTATAATCTCTGGCATTTTATTAGTTTTGATTTGAAAACATCTTATCTTTGGGTTTTGTTCGTACTTTTCCCTTTTCCCTTGGAAACAATAAAAGCGCGGTGGCGACTCTTGTTATTTGATGTCTTGCTTATCCGTAGCTTGATGATCATGAATTTACCGCTACAATATATATAACTCTCTTTACAATTTGTGAGTTCATTTATTATGCAATTTCATATATTGATAATTTTGTTTTTTTTTTGAAATATTTCAAACTGTTTTGTAAGATGATTTCAACCTATAAAATTGTAATTGGTAGTCACATCAGCAACACAGAGAAAAAACATGATTGGCGTTCATTGCACACCAAGGGTTTGATAAATTGTCTCAGTCAATTTTTGTTTCTTATTTCATTGAATATTGATTATCGAAGTGTGATCGGAAAAATAGCAAGTGTACTATTTTTCCTCTTGCAGTAATAAAGGAAAAATTTCCCGAATGTCGATCTCAAGAACTGCGTGTTAATGTAGAGTTCGAATAATCGTTCAATTAAACAAAAACTAGTGTTGGGGGTTTTAGATTTAAATTTATAAAAATAATGGCAAATAAAATAAACAATACTGTAAAAAAAGGTTTCCAAGGTAAAGGAACATGTCAGGGAAGGTGTGTAATTTGTCCCTGTAACAACTCTGAGTCACTATTACATCAAAAAATTTCAATTAATTACTATCAGTTCTCAAGGATATTTTCTCCCAGGCTTTGGTGAGAAAACTTTTAATCGTTCAACCCTAGTCTCTATGTCCATAGAAAATTACTGGTGAAATTAAGGCTTAATATATGGATAATAATCTGGTTCATCCAGGGTATCGCTAGTCTTAGGTGATATCTACTGCAGAATAATCTTATGAAAGAATTATCAATGGTGATCCAGCCTAAATGATAATCATACATCAATCTCAATTCTTTCAAAAGAGAAAGCATTAAACACTTCAAAAGATTATGGTAATTATGAAAAATAATATTGTCATTGCAAATGCAAACTCAAAGGCATTACAGATATAAATTAGGGACACCCCCTATCATTGGGGAGTTTAGCTAATCATATTGTTTAAAATAAATTCAAGATAAAAATTAGACATTACAAGTGATTGGATAACTTTGATTTTCAATTGCGTCCACTCATGAAAATCTTCCGCTCCATGAATTCCTTGATCTCTCCAATTTTTAATTGTGTAACAATTCTTCGTGCTCTTTCCCCAAAATACCAAGTTCCTCGTAAAAACTCTCATAAATAGTGAAAATCCATTAGCACTGGCTGGAAATCTCCATGACACCCTTTCAGCTCAATACTTGAAGAAAAACAAAAGAGCAAAAAGAATCAGCGCATGAGCCAACATGGCCTATGTCAACTGACACAGGTGGCCGTGTTGCACCACTGGTTTTCCAATTTTTTTCTTTCACGCTCAGGCAAGCTGACACGGCCCGTGTAAGGTGACACGAGTGCCCTTATTACACCACTGATCTTCCATTCTATTGAATTCTTGTAAGTTCATAATCCTTCCATGGCCCGTGTCAGGTGACACGGGTGGCCGTGGAAGGCCTTCTATTGCTTGGCAATTTCCTTCTCGAAACTTCAGATTTCTCTACTTTCTCGCACTGATTCTTTTGGGTCTTCTACTTAGACCTGAAGAAAATCAAAAACAGACAACCAAAGCATAAAATGCAGAAAACTTTAAATAAAAGTCAAAATGATAAAACGAACAAATAATTTACGGAAACTAAAATTGACTCAAATGGTAGCACAATACGAACAAACTACTACATAGTACCTGGATTCTTGTCGAATAAGCGATGAAAATATAGTACAAATGGTGACCGATCACAATCCCAAACTTAGCTCATTGCTTGTCCTCAAGTAATGTTCCGAACGACAGAACACGTCACCCTAAAATACATGAAATTTACTTATCACAATACTGCTGAGATCTTTCGCCACTAGCCCTCACTCTTTCTTTCATAGTCCCTGCTTTCCACAATTGATTTTTCGCCGCACTTCCACATAGACTTACTGCTTCACCTGTCAGCTTATTTCACACTCTCACCAATTCTCTCTGGGTTAAAGTGTTTACACTCAAATTTTAGAATATGCAATATCGACTCATAAATTTGTATAGCTTCTCCTTTCATATCACCTACACACAACACACACTTTTGAGGTCTTTTTGGGTTGTAACAGGGCTTGGCCTACGGTGGGGTAAACACAAAAAAAGGAAAAGAAAATGGTTTTGGGCTCAGAGTTGTGTTGTCATTCCTTTCACTGTGTTAACTTGCAATATTCATAAAATGGGCATTTTAGACACCTTTTTCAGCTCGACTCCTTATTTTCTACTCAAGTATTGCCTTTGAGAGTATATCTTCGAATTTTTATTTTTTTTAGTCTCGTCTTTTAGGTAAGTGCATTATTTTCCCTTCCTTCTTTTTTTTTCTTTTTCTTTTTCATGATGCTTTTTATCTTTTTTTTATTGCACTTACCTAATTGATCTTATGTGTCCAAACCCTAAACTTAGAACTTGTCACAGATTCCAGACCAACAACACATATCCGAGCAGGGTAGGGAAGTGTTTAGGCCATGGGTTCACACAGATGAGATGATACAACAAACAAAAGAATATAGGATCAAATAGGGTTAACAAGGGATAATATTAACAGGGATGGCTATAAAGGCTCAAGACTTATAACACAAACAAAGTGTCTCAGTGTGTGTATACATGTAGTGATATTCCAAGAGAACTTACGCAAACTCAAAGTGATAAAGATATACATGAACTATCACTCATGATGAAAAATGTGTTTGGCCTTTATGCTCTCACCATGTTGTGTAAAGCTTGACATAATCCAATGTACTGTTAGTATGGTGCAACTTCTTACTCGGCTCGGGATACACAGGGATCCTATGTCAGTCAAGTTTGAGACAATTGTGTCCGGTCCTCTTCTTCATCATTATCAACTTTTTGGAGGATCATTCAACAACAAGCAACAGTAAGTGGGGTTATCTTTTCATCCACTATCACTAATGGTCATCACTTATCCAACAACAACACAAAGAACCTAAAATACATGAAGTGAATAACACCTAACAAACAAAAGAGAAATAACAAAAAAACGCATAAATAAATCTCCCTCACGCTTGAACTAAACATTGGCCTCAATGTTTTAGAACAAAATAGAGGAGGGTGACTCACAGTGCCCTACTGAGGAGGCTGGGAGGAAAATGAAACATCAACTATCGCATCATAGTGTGCATCTCATCCAAAATAGCCTCTTGTCGAGTCTGCTCTACTCCTTGCCTTGATTACTCGGTTCTAAGGTCACTGAGCTCAGTTTGTACCCATGCACACTGGTCTTTATTCATGGATGATGACACGGAACCTTGTTGGGTTGGATCCTGGTGAAGGGGTACAAACTGCTCCTAGAGATGATCTTCTTCATTCATAGTTTCACCTGCAACCACATTGTCAGCATTGTGGTCGTCCTCTTCGTCAGGGTCAACACTCACATATAACCAATTAGCACAATCAGAAATACTTACTTTGTCTGGATTAGGTAATGCAATGATAAACCATTTATGGATCATCACAGAGTAATAATCATGGGAAATAGAAATCATGCCTTGTTGAATGAGAGTGGTCATATAAATTTTAGTTTCACCTGCCACAGGGGTCTCATCAAGAAAAACCGCATCATAACTAAAATGTTCCGCAATTTGGGTAATCACACCCCCAACATAAATACCATCGAAGTCTGCCCGACCAACTCTTCCCAAATAGTCAGCTGCAAAGGCAGGGACATTAATGGACTGATTCTAGACCATAGAATACAAGAAAAATAACTCCCTCTGAGTGGCCACACCCGTACTATCACCTCATCTAAACAGGGCGTATGTAAGGCCTTTTGGGGCGTATCGTAAACATGGGTTCTGGATGCCCGAGGCCTTTGCACCTTTGGAGGTGTAATCAGTCCTCCCTGTAATAGTTGTCTAAAAATCGTGCGGAACAAATCCTTCAAGAATCTCTCCAGGTCCGTAAAGTGGGAGTCGGATAATACTAGCCAACTCCTCGACAGATAACTCATGATCAGTATTAAAAAGGCGGAATTCGAGAGTACCATAGTAGTACCCCGTAGTGCCCATCCACCTTTTCTCTAGTTGGAACTCAATCGTACTTAAAAACTCAAGTGTGATGCGCTCATAAGTTGGCGCTTCGAGACACATAAATTCCAACATTCCCAACACGTGAAACATCCAATCAATTTAAATTTTTAACCCTAAGTCATTGAGGGTTTGTTCACACATGTACCTTGTGGTAGTCAACTTACGCTTTACATGAACGGAGTATCGTCACTCCTGCTCCGGATTATCAAAGACAATGTTATGAGGGTTCAGTGTACATCTACTCCTCTTCTGTGGCCTTGAACTCTCAGCCACTTATTGCTTACCCTGAACAAGCCTCTTCAGGGGCATTTTCGTACCTGCACAAAAATTAAGAAAAATTCGAACAATGAAATTAGAAGAAACAGACACCAAAATAATGATGAGGAGGAAAAATGGTGAAGGTTTTTTTAAGGAGGTTTTTGATTTGGAGTGGATAGGATAGTAAAGCTTGGAGCTTTTTATGGTGGGTTTAGTGGAGTTTTAGGTTTATGAGTGTCGCATCCTGCGAAAAAACCGGCGAGCCTAAAAATAAAAACACACAGAGCCGCCACTGCGCGTTATTTATCCCAAGATAGGGAAAGGAAACGCTCAGAGAAACCTGGAAAGACATGGTCTCGCGACCAGAGAGAAAAGGTTCGGGAGTCGGTTACGCAAGGGGAAGGTATTAGCACCCCTCACGTCCTAGGTACTCCTAGGGATCCACGTCCTAGAATAAAGAAAAAGGTTGCTAAACATCACACACACACACGGGGAACGCAGGTGGGGTTAAGAGAAACGGGCTCGATAAGGCGTCGCACCTTATGCCTACATATCTTGTCTGGAACAAGAATCAGAGCCACTGTAGTTCGGCTTACGCACGCCAAACAACACAAAACAACACAAACATGCAAGGGTGGCAAACATGGAGCCCGACAACCACTGGATGGAATTACGTCGGCATCCGAACCAAAACACACTCAAAAGGGCAAACATGGAGCCCGACAGCCAATCTTGGGCTTACGTCGGCATCCGAACCCAAAACACACAATCAAATAACAAGTAAACACACGCAAAAAAGAAAAAGGTTGCCCGGAGAGGTCTCGCACGACCCCCTGCCTACATACCTCGTCTGGAACGAGGATCAGGGCGATGTAGTTCCCCTGAAAGGGACTAAATTGCTAACCAGAAACCGGGGAAAGATACACAACTAGGGAGCTGAGACTCGAGCCTAATGTTGTCATGCATCGTTAACCCTAAGTTCGGTTTTCTATCCTACTTGCATAAGCAAACTAACCTAACCAGGAAAGAAGCTAGCACACAAGCATACAATCATATATCATCAAATGAGAACAGGTATCTCAAACAAGCATGTCAATCAGATATCCACATAACACGCACTATAGCCAAACAAGGGGCTCAATCAATCAGGTTTGACTGCCTAAGCAATCGTCTGTACAGGCTGTGTTTGCTCTTAACCTTGCCATTACGAGGCTAAGGTGAAGCAGATGATGGGATGAAGTGAGGATCAGACCTCACAGCTCATATCCCTAACCAGGGAGAGCTGACAAATGAGCATGGGTCCAGAATGGGGGAACCCTTCTATACTCAGAGACTCTGACACAACAGATCCTGGGCTTTTGATCTCAATGCTACAACCATGTAATGGGAGCAAGGAGACGACTCAACTGAATAGTGGGGGACAGGTTGCTTGTCCCTACCTTCCACCAATTGCCTTACTTGAAGGACTTTTCCTGCTTGGGCTTAAAAATAAACATACACAAGCATTGCCTCTTAAGGAGGACTTCAGACAATTTGCCCGGCCCGGTAACAGCCGGGTCTCCAGACTACATGAAGTCAAGAGGACTTACCTCAATGCAAGTTGCTTAAGCAACGCAAAGCAAAAGTTCACAAGGAACTGAGCAACTAAAGTACCTGGAAACAATCAAACTCAGTCAGTATTCAATCAGACAAACTGTACAGCAAACAATCAAACAGTTTAAACAATACAACACAAAGCAAGCTCAAGGCTTAAGCCCAAGCTCCAACACCTACAAAACAATGTTATGTTAGTGTACAAACATCCACAACATCAATTAAAATCAACTTGTATCATTCTCCATGTACATTATGCTTTTGATCCTGAAAAACCAAGCAAACATTAGTAACTAGACCACTAGGCCAAGCCTAGGGTCCAAAAGCAAGAAAAAACTCAAAACAGCAAGGTATTCATCATCCAACATCAAATTATCATCAAACACAAGCAAACATCATTGGTCTCATGTTTATATCATCCATCATATTCAATTCATGCACAAAACAATCCATATTGGTTCAAATGAAACACCAAATATACAAACAGAAGTATTGCATTCAAAGCCATGCCAAAACACATCAAAAAATCTCAAATTAAATACACCTAAACAGGGGATAATCAAGGTCTACCATGTCAAATTTGAGCTCAATTGGGCAAATGGAACCATGTCAATGAAAATCAACAAAAACAGACACAATTTCATGCTTCAATTCACAACATCAACACATGCTTCCACTTCAAAAATTCATATCTCATTGAAAACAAAAAAGAAATGGATGAGACCAAAACAGGGAGGTCACACAACGTGTCTAGTTCATGCATATCAAATTTCATGGCCATACAATACAATATTAGGATTTCCCAATCAATCTACCAACATGTATCACATGAGCTTGCAATTTCAATCACCAGAAATGAAAAATCATGATCAATTAGAAAAGGCAGTGAAAAATTCTACAAAAATTCATACAACATCCTAACATATCAACAATTCACCATGCCAAATTTCATTCAATTCTAACATGCATAGGTTATCCAATTAAATTCAACAAGTTGACATCAAGAGGTGTGACACAAATTGTCACACCTAAGTTCCAGAATTTGCTGCTCTCTAACCAGGTATCAAAAATTCATGAAATTTACATATAAATAATCCTCAATGAGTCAAGAACCACCACAAAAATTTTCAGCCATTTATTTTACATTATGAGAATTTCATGAACCAAATGGTAAAATGTACAAAACAAATGACATAAGTCAAAAATCCGTAGGCCAATTAAACTTCCACACGTGCAAAAATTCCACAAAAATCATAATCAAATTCTACACATTACAAGGAGAACAATGCAAAAAATCTCACAAAATTTGGACTGTTTTTGAATTAGTTATGAATTTTTTAATATGGAAGAAAAATAAAAAATGTGAAAAACAGTGCGCAACAGTACCACAAACATCAACAGCATGTCAAAAACGCAAAATGAAGATCAAAAGCCAATTCTGGAAAATTATTTCAACATTCATCCATGTTCTTCGCATGTTCATCATCAAAATCCAGCATGAACAAATCATCATCAAATTCAACAATCCATACACCGTTGGAAAGATCTCTCAACACACATCATGAATATCAACCTAATTTTCCCTAATTCTAACTACACAGCATGAACCGATCAAAACGTCCTTTAAACATCAAACTTCAATTCCAGATCTCTTCCTTAATACTCAACCAAAACACACGATTCAAGCTTCATCCTACTCTACACTAGGAGATCTATCAATGCCATGTGTTAATTTCAAGAATTGGAAAATTCGAGATCTCACCTTATGAATGTGTAGAAGTTGCAATCGCGTGTTTCAAGATCCACAAGATGAAAACAGAAGTTGATTGAAGCTTAGGAAGATGATTGAAAGAGGTTTTGCAGCTTCAAAACAGCTCCAGCTTGAAGAATCATGAAATTGCCATTGATGACCTTGAATGCCACAGTCCAAATTCAGCAAGCTTTGGCCACGAGGTTGTTGAAACAGTTATGCACAATCACTTGTAGAGTGTAGATCCAAGAAGAATGATAAAAAATGATGAAGAATTGGATGAGAATTGATGAAAAATGTATGATGAAGTTTGGAGAATTTGAGAGGTTTTGGGAGGGAAATTCTGTTATGATTCTTGGAGAATGAAAAATGTCTTCTCAAATTCTGTTACAATTAGTGATTTGTACCAATGCTAATCCACTCTACTAATCTCAATTAGCAAATTTGAAGTGAAATTAGTGAAAAATGAGTTATGTGAACAAAATCTGGAAAATAACTAACTCAACAACCAAAAAACAGCCTCACACAGTGAAAAACGCTCAAAAAACTGCATTTTCGCGCGAGCGGTCGACTCATAGCCTGCTATGCGTCGACTCGAAGCCTGCTATGCGTCGACCCGAAGCCTATGCGCTGACCCTATGCGTCGACTCAAACATGCTATGCGCTGACCCGTGGTCTATGCGCTGACCCTATGCGTCGACCATAGGTCAGCTCATAGCAAAAATTTTTTTTTTTTTTTTTTTTTTTTTTTTTTTTTTTTTTTTTTTTTTTAAAGAAGAGGAGGGCAAATTTTGAGATGTTACAGCTGCCCCTATTCAATCCACTGTGAACCTGTTGATATGAACAGCCTCGGCTTTCAGATGATCAGGATGAAGAGTGATTGAATACCAAGAACAGACGAACAATTTGCACTCTAATGGGATAAAAATCAACAACGCCCGTCAGCATCGGCGAAGAAACAACCTCTGAACAACGTCGACCTGGATACCAAAATAAATGGTAGCACAAGGATAACCATGGTCTGAGCACCACACATCCACTCAGGATTATTATTCTTTCTTCTTTTTCTTGTGCTTTTCTTGAACCCCAAAATTTTCTTATCTTCTTTTTTCATTTTCTTGAACCCCGAAAACTTCTTTTCTGCGCAAACGACCCTCAGATCTCTGCATTTGAACCCCAGAAAATGCCTCAGCACTCCTTCTTGCCAGCATAATGAACCCCGATCTCCAGTTTGAACCCCAGTCGCCTGACGATAACTCTCGATCGCCAGAATGAACCCCGTTCTCCAGAAAATGTATTCACATTTCCTTTTCTCCATTTGAACCCCGTCTCCAGAAAATGTATCCACATTTCCTTTTCTCCATTTGAACCCCGTCTCCAGAAAATGTATCCACATTTCCTTTTCTCCATTTGAACCCCAGAAAATGCCTCAGCACCTCCTTTTCTCCAATCTCTCGTGATAATTCCGCTGGCAACGACGGAACTAACACCAAACCACTCTGAGGGCGACATGTCAGAGGGCAACCCTTCACAACGGAAGGTAGCATGTGTATCTCTTCCTCAGAAGACACCTATAACGACCTCCACTGGCATCCGCCAAAGCCTAAGGTGACACATGAACAGAAGACGATCCTAAGGACCTCATCCCGGATGTAATCTTCAACTCCATCTTCATTTGAACCCCGCTCTCCAGAAAATGTATCCACATTTCCTTTTCTCCACTTGAACCCCTAAATCGCGCTGATCGCGTAACGTCCTTTGATTTTATTTCCATCTCTGTCCGACGGAAACATTTCCTCCAATATCGTACTACTGGGGAACATTGCTGCTCTGACGTTCTAATGCTAAACTCCTCAGAGTAGCATCTCCCACCGGCACTGACTGATGACCGGGAGAAAACTCGACGTTTACCGAACATCGACACAATGATGTTGACAGACACCAAAGAAAACTCGACCAGACACTTACTGATGACTGGGAGAAAACTCGACGTTGACTGAACATCGAATCAATGATGTTGGCTGACACCAAAGAAAACTCGACCAGACACTTACTGATGACTGGGAGAAAACTCGACGTTGACTGAACATCGAATCAATGATGTTGGCTGACACCAAACAATGATGTGGACAGACATCAAACAACGATGTTGACAGGACATCGAATAATGACGTGGACAGGACATCGAATAAGGATGTGGACAGACATCAAATAATGATGTGGACAGGACATCGAATAATGAGGTGGACAGGACATCGAATAATGATGTTGACAGGACATCAAATAATGATGTTTACAGGCATCAAACAGTGATGTTTACAGGCATCAAACAATGATGTTTACAGGCATCAAACAATGATGTTTACAGGCACCAAAGAAAGCTCGACCAGACACTTACTGATGACTGGGACATACTGTTGCTTCAAAATCCCGCTGCTGAACTCCTCGGAGTGTCGTCTTCACTGTCCGGCAAAACCAATCCTCAAGCGGTAACCACAGCTCGAATCGCGTTGATCGCGTAACGTCTTCTAACTTTATTTCCATCTCTGTCCGACGGAAACATTCTTCGCCAGTGTCGTACCACTGGGACAACACCTTTGATCCAATCATGAGGCTATACTACTCGGAGTAACACCTTCATCTTCGGGCAAAACACCTCTCAAACGGTAACCGCCGCTTGAGACTAGCTGATGTTTGCAATGATGCATGATTGATTTTTTCTGCGTAATGCTCCATAATTATGGAAATGCTACGCGATTTATTATTTTTTCTATGCAATATGCTATGCTTACTCTACATGATGAATGCATGAAAAGAAATATCCCCTTCAAGGGACTCTTCCGGGGAATACGAGACTCTCTGCTGAGGAACTCGGCATTGCTCCAACTCCACCCTGCTGGGGAATACCACTGCTGCTAGGAAAAGGTAACCCTTGCTGGGGAAACACCTCCTTTGCACCCAATCCACTCGAGAAACCGCTGGGGATAAGCACCACCAACACTCTGTGGGGATACAATAGCTCTTGACTCGCTGGGGATATCCATCCTGACTCTGCTTCGGGAAAAAACCCTCACAGATACCCGTTGACTTCACTGGGGAAATACTCACAGAGACTCTGCTAGGGGAATAGCAACCTCCAGGCTCAACTGGGGAAACATCAATATATCACCTGCTGGGGATAACCATCCTGATCCTGCTAGGGAACCGCATACCACTCCGCTGGGGACAACCCATGCAATCCATAGGTAGAATCAACTTAGCTGGGGATGTAAATATCCGTCTGCTACGGGACTTTGTTCAATCCACAGGTAGGATGAACACTGCTGGAGATATATTTCAGTGAAAAGAACCCGCTCCACTCGGGGAACTGCTGGAGATATATTTCTTTAAACCCGCTCCACTCGGGGAACTGCTGGAGATATATTTCTTTAAACCCGCTCCACTCGGGGAACTGCTGGAGATATATTTCTTTAAACCCGCTCCACTCGGGGAACTGCTGGAGATATATTTCTTTAAACCCGCTCCACTCGGGGAACTGCTGGAGATATATTTCTTTAAACCCGCTCCACTCGGGGAACTGCTGGAGATATATTTCTTTAAACCCGCTCCACTCGGGGAACTGCTGGAGATATATTTCTTTAAACCCGCTCCACTCGGGGACTAGCTGAGGAAATGAGAAAAGTTGGTCTATAACACCCATCGACTCGTCGAACCACGGTATCCACCTCCTAATCTCGCACCAGCTTTCCACTTTTGAGAATTACCAGACTCGTCTGGACCTTTTCTGCTCCATCATCTTGCATTTCAAATCGCTCCGCGCTCGACGAGAGACGTACTCCTGGGATTTATACATAAATTTCAATTTTCCGACTTTGAAGAGTCTTCTCGATTAATTCCAAAGGTCGTCGGACGCCTCGACGTCTCCCCTCGTCCCTTCATCCTCATTCGTTTCTGGTCAGACTCTGCGGGGAATTTCTACAGACTTTCAAGCCTTTCGACTTTGAAGAGTCTTCTTGATTACCATCAAGGAACGTCGTACGTCGCAACGTCTTCGTCATTCTCTTCATATATCCGTTCCTGAGCGAACTCTCTGGGGATCTGTTACAACGCTTCCACATCACAACCTGCAAGTGAGTGAAAATATCCAACAGTTCCTGCAAAACAGATCATTAGATAAAACCGTGCCCCAGGCGTGTCAAGATTTCAACACTTGGGTCACTCAACCTTCCAAATAAGATTTCAAGCATTCAATCTTATAAACATGCATTGGAAGGAACCTGTATGTCTTAAAATGCAAGATTCTTTATCAAAAATATCTGGATGTTTTTGCAATCACAGCGGTTATGAAAAACAAAAACAAAACTATTTGACTGAATTTGCATTTTATCGACTGAAAAAATGTGTGGCTCAAATGAGCAATACAAAAGGAAGCAATTCCTGAAAAGAGGTAATTGCGCACAAAAGGAAAAATCTATCCTAATGGCAATGTGAAACCCGTGATCTCATCGAGTTCCAACTCAGTTACACCCCATATGTCCTCAGACTCTCCATGCTTTCTGCCTTCTGAACAAGACAATTCTGACTGATCCCTACCGGGTATTATCCATGATGCTTCAACCAAAGCGCAAACGATCATGCTAGACGCAGTTGTTCGTTTCAATCCCTCTTTTGCCTGGACCGCCCTTTCGGGTTTTCAGCCCACCGGGATACCCTTTTTTGCCCAAGTCGCCTTTTCAGGTTTTCGACTTGCCGGGTGTACAATTTTCATTTTATATCCCTAATTTTTGCCCGAACCTTTCTTTCTGTTTCTGGTTCGCCGGGATGCCCATTTTTGCCTGGACTATTTTGTTCTTTTCGTCCAGCGGGTCTATTTACACGAAGTATTTTTTAACTGCGTCCGCATTCACAGGGGATGGAAAATCCTCGCCATCCATGGTCGTTAACAACAAGGCTCCACCAGAGAAAACCTTCTTGACCACGAACGGACCTTCATAATTCGGTGTCCATTTGCCCCTTCAATCGTTTTAAGGAGGAAGGATCCTTTTCAGCACCATATCACCTACGTGATATACCCGAGATCATGCCTTTCTGTCCAAAGCACATTTCATCCTCTGCTGGTATAATTGCCCCTGATAGATGGCTGCTAGCCTCTTTTCTTCAATCAAGCTTTCTAAGTGAGAAAGGCGTGTGCCCCAGCAGACGTACGTACCGCAGTACAATACCCAGGATACCAGCTTCGTACTCGGTCACCATCGTTGGTACATTCCATCGTGCCCCGGGAAGCACTAACTCATCCACCTTATCCTCCCCATCAGACATCATAATCCGTTCGGATTCAGGGTCAGGCCCCTCCTCCGGGATCGGCTACTCTCAATCTTTCGATCAGAGCACCTCGAGATGTCCTCATCAGGGAGCCCAAACTTCATCGGCTGACCATCCTCAATGGGTTGCGAGGTGATGTAATCAGACAATACACCCCTTTATTGCTTTCTGAGAGTATCACAAATCAATCAACATTCTTTTGCACTCTCGCAACCTGTCCGGTCAATGCTGGATTCTCAAACCCATACTCGATCGGATCCATCTCGGAAATCCACAAAGTGGTATGAACCAGCATACACTGTCTCAGTCGGCGAGCAGCCTATGCCAAAGTACATCAAGTTTCCCGAGCAGTGAATGTATTGTTTCACAGTCGGTAAACTTTTTGCTTAGGTAAATTGCATGCTCTTTTCGACAAGACGCGTCATGCTGCCCCAGTACACACCCCATAGACCCCTCGAAGGCCGTCAAGTACAGATTAACAATTGCTCCTTCCACAGGAGGGATCAGAATCAGAGGTTCCTGCAACTTTTCTTTTATTCTTTCAATGCCCCTTGGCAATCATGATTTCACCTGACCGTTTGATCTTTTCTTAACAATTTGAATATCGGTTCACACGTGGCTGTTAGATGAGATATGAACCGTGAAATGTAGTTCAATCTACCTAAGAAACCACGAACCTCCTTCTCTGTTCTCGGTTCAGGCATTTCTTTTATTGCTTTTACTTTTGCAGGATCAACCTCAATTCCTTTCTCACTTACAATGAACCCCAGCAATTTACCGGACCGCACTCCGAACGTGCACTTGTTCGGATTCAACCTCAGTCTGAACTGTCTCAACCGGTCAAACAGCTTGGCCAGATCTACCAAATGCCCCTCTTCTGTTTGGGACTTTGCTATCATGTCATCAACATAGCATTCAATTTCATGATGAATCATATCATGAAACAAAGTCACCATGGCTCTCTGATAAGTAGCACCGGCGTTTTTGAGACCGAATGGCATCACCTTGTAACAAAATGTACCCCACGGTGTAATGAACGTTGTTTTCTCCATATCATCTGGCGACATTTTGATTTGATTATAGCCAGAAAAGCCATCCATGAAGGAAAATACCGAGAATTGAGCTGTATTATCTACCAACACGTCAATGTGAGGTAGTGGAAAATCATCTTTCGGACTAGCTCTATTCAGATCTCGGTAGTCCACACACATTCTCACCTTCCCATCCTTCTTCGGGACTGGAACAATGTTCGCAACCCATGGCGGATAATTAGTGACAGCAAGGAAACCAGCATCCCACTGCTTCTGCACTTCCTCTTTAATTTTCATTGCCATGTCAGGTCGAGTTCTGCGCAACTTCTGCTTCACTGGAGGACAATCAGCTCTCAACGGTAGCTTGTGCATAACAATGTCGGTATCCAACCCTGGCATGTCTTGATAAGACCAGGTAGAGACATCCACATGCTCTTCCAACAATCCTACCATCCTGCTTTCAACTTGCCTCTGAAACGGCCCGGATTTTCATCTCCTTCCTGACCTCGGCGGTGCGTGGAATAACAATCTCAACCCGCTCCTCGGGCGGCTGAATCACCTTCTCCTCTTGTTTAAACAATCTGGTTAATTCCAGCAGATCACAATCTTCTTCGTCTTCTTCTTCAGCAAGATAGATCGGTTTGTCGAAGTCATATGAGGTGTAACCAAATTGTTATCAACGAGATCCGGAGAATTATTTTTGAAGTTGGGACGAGACAAACAAAAGATGAAAAATGAAAATAAACATTGCCATTTTTATTTGTTTTTAAACTGCAAAAATAAATGAAAAACAGGGAACACCGCTTTTTGACTGAAAAACATCCATTTATTAATGATGCAGAAATGCAAATTTAAACATGAGGTGGCCCTTACAATGGACCATTACGTGTCGGGCAACACGTATGGCTTTCATGCAAATAAACTGAAAACAAGAAATAATACTCTTCCAGACGAGTAACAGAGTTGATCTTTTAGGCCTTCCAGCTTCCTGGTACGCACGATTTTATCCACTGATCAATTCCCCAGTCACTGTTAGTTTCTTTACCCACTGCCCGGGTGTAATCTGAATCTTCAGTAATTGCATTCCCCATCGCCTGACCATGCGCCGGCATGGGATTGGCATTAACATTCGGAGATGGTGCGAAGTTAATAGCCTTGGAATCCACCAGGTCTTGGACTACGTGCTTAAAAGCTTTGCAGTCCTCTACACTGTGCCCGGGAGCACCCGAATGGAATTCACATTTGACATTTTCATCAAAATTGGCTGGCCTTTGATCAGGTCCCATAGGCGCCAAAGTCCTCAACTGTACCAGCCCCATATCTTTCAACTTTTTCAATAGGACAGAGTATGTCACAGGCGGCCTGTCAAAATGCCGATCACTCATCCTCCTCCTGACTGGATATCCTACCCTCGGAGACCTCCGCTGAAATGGCTGACGCTGCTGTTGCTGTTGTGCAGGCTGATTGTCAGCTGGAATAGTTACCGCAGCGGTGTGCTGGAAGTAACGATCCCTACTGGGTCCTCTCTGAGCGTAGACCGCACTGATATTACCCTCATTTTTCTTGTGCTGGTCATTACCAAAGAATTTCTTCGGTCCAGATGACGAAGCGTTTCCTTGCATGCTCCCCATCTTCAGCCAGTCTTCAATCCTCCTCACCTTTTCGGCAAGTACTTTCTGCTCTAAGGCGAACTCTTGCATGACACTGATCAGTTCTCCCATCTTCTCTTTCAGCTCGAGAATGTCAGCGTTGGACGGATCCATCAGTTTGGATTTGTACCGGGTGAAGTATCTGTGAGGACGGGTCGAGTGCAAAGGTACAGTTCTGCGAGCACGAGCAATGATTCCTGCAAAACAGCAAACAGGTTAATATGCATGAATGCAACGTCTATCCATATGAGGAAGCTTCTGTCCTTTGATTCTGGTTTCATCGAGACAGATAATATTTTGGCAATAACATTTTGACATCCAGATGTCTCTCAACCAGATTCTCAATCAATAATACTCCCCATACGGCTGGACGTAGTTTGGGTGCAGATGAATGCAAAATGAGAATGATGCAGATGTATGCAATGCACTGGGCCATCCTCCAAGTCCTATGATCATCTGTTGCTCTGAACTACAGCTCGGATCCCTGGACTGATCACAACCATCTGAAGGACTACATGTAACCACAAATCCAACTCAAGGGTTCCGAAACAAACGGAAGACAGATACATCATCATCATCACTGGTCTCTGAGCAGACACACACAACCATCTGAATCGGCCCGGGGAATCCTGAAATAAACGGATCCCCACTGATAAATATCTTGGCCCGGGGAATCCTGAAATAAACGGATCCCCACTGATAAATCACGGACAGCACTCCGGCGTCACAGCGATAATAACCATAAATCCGACTTATAAATATGTCTCTGCATCACGGGTCAAAAGTCACCGTCTGAGCTCATCTGATTATGCATCTGAAAGATTCACCCTCCCCTCACAGGTAAATTCTAATCAGGTCACCCTAAGGCGGATAATAGTCTCGACAATCGGGCAGAGATACTCAATGGGTTTGCCCTTTCGGGTGTGCCATTGTAGCTCTCTTAAAATCGTCTAAACCAAAGATCCGGGAATGATCGGTCACCAGAGTCAACAGCTCAGAAGCAGTAACTAAGCCACCGTGAAATGTTCCACAATGGAAAGCACTATCGACTGAACCTCGTCCGGCTTGTGGTATGTCACGTCGCAACATCATGCCCAACCGACATGTGAGGTACGCGAGACCCACACTAATCCTAGGTGTATACTCGGGCCTGGGTTTTAGCCCCACTCAGAACACCCACCCCAAACAACAGAACCACCTGCAGAGGAAGATGGCAACATGACAGTAATGATGCATGCACATATTTAATGCAAATATAAACAAGGGTTAGTATAATAAATGCAATAAATAAACAACACAAGCAACCAAACCCATCCTAAAGCGCTAGGAGAGACTCTCTTAGGGACCATGGACCAGCATAGGTCAACATGTTAGGGATCCCCAGCAGAGTCGCCAGCTGTCGCATCCTGCGAAAAAACCGGCGAGCCTAAAAATAAAAACACACAGAGCCGCCACTGCGCGTTATTTATCCCAAGATAGGGAAAGGAAACGCTCAGAGAAACCTGGAAAGACATGGTCTCGCGACCAGAGAGAAAAGGTTCGGGAGTCGGTTACGCAAGGGGAAGGTATTAGCACCCCTCACGTCCTAGGTACTCCTAGGGATCCACGTCCTAGAATAAAGAAAAAGGTTGCTAAACATCACACACACACACGGGGAACGCAGGTGGGGTTAAGAGAAACGGGCTCGATAAGGCGTCGCACCTTATGCCTACATATCTTGTCTGGAACAAGAATCAGAGCCACTGTAGTTCGGCTTACGCACGCCAAACAACACAAAACAACACAAACATGCAAGGGTGGCAAACATGGAGCCCGACAACCACTGGATGGAATTACGTCGGCATCCGAACCAAAACACACTCAAAAGGGCAAACATGGAGCCCGACAGCCAATCTTGGGCTTACGTCGGCATCCGAACCCAAAACACACAATCAAATAACAAGTAAACACACGCAAAAAAGAAAAAGGTTGCCCGGAGAGGTCTCGCACGACCCCCTGCCTACATACCTCGTCTGGAACGAGGATCAGGGCGATGTAGTTCCCCTGAAAGGGACTAAATTGCTAACCAGAAACCGGGGAAAGATACACAACTAGGGAGCTGAGACTCGAGCCTAATGTTGTCATGCATCGTTAACCCTAAGTTCGGTTTTCTATCCTACTTGCATAAGCAAACTAACCTAACCAGGAAAGAAGCTAGCACACAAGCATACAATCATATATCATCAAATGAGAACAGGTATCTCAAACAAGCATGTCAATCAGATATCCACATAACACGCACTATAGCCAAACAAGGGGCTCAATCAATCAGGTTTGACTGCCTAAGCAATCGTCTGTACAGGCTGTGTTTGCTCTTAACCTTGCCATTACGAGGCTAAGGTGAAGCAGATGATGGGATGAAGTGAGGATCAGACCTCACAGCTCATATCCCTAACCAGGGAGAGCTGACAAATGAGCATGGGTCCAGAATGGGGGAACCCTTCTATACTCAGAGACTCTGACACAACAGATCCTGGGCTTTTGATCTCAATGCTACAACCATGTAATGGGAGCAAGGAGACGACTCAACTGAATAGTGGGGGACAGGTTGCTTGTCCCTACCTTCCACCAATTGCCTTACTTGAAGGACTTTTCCTGCTTGGGCTTAAAAATAAACATACACAAGCATTGCCTCTTAAGGAGGACTTCAGACAATTTGCCCGGCCCGGTAACAGCCGGGTCTCCAGACTACATGAAGTCAAGAGGACTTACCTCAATGCAAGTTGCTTAAGCAACGCAAAGCAAAAGTTCACAAGGAACTGAGCAACTAAAGTACCTGGAAACAATCAAACTCAGTCAGTATTCAATCAGACAAACTGTACAGCAAACAATCAAACAGTTTAAACAATACAACACAAAGCAAGCTCAAGGCTTAAGCCCAAGCTCCAACACCTACAAAACAATGTTATGTTAGTGTACAAACATCCACAACATCAATTAAAATCAACTTGTATCATTCTCCATGTACATTATGCTTTTGATCCTGAAAAACCAAGCAAACATTAGTAACTAGACCACTAGGCCAAGCCTAGGGTCCAAAAGCAAGAAAAAACTCAAAACAGCAAGGTATTCATCATCCAACATCAAATTATCATCAAACACAAGCAAACATCATTGGTCTCATGTTTATATCATCCATCATATTCAATTCATGCACAAAACAATCCATATTGGTTCAAATGAAACACCAAATATACAAACAGAAGTATTGCATTCAAAGCCATGCCAAAACACATCAAAAAATCTCAAATTAAATACACCTAAACAGGGGATAATCAAGGTCTACCATGTCAAATTTGAGCTCAATTGGGCAAATGGAACCATGTCAATGAAAATCAACAAAAACAGACACAATTTCATGCTTCAATTCACAACATCAACACATGCTTCCACTTCAAAAATTCATATCTCATTGAAAACAAAAAAGAAATGGATGAGACCAAAACAGGGAGGTCACACAACGTGTCTAGTTCATGCATATCAAATTTCATGGCCATACAATACAATATTAGGATTTCCCAATCAATCTACCAACATGTATCACATGAGCTTGCAATTTCAATCACCAGAAATGAAAAATCATGATCAATTAGAAAAGGCAGTGAAAAATTCTACAAAAATTCATACAACATCCTAACATATCAACAATTCACCATGCCAAATTTCATTCAATTCTAACATGCATAGGTTATCCAATTAAATTCAACAAGTTGACATCAAGAGGTGTGACACAAATTGTCACACCTAAGTTCCAGAATTTGCTGCTCTCTAACCAGGTATCAAAAATTCATGAAATTTACATATAAATAATCCTCAATGAGTCAAGAACCACCACAAAAATTTTCAGCCATTTATTTTACATTATGAGAATTTCATGAACCAAATGGTAAAATGTACAAAACAAATGACATAAGTCAAAAATCCGTAGGCCAATTAAACTTCCACACGTGCAAAAATTCCACAAAAATCATAATCAAATTCTACACATTACAAGGAGAACAATGCAAAAAATCTCACAAAATTTGGACTGTTTTTGAATTAGTTATGAATTTTTTAATATGGAAGAAAAATAAAAAATGTGAAAAACAGTGCGCAACAGTACCACAAACATCAACAGCATGTCAAAAACGCAAAATGAAGATCAAAAGCCAATTCTGGAAAATTATTTCAACATTCATCCATGTTCTTCGCATGTTCATCATCAAAATCCAGCATGAACAAATCATCATCAAATTCAACAATCCATACACCGTTGGAAAGATCTCTCAACACACATCATGAATATCAACCTAATTTTCCCTAATTCTAACTACACAGCATGAACCGATCAAAACGTCCTTTAAACATCAAACTTCAATTCCAGATCTCTTCCTTAATACTCAACCAAAACACACGATTCAAGCTTCATCCTACTCTACACTAGGAGATCTATCAATGCCATGTGTTAATTTCAAGAATTGGAAAATTCGAGATCTCACCTTATGAATGTGTAGAAGTTGCAATCGCGTGTTTCAAGATCCACAAGATGAAAACAGAAGTTGATTGAAGCTTAGGAAGATGATTGAAAGAGGTTTTGCAGCTTCAAAACAGCTCCAGCTTGAAGAATCATGAAATTGCCATTGATGACCTTGAATGCCACAGTCCAAATTCAGCAAGCTTTGGCCACGAGGTTGTTGAAACAGTTATGCACAATCACTTGTAGAGTGTAGATCCAAGAAGAATGATAAAAAATGATGAAGAATTGGATGAGAATTGATGAAAAATGTATGATGAAGTTTGGAGAATTTGAGAGGTTTTGGGAGGGAAATTCTGTTATGATTCTTGGAGAATGAAAAATGTCTTCTCAAATTCTGTTACAATTAGTGATTTGTACCAATGCTAATCCACTCTACTAATCTCAATTAGCAAATTTGAAGTGAAATTAGTGAAAAATGAGTTATGTGAACAAAATCTGGAAAATAACTAACTCAACAACCAAAAAACAGCCTCACACAGTGAAAAACGCTCAAAAAACTGCATTTTCGCGCGAGCGGTCGACTCATAGCCTGCTATGCGTCGACTCGAAGCCTGCTATGCGTCGACCCGAAGCCTATGCGCTGACCCTATGCGTCGACTCAAACATGCTATGCGCTGACCCGTGGTCTATGCGCTGACCCTATGCGTCGACCATAGGTCAGCTCATAGCAAAATTTTTTTTTTTTTTTTTTTTTTTTTTTTTTTTTTTTTTTTTTTTTTTTTTTTTTTTTTTAAAGAAGAGGAGGGCAAATTTTGAGATGTTACAATGAGAGAGAATGGTGGTGAAGAAGATAAGGATGGTGAGATAATGAGTGAAAATCTGATTTTTGGTTTGTGGTTACTGGGTATAATGGATGGTGAATGGGTTTAAATGAGAGGTAGGGTCCACAAGAGAGAACAAAAAAAATCCAACTTTTCAAATTCGCACACCTGACACGGGTTGTATCAAGCACCACGATCGGCCGTGTCAAGCATCTATTGACTTCCAAATTGAAGCCTTGCTTCAGGGCTTCTAACACGGGCCGTGTGACAGGCCACAGATGGTCGTGTCAGGCATTTGTAATTCCTCCCTTATTTTTTTTCTACACTCCCTTCAGGTCTCCTAACACAAGCCATGTCAAATGAAACGGGTGGGCGTGTCAGATGGCTGGTTCCTCTTCAATATTTTTTCTTTTCTTTTTAAAATTTTGTCTTTCCTCCTGGTACAACTTCCTTCACTGATGCTTGTGAAAATTTCTCATTCGCTTGAGTGCCTCCTTTCTCTTGTGCAAGGCAATGTGCATACCTGAACAAACCTAAAACACCCAACAAAAACAAAGACAAAAATTTGAAATAAAACATGTTGGTTGCCTCCCACAAAGCGCTTCATTTAACATCGCATGGATCGACGGTCGTCCATCTTATCTGGTAAGATGAACATCATCTACCAGACCACTCTCTTGTCCTTGGTAGTATGGTTTTAATCTCTATCCATTCACCTTAAAGGTGTCTCAGTTTGCTTGATTTTTGAACTCGATTGCTCCACGCGGGAACACTTTGTGAACCAAAAAAGGTATGGACCATCTTGACCCCAGCTTTTCAGGGAACAACTTCAACCTGGAATTAAACAACAAAACCAATTGTCCCTCCCAAAATTCTTTCTTCTGAATTTTTTGGTCATGCCATTTTTTTTTTGTTCTTTGTATATTTTGGCATTTTCATAAGTCTGATTTCTAAACTCTTCTAACTCATGTAGTTGAAGAATCGAGATTCACCAACTTTTGAAAGATCGTAGTTCATGAGTTTGGAAGCCCAAAATGATTTGTGCTCTAGTTCGAGCGGCAAATGACATGCTTTACTGTAAATCAATTGATAAGAGGATATACCTATTGGGATTTTGAACGCTATTCTGTATGCCCACAGTGCATCCTCCAACTTTATTGACCAATCTTTTCGAGAAGCACTAATAGTCTTTTCCAGAATCTGCTCTATCTGTTTGTTAGATACTTCAACCAACCCACTCGTCTGAGGATGATAGGGTGTGGCAATCTTGTGTTTCACGTTATATTTCCTCAATAGATTCCCCATCAACTTCTTTGTAAAATGAGTACCTTTGTCACTGATTAATGCTCTTGGTACCCCAAACTTATAGAAAATGTAGTTTTTGAGGAAATTGACAACCACTTTAGCATCATTTGTGGGCAATGCTACAACTTCTACCTACTTTGACACATAATCAACAATGACCAAAATGTAGTGCTTTCCAAATGAAGGTGGAAATGGTCTCATGAAGTCTATTCCCCATACAGCAAAAACTCTACCTCCAACATAACATTTTGAGGCATCTGATTTCTCTTTGAGATATTACCCGTTCTCTAACATCTGTCACATTCCTTCACTATGCTTTGAATATCCTTGAACAGTGCAGGCCAGTATAACCCAGACTGGAGGACTTTTGCTATTGTTTTATCGCCACTAAAGTGTCCTCCATATTCTGAGTTATGCCATGCTTTGAGGATGTTCCTTTGTTCTTTCTCTGGAACACACCTTCGAACCAACCCATTTATTCCCTTTTTGTACAAGAACAGTTCGTCCCACAAATAAAACCTGCAATCATGCAAAAAACTTTTTCTTTTTGTTAGAATCAAAATCGTCAGGTATTATTCCACCTACTAAATAATTCACATAGTCTGCGAACTATGGAACACCATTAACATCTAGGATTCGTTCATCGACGAACTCATCCTTGATTGGGTGTTTCTCCTCTGTTTCTTCTATCGGGGACATCCGGGATAAGTGATCAGCAACAGTATTTTCACATCCCTTTTTGTCCCTGATTTCTAGATCAAACTCTTGCCGAAGTAGAATCCATCTCAACAACCTTGGTTTAGATTCCTGTTTAGCAAAAGATATCTCAAAACAGCATGGTCAATATAAACAATTACCTTTGATCCTAATAGGTAAGACCTGAATTTGTCAAAAGCATACACAACCACGAGCAACTCTTTTTCAGTGGTTGCATAATTCATTTGGGCAGGATTCAACCCATGACTTGCATAATAAATCACATCCAAGAGCTTTTCCTTTCTTTGTCCTAGCACTACCCTATTGCAGTATCACTTGCATCACACATGATCTCAAACAGGAGAGACCAATCAGGGGAAATCACTATAGGAGCAGACACCAACTTACTCTTCAAGATTTCAAAAGCTTTTATGCACTTTTTGTCAAAAAGAAAAGGTGTGTCTTTCACAAGCAAGCTAGTGAACAGTTTGGCGATATTTGAAAAGTCTCTGATGAACCTGCGGTAAAAACCTGCATGTCCCGAGAAACTTCTTATACATTTTTCATTCACCGATGGTGGTAAATTAGCTATTACCTCCACTTTTGCTTTGTCTACTTCTATTCCTTTGTTGGAAATTTTATGTCCCAACAATGTTCCTTCACGTACCATAAAATGGCATTTCTCCTAATTTAGGATCAAATTTGTTTGCTGGCATCTTTCTAGCACAAGAGACAAGTTAGTTAAACAATTATCAAGAGAATAACCGAAAACAGAAAATTCATCCATAAACACTTTCATATGCTTTTCAAGCATGTCAATGAATATGGATGTCATACACCTCTGAAATGTGGCAGGTGCATTGCACAATCTAAATGGCATTCTCCTATATGCAAAAATACCATAAGGACATGTGAAAACGATATTCTCTTGATCTTTAGGGGCCACTGCAATCTGATTGTACCCCGAGTATCCGTCAAGGAAATAATAGTAATCATGATCGGCCAACCTTTCCAACATTTGATCAATGAATGGCAAAGGAAAGTGGTCCTTTCTTGTTGCAATATTCAACCTTC
Organism: Lathyrus oleraceus; assembly: GCF_024323335.1. Classification (NCBI taxonomy): domain Eukaryota; kingdom Viridiplantae; phylum Streptophyta; class Magnoliopsida; order Fabales; family Fabaceae; genus Lathyrus; species Lathyrus oleraceus. Next base: position 220,381,089 of record NC_066582.1, read on the forward strand.
TGTAATCAATGCACACTATCCAACTTGTAACAGTTTTTGTTGGAATTGGCTCATTTTTTTAATTTTTTATCACAGTAGTTCCTCCCTTCTTCGGTACCACGTGCATTGGACTAACCCACGAGTTATCGGATATGGAGTAAATCATCCTCGCATCCAACAACTTTACAACCTCTTTGTGAACCACTTCTTTCATAGATGGATTAAGTGTTTGTTGTGGTTGAACCGCCGACTTATGATCATCTTCCATCAAAATCTTGTGCATGCAAACTGTCGGGCTAATACCTTTCAAATTCTCAACTGCCCATCCAATAACACTCTTGTATTTCGTGAGTACTTGGATGAGCTCTTCTTCTTGAAAACTTTTCAAATAGGAATTGATAATGGCAAGGCACTTCTTTTCAGCATCAAGAAACTCATACTTCAGATTCTTAGGTAGTTGTTTCAACTATACCCCCTTTTTAGGCTCTTGGTTATTTTCTGATGATTGGGGTGGTCTTAAATCTTCCCACCGGTGTGGTTTAGATCTAGTCCACTGAGGTTGTGCTTCCATCATGGCTAGCACTTCTGACTCTCTCTCATCTTCATTACTTTGAAAAATTGACAAGCTCAAAACACGTTCTAAAGGTAACTGTGGTGTTTTCATTTCAAATCCTTGAGAAATCACTTGATCTATTACCTCTACAGTGTGACTCGTTCCCACACCATCTTTGTATTGCATAGTGTTCTGAACATCAATTTTCAATTCTTCATCATAGACTTTAAGAGTCATTGTTCCTTCCTCTATGTTTATCATACACCTTCCTGTTTCTAAAAATGGTTTGCCCAATATGAGAGGGATCTCCTCATCTTCAGGCATCTCAAGAATGACAAAGTAAAATGGAAACAAAAATTTATCTATATTTACCAGAACATCTTCCATATTTCCATAAGGTTACCTAACTGAACGATCTTTAAATTGAAGAGTCATCCTAGTGTCTTGAATGGTGCCAAGGCCCAATTTTTTGTAAATGGACAGAGACATCAAACTCACACTAGCTCCCAAATCAATCAGAGCCTTCTTGAAATTTCTATCACCAATAGTGCAAGGAATAGTAACATAACCCCTATCTTTCTTTTTCACAGGATTTTTCATACCTTGGAGAATAACACTGCAAGTTTTAGTGAGGATGATTGGGTATATATTTGTGGAGCACTTTTTGGAGATGATGTCTTTCATGAATTTGGCATATATTGGCATTTGCTTCAGAGCTTCAGAAAATTGAATGTTTATATCAAGTTTCTTAAACATCTCCAAAAACTTCTCAAAATTCTTCTCATGTTGGTCTTTCTTCTTTTGTCTCGGAGGATAAGGAAGTTTAATAATTGGCTTGACAGTTTTTTCCTTCTCCTTCTCCACTATAGGCATTATCACAACATCCTCCTTCGTTTTCTTAGGTTCTTTGATTTCTAACTCGACTTCCAACAACCCATCTTCTTCTGCAATTTTTTCTTCCGGTTTCTTAGTAGACTTACCACTTCTGGTCACCACAGAGTTAACATTACTATGCTCACAAGGATTTGTCATTGTGCCACTAGGCAAGGTACCTGGAGCTTGAGAACTTGAGGCCAATTATTGTGCTATCTGACCCATCTGAACTTCAATATTTTTTTATAGAGACAGTGGTGTTTTTCTGATTGTTTTTAGTATCTTCTTAGAACTTAATATTGTGAGTGGGCATTTTCTCAATGGCAATCTCCCAGTCTGCTTTCTTTGGAGCTTGTTGTTATGTTGTTGATATGGAGTCTGATATTGACCTTGACTCTATTGTGGAACATTCCCTCTCTGATCTCTCTAGGAGAAGTTTGGAGGGTTCTTCCAACCTGGATTATAAGTGTTGGAGCAGGTATTATTATGCTTCAAAAAATTTATCTCTTCAATTTATTGAGGGGTTGCAAAGAAATACACTGTGTGGTATGGTACATTACAAATCTCACAATTGACGGTCTGAATAGGTTGAACTTGAGCTACCTGTTGAGTACCTATATTCATAGCCTTCAACTTCTTTTCCACTTCAGCAGCTACTGTATCTTCCAACCGGATTTTATTAGTTTTCAGATTCAAATCAATAACTCCCTCAGGTTTGCTCGTACACATATCATACAACTCCAAATACTCATTTGCAACTATCGTTTCAATAATCTTTTTAATAGCGGTAGCTGTTAAGAAATTGGTGAGCCACTGGCTACTGTATCAATCAACTATTTTGTCTTTATTTTGAGACCATTAACAAACATCTACATTTGTTCAATATAATCCATAATGAGTTGGGCAATCCACAAAGCCCCTTTTGAATATTTTGTAGGCATCTCCCAAAGACTCACCCTCCTTCTGTTAGAAGTTCAAGATTTCATACCTTTTTCTCAGAAATAACGATGCTGGAAAATACTCATTTAAGAAAGCTTTTTCCATCTCTTCCCATGATGTAATACTGCCAGCTGGGAGAGAACAGAACCATTCTTCCGCCTCTTCAGCTAAAGTGGACGGATTAACTTCTTTGCTTCATCAGTATGACCATCAATTTTCAAAGTAGTACTCATGGTCAGAAATCTCTGCAAAAGCTTGTTTGCATCTTCATTCACCTTTCAGGTGAAAGGTTTTCTTTCAAGTTGATTGATTGTGCTTGGATGCGGTTGAAAAATAGTCACATTCACTGGTTGGTTGACAATTGTTAATCTACCACCCGGTGCATTTGCACTTCCGTAGTCACCAAGGAGCCTTTCTGGAGGTGGAGGAGCTTTAGCCATTGTTTCTGTTTTTGAGTCTGAATCTGAGTGAGCCGAGGGAACTTCCTCTTCGAAATTCAGTTTAGCCAATCTAGCGTGTCTGAGTCTCTGGTGAAGGGTTCTCTCGATTTTTGTGTCAAAAAGAAATTTAGTTGAGGGATATCCTTGTATAAACAAATTAGACTAATTAGTGAATGAAATTATATAAATGACAGAAAAATAATTTTATTGCAGAGTAACAAAATTTTAATTGAACTAAAACCAAACTCTATATTTTGGCAGTCCCCGACAACAACGCCAAAAACTTGATCGGAAAAATAGCAAGTGTACTATTTTGCCTCTTGCAGTAATAAAGGAGAAATTCTCCGAATGTCGATCTAAGGACTACGTGTTAATATCGAGTTCGAATAATCGTTCAATTAAACAAAAACTAGTGTTGGGGGTTTTAGATTCAAATTTAAAAAAATAATGGCAAATAAAATAAATAATACTGTAAAAAAAAAGGTTTCCAAGGTACAGGAACATGTCAGGGAAGGTGTGTAATTTGTCCCTGTAACAACTCTGAGTCATTATTGCATCAACAAATATCAATTAATTACTACCAGTTCTCAAGGGTATTTTCTCCCAAGGCCTTGGTGAGAAAACCTTTAATAGTTCAACCCTAATCTTTATGTCCATAGAAAATTACCGGTGAAATTAAACCTTAATATATCGAGAATAATCTGGTTCATATAGGGTATCCACAGTCCTAGGTGATATCTACTGCAGAATAATCTTACGAAAGCATTATCAATGGAAATCCGACCTAATCAATAATCATACATCAACCTTAATTGTTCCAAAAGAGAAAGCACTAAACACATCAAAACATTACGATAATTCTGAAAAACAATATTGTCATTGCAAATGAAAACTCAAGCATTACAGATATAAATTAGGGAAACCCCCTAGCATTGGGGGGTTTAGCTACTCATATTGTTCAAAATAAATTCAAGATAAAAATTAGACATTACAAGTGATTGGATAACTTTGATCTTCAATTACGTCCTCTCATAAAAATCTTCCGCTCCCCGAATTCCTTGATCTCTCCAATTTTTAATTGTGTAACAATTCTTCGTGCTCTTTCCCCAAAATCCCAAGTTCCTCGTAAAAACTCTCCTAAATAGTGAAAATTCATTAGCACTGGATGGAAATCCCCAAAACACCCTTTCAGCTCAATAATTGAAGAAAAACAAAAAAGCAAAATGAATCAGGGCTTGAGTCAACACGGCCCGTGTCAGTTGACACGGGTGGCCTTGTTGCACCACTGGTTTTCCAATTCTTTTCTTTCACGCTCAGGAAAGCTGACACGGCCCGTGTCAGGTAACATAGGCGTCTGTGTTGCGCCACTGATCTTCCATTCTATTGAATTCTTGTAAGGCCATCATCCTTCCACGGCTCGTGTCAGGTGACACGGGTGGTCGTGGCAGGCCTCCTGTAGCTTGGCAATCTCCTTCCATAAACATCGGATTTCTCTACTTTCTCGCACTGATTCTTTTGGTTCTACTTGGACCTGAAGAAAATCAAAAACAGACAACCAAAACATAAAATGCAGATAACTCAAAATGATAAAATGAGCAAATAACTTACGGAAACTAAAACTGACTCAAATGGTAGCACAATATGAACAAAGTACTACATAGTACCTGGATTCTTGTTGAATCAACGGTGAAAATATATTACAAATGGTGACTGATCAAAGTTTAAAATTGTTCAAACGTTATTTTGAAAAACACATTTATTTGTTTTCTCATCATTGTTAAACGTTAATTTCATTTCGTTACGGTTTAATATGCATATGTGATTCTTTTGATAATGATTTGAGATAGGCGGGTGCCACTCCATAATCGCTTTTGCTTGCCATAGAAAATATTTTTAAAAATAGATTTTTAATCAAAATTTTATTTGTGATCTATTCACCCCACATCTAGATCGTTGCCCTCGTCTAACAATCCACTCCCGCCAAAAAGATACTGATATGTTCCTCAAAAGCATAAGTGGAGACGAAGTCACCCATGCCTTTGGGAACGAGAGATGAGGAAGACATTTTGTTGTTGGGAAAACAATATAACAAAAATAAGTTACCACCACCATCACGACCATCGGAAAGAAACTATCTATCTAAAAATCCTATACCTAACACCAATGAGTCTCTATGAAACAGATCCTCTAAGATCTAACATTCAGAATTAGATAAAGTAAAGAATCTCATACATGTGAGAAGGCTGGAAGTTACCCTGAAAAATCCAAAGGAGACAGCTCGAGCATGTTTGCAGAAAGTAAAACAAAAGGTGAAGAGAAAAATACTTCTTAAAGGAGAACTCCAAACCCCCTCATAATTCTATGAAACTCTACACGCTACCTACATGTGCCACTATCATTTGAAATTTCAAAAAGCAGGTCATTATTGATTGCAATAAATGAAGGAAAACACATATGCATTGTGATTAGTTGATGTCTCATATAACTTACCTAAATTAAACGTGGGACACCTGGTCCTGACTCACCGGGCGAGGTTATAACCAAAGATCATGCCTACCATTTCTTACGCCTTCACCGAGGGATGTGTCACCGCCCAGTGACATCGTTCTCGGATAAGGAAATCATCAGCAGGGTGCACTTTGGGAAGGAGAGTAATTTTAAACACGTAGTCCTCTAAAGAAGAGTCATCATGCTTAAGGGACTATGTCGTGTTATATTTGGGAAGCCCTAGGCTATGACGCCCTCACATAATCTAAGGGATTTGTCTGGGAGGGCCCGCAAATGTAGGAGTCATGCAAGAGAAAGTCCTCGTTGACTCCGAGAAGATAGACACTCAATAACCCTCCATAGTAATTACTGGAATGGTTAGACCACGTCTAGGAGAAAAAACCTTAGGGATCCCTATAAATACATTATCCCTCAAGGCGATAAGACAGACTCTTAAGTAATACACACTTGCTACTACCCACGACTACTTAGAGAGCACTTCACTCTTAATAACTTTAACACCGTCAATCTAACCACCCGCCTGCAACCCAACAACGTCGGTCAACAGGGTATCTAACCTCACGTGAGTTACCCCCTTAAACAACCTGAAAAACCACTGTATATGGATACTCGCCGTGAGTTAGCCCTCAACCCTAAACATGTAATATACCTACTAGAGCCTCCGAGTCTCCTCATCCTTGTAGGGGGAACACGCACACACCTGTACTTTTTGGACAATACAACCCCTTTAAAATTACTTTTCGCAAAGTTAAACTGAAGACTCGAGGCAAGCTCAACCCTAATAAGTCAAAGATTCTCAACCAAAGAATCGACTATTATTAAGGTGTCGTCTGTATAATGGAAGTGAGATACCACTGACTCTAACGAGTTCACCCTAAATCTATAGAAAAGATTCAACTCTACAACCCTACTAAACAATCCACTCAAACCCCTGTCACAAGCAAGAAAAAAAATATAGCAAATAAATCATCTTTTTTCAACCCCGTTAGATGCCAATCTCTAAATCTCTAAAGTCGGGAAATCATTCACCAACGACGCAGAATTTCTTGCAAACATTGGATTGAAGTAAATTATTACTTGCTCCTAATTAACATATTTCAAATCCTTATACATTATATAATTTTTATAAAAAAAACATAAACAATAAACATGTTTTTAGAATCAAAATATTAAAACATTTATATAAATTATGTCATATCAATATGATGAATGTTGAAACATAAAATAAATAAATAAAGAATGAAGTTTTGATGAAAAATGTGTTTTAAATTAGAACTTTGCTATTTTGACACTGATTTTCACTATATCGTATTTTACACCATAGGTAACAATAAAGCAAATTCATGTTGCACGAATCCAAAGTAGGCTAAAGTGTACAAAATAATAAAATTAATACATTTTAGAGATACGAATACGGTGTGGATGTTGAAAATAGTGTCAGCATATCTTTTCTCTTTAAATTATAAATTTATGATTTTCCAATTTTAAATTCTTTAGTTTGGTCTCAATTTCTCTTCTGAGACTAAATGATTTATTTATAAGAATATCACATCCTTCCATAAAAAGTCTTAATTATATCTAACTTTTGTTATTTTCTATTCTACCTCTCATATAAATAAAATAATATTTACGGTGTTTATACAATATTTTTCATGAATTAGTAATAAACCTTGTATAAAGAATATATCTCTTTTGGTTATATATATATATATATATATATATATATATATATATATATATATATATATATATATATATATATATATATTATATATATATATATATATATTATATATATATATATATATATATATATATATATATATATATATATATATATATATAATATCACTCTATTTTAACAAATTAACAAGTGATCTATAACGTTTACATATTGTGACCCAAATTTTAAAAATCTACTCTATTTTTTTTTCTTCTCTTTTAATATACTCTTTTACATCTTTTTCATATCACAACTTTCACGCAGCTTAATGGAAATAGAGTTTTAAAATAATCATTTTTAGAAAAATAGAGAAATGAGTGTTTTTGTATGGTACAAAAGGAAGGATTATTATAATGGTAGAGATATTCACCATGGCGAAATGAAAAGAAAAATCCATTTTGAAAAAATCCAAATCATATTGAAATAGAATAATGTCATTGTCTTATAGTTCACTCTCAGTTATTAGTCCAACAAATATATATTGCAGTTTGTTGAACTTATCAAAAAATCCAAAAATGTCAATTTTAGTTTGCTACGACATAAACATGCTGTTCACTTTATATAAAATTCACTCTCATCCAAGTGAAGAGGTAAACGTGTCTTATGACTAACTCAAAAGATTATGATAGAATTAACTACTCTTTCTTATAAATAAATATATGATCTTGTTTATAAGTTTTTAGAAAAAATATGAGTTAGAAAAAATTGTTTTAAAATATAAAAAACTTGTTAAACTTTTAGAAAATGAAAATGAAATAATTATAGATGAATTGAATCAGCTTAAAAAAAGTATGTGAAGTTTGGTAATTGTAAAATCTACGAAACCCATAAAAATGAAGTAAATGATTTGTAGGAAACCTTCAAAAGAAAATATTGATATCATTTTATCTAGTCAATGAATTTTCTATGATAAAATCGATTTAGATTATGAGTCTAAAATCATTATAACTGTTTTTAAAAATATTTGCAATTTGAATAAGTTCTAAAGAAAATACAATGTAGTTAAACATAAATACTACAATAAAAATGATCATGTTGCTTTATTATATTTTGTTAACAATAGTTATGAAAGAAAATATATTTATTCTCCATCTCATTTCTATAAAGAATATCAAGAAAAGAAAATGAGAAATATTTTTTCATCTTACTTTTGTAATCATAATTTCATTTGGAAATCTAAAGCAAAATGCACTCCACAATACTGAAGTATTTAACTTTTTCTGTAGGGATATTTCGCTACATCAAAAGCTAGTTGTAAAATCAAAAAGGTTTATCCAAAGCATATATCCAAAGATTTCTTGTCTAAAAGAAATGGTTCTACTTTTGAAGAATTCTTTGGAAATCATCTTATTAAAAAAGAAATGACTCCAAAATTGTCTCTCGTGTCAAAATATTCAGATAACTTTAAAAAAAATAGAATTATATTCTATATAAATTCTCTGAATTTATTTATGATTGATAATGAGGTATGTCACTTATTAGAAAATAAATTCGATTTTTTTTTCTTATCCCTCTAATAAGTGCAAAATTATCACATTTATTTTATTTTCACTAACCATGTGCTTAAGATGTAACTTGTAAGAAAAGGGAGGTTAAAAATAAAAAAGAGGAGATCTTAAAAGAAATATAGACCCAAATGTTCTTTTAGGTCCAAATCAGCCCAAGAAGTTGGAAATTTTGTCCCCTAATGCATTAGACCTCAAAATTAATGGATTAGCACTAAATAAAATTCAAATTTAACACCCTCTAATTGAATAGGCTTAGGATCTAATCCATGAGAAACTAAAAGGCTACATTTGTTTCTCTCAACCAATCAAAACTCAATTATCATTAAAGACCTAATTGGTTAAATGAGCCTCTAATTAATTAGAAATGCAACTATAAATAAGTAACATCTTTTTCTCTCTTCTCCATCTCTCAAATCTTCATGCTTGCTATTTTTCTCCTGATTTCCTTTTTTTTCTACTTGCGTGTTTCTGTGATCATTATGATCACCACCAAATGGCATCTGATGACTTCTCACAAGTGTATCGATAGTGTCACAATAATAAAAAGATGATGAATCCACAAGGACTGCTATTTAACAAAACAATACTTGTGCAAGTTGTAAAAAGTAACAATTGAGAGGAGGGGTTAAATTTGAATGCAAAAAATAAAAGTTGTTTTGAGAAAATTCAAAAGCAGTAAGGTTTTGTATAAAATCTCTTATTTATCCCCTGTTGATGTTTGATGCATTACATGAATGAGAAAGTCGTTAGATTTCCACGAAGAATTAACAAAATTACTATACCCAATCCCTTGGTGTATAGCTCACTAATTCCTACTAGAGGTTTCTTATCCCTATTCAACCAGCATAAGTGAAATTAGGCAATGCAATAGTACCCTAACCCCAAACTTAAACCTTGCTCACTTCCAAGATCAACCCCAAACTTATTGTGTTTCATGAAATCTTTCAAGTCATATGGCTAATAAATAAGGCTAAGTCACCAAAAGAAGGACTAAGCCTAAAGTGGTTAGCAAAGGACTTTACCTATTACTACAAGGTGGTTTTAAAAAGGCCCAAAGTTCATAGCAAACAACTACCTATGTGTGTGTAAATAAAACCAGACAAATTGAATCGGAAATAATTCAAACTTGATAAAGCAATAATGCATGGATACACTCAATGAAAGGAATAGTAAATAATGGAAGTTATTTGGCTCAAAACTTATTAGTTGCGGTATCTGAAGGTTGAGTATTAATCTATTGATTCCTTTTTCATCCTTTGCTTTCAATCTGTGATTCATTTTCCTGATAATCAAGTTTCATCTGATGGTTCTTTTTGGTTTATATGTTCAATGCTAAAGTTACAATTTTTTTTTGTAAATCTGAAAGAAACAACATCAGCAAACTTATTCATTAAAAACAACATAGTTATTGTTTGAGAAACGTGTGAGAGTGGCTAATTCCTCTTATTGCATTTAACTACCAACATAACTTAAATTCTGCAAAACAAACAAAACTTATTAGAAAAGATGGGATGCCTCCCATGAAGCACTCTTTTTGTGTCATTAGCTTGACTGCTAGATTCAAGGTTATGAAAGTGTTAGGGAAACTTTTTCACTTCGAATTTCCCTTCAGTAATAGTTCTTTAACCTTTGTCCATTTACTTTAAATCTCCTTATATCATTTGGATCTTGAACTTCAATGGCACCACTTTGATAAACTTTCGTGACTACAAACGGTCCTGACCACTTAGATTTCAGTTTTTTTGGAAAAAGTCTTAGTCTTGAATTAAACAGTAAGACTTATTATCATATTTGAAAATTTCGTCTCACCAACTTTTTATCATGATATATTTTTGTCCTCTCCTTGTAAACTAAAGCATTCTCATAAGCAGATAATCGCATCACCTCCAATTCATCTAATTTCAGTAATCTCTTCCTCCAAGCTAGCTTTTCGTCAAAGTTCAGGAACTTTATCGTCCAATAAGCTTTATGCTCCAGTTCTATGGGGAGATGAAATACCATACCATACATAAATTGATACAGAGAGAAGCCTAAATGTATCTTGAAGCCTGTTTTATATGCCCAAAGAGCGTCATCCAATTTTTTTTACCAATCTTTTTGTGATGCTGCAATTGTTTTCTCCAGAATTTGTTTCAGATGTCGATTCAACACTTCGACTTGGCCACAGGTATGAGGGTGATACGAATTTAACACTTTATATTTAACATTATATTTTACTAGCAATCTTTCCAAATATTTGTTGCAAAAATATGTCCCTCCATCACTAATCAACACTCTGGGTACACCGATTATGGCAAAAATATTCTTTTTCAAAAAGTCAGTAAAAGTGTAGACGTCATTAGCACTACAGGCAATTTCCTCAACCCACTTAGTAACATAATCAACACATACGAGAATGTAAATATACAAATTCGATTTGGGAAATGGATCCATGAAATCAATTCCCCAACAATCAAACAGTTCAACCTCAAGCATAGTATTCCAAGGCATCTCGTCTCGTTTTGAGATGTTACCAGTTATGTTGCACTCCGAGCATATAGACATATATAACTTACAGTTTTTAAATAGAGTTGGCCACCAAAACCCACTCTGCAGCATTTTGGCTACAATTCTTTCGCCACCATGTTGTCCTCCATATGCCGAGCTATGGAAATGCCAAATGATGGTGTCTGCTTCTTTACCTGTAATACACCTGCGAAGTAAACCACCAGGACTTCTTTTAAACAAGTATGGATCATCCCATAAATGAAAGTTTGTTTCCTTATAGAAGTGTTTCCTTTGCTGTCAAGTGTATTCTTCTGTTATCACCTTTATAGCCTTATAATTTTCCATATCTACAAACCAAGGTCTTTCACTGATTGTCATTAGTTGCTCATCAGGAAATGTCTTTGTAATACTTTGTTTAGTTCTAGTCACTTCAACATTCTCTAACCTAGAGAGGTGATCTGCAACAACATTTTCCACCCCTTTCTTATCTTTAATTTCTAGATCAAATTCTTGCAGCAAGAGCACCCATCATAGCAGTCTTGGCTTTGAGTCAATTGTATTGAATAAATACTTCAAAGTTGTATGATATGTTTAAATAATAACCTTTGAACCTATTAGATATGAGAGAAATTCTTCCAAAGAAAATACTACTGCTAGCAATTCTTTTTCAGTAGTAGTGTAGTTAACCTGATTTTTATTTTAAACTTTGCTCGCATAGTAAATTGCTTGGAAAACATTTGTGTGTCGTTGGCCAAGCACTGCGCCAACAACATAATCACTTGCATTACACATGATTTGAAATGGTAATTCTCAATTGGGTGACACAATGACTGTGGCAATTATCAATTTATTTTTTATGACAAAAAAAGAGTGTAAACAATCTTTATTGAATTTAAATTCATTTTTCTTTTATCAATAGGTTACATAGAGGTTTTGTAATTTTTGAAAAATCTTTAATGAATCTTCTATAAAAACTTGCATGCCTAAGAAACTCATGAATCCTTTGACATTTACGAGAGAGGGAAGTTTTTCTATCACCTCAATTTTGGCTTGATTGACATCTATTCCTTTAGCAGATATTTTGCAGCCGAGAACAATGCCTCCAGTCACCATAAAATGACATTTTCCCAATTTAAAACTAGGTTTGTCTCGGTACATCTTTTTAGGGCGTTATTTAATCGATTAAGACAACAGTCAAATGAAGTACCAAATACATAAAAGTCATCCATAAATACCTCTATTGAATTTTCAATCATGTCAGAGAAAATAGAAAGCATGCACCTTGGGACGTTGCATGAGCATAACATAATCCAAAAGGCATCCTTCGATATGTAAAGACTCCAAATGGGCATGTGAATGTTGTTTTATCCTAATCAGCTGGATCTACAAGAATTTAATTATATCTTAAGTATCCATCTAGAAAATAATAATAGGCTTGTCCTTCTAGTCTTTCAAGCATTTTATCTATAAATGGAAAGAGAAAATGATCCTTACGTCTAACGAGGTTTAACCTGCAATAGTCAATACACATTCTCCATCCCTTGAAAGTACGAGTTGGGATTAGTTCATTTTTTCATTACATATAACGGTGGCACCTCCTTTTTTTGAATCACATGGATTGGGATTACCCAAGAACTATTAGAAATAGGATAGATCAAACATGCTTAAAGCAATTTAAGGACTTCTTTTCTTACCACTTCTTTCATTGTTGGATTTAATCTCCGTTGAGGTTGCACGACTGACTTGAATTCTTCCTCTAGCTTGATTTTATGCATGTAATATGTTGAACTAATCCCTTTCAGGTCTGATACCTTCCATCCAAATGCTTCTTTATTTTCTCTTAACACTTGTAATAAATTTTCTTCTTTGATTTATGCTAATGTGTTATTGACTATTGTTGAGTGCCTATTTCCATGACTTAAAAGGAAATATTTTAAATGTTCAGGAAACTTTTCTTATTCAGGATCGAATGGTTTCTCCTAACTACTGCATACTAATTTTTCGAATCTTTTATGAGCATGCTCCAGTTGTGCTGCTTGAAATTGTAGCACCAACTCATTTACCTCGACATTATCTTTGTCCTCACTTGTTTTTTTCAATAGATTGTACTAATAATTTCTCAATTGGAGAGGACGAACCTGTCCTTTCGAGATATTATCTATTAATTTGTCAATTAAATCAATCGGGCAACATTGTAAATCTTCATGAGTGTGTTTCATGGCTTCAAACACATTAAATACTACCTACTTTTTATTAAAAATGGGGATCAATTCTCCTCTTTCAACATCAATCAAAGCTTTCCACGTAGCAAGGAAGGACCGACCTAACAATTATGGTGTTTCGTCATCTTCAGGCATATCCAAGATGACAAAATCAGCTGGAAAAAGTAAATCATCAACCCTTACCCACACTTCCTCTAGTACTCCATAGGGGTATGTGACTGATCTGTCGCTCAGAGTCAAAGTCATTTTCGTGGGTTTTGGTTCTCCATAATTTAATTTCTTTGTCATGGACAATGACTTAAATTTGATGCTCGCCCCTAAGTCACATATTGCCTGGCCGATTTTTAATGACCCTATAGAGCAAGGAATAATAAATCTACCTGGATCTGTTAGTTTGGGTAACAGTTTACATTGAATGATTGTGCTACATTCTTCAGCTAAAGCAACGATTTCATCTTATTTGAATTTGCATTTACCATTTATAAGCTCTTTCATGAATTTGACATACACAGGCATTTGTTTCAGAGCATCACAAAACGGAATATTCACTTGTAATGCTGTGAGAATCTCCATGAACTTCTTAAACTTCCCCACTTCTATTTTTCTATTTGATTTCTTCTTAATGAAAGGGTAAGGTGGTTTAATGTAATCTGGTAAGTCGGGGTTTGGTTCATTGATTATTTGTTTTTTGGTTCTCCTAAAAGGTGAGTCTTTATCGATGAATTTGTGTAGTGTCTCTCCCTTCACAATGGTTTCGCTCAAAAATTCCTCCTCTGTAGGTTTGGTTTTTGTTTACTCATTTTTCTCATTGCTATGTTCCATAATTTTATTCTGCTTGTTCACATTGAAATGGAGGGTACTGTTGGATTTCTCAATTCGATTGTGTCACAATCTCCTCTTTCTGTTGCTAGTAAAATGATTTGCTGAGATAGACTCGAAATTTTCCCTTCCAATATTTTCATTGAATCGTCTTTCTTTTTGTTCAACAAGTTATGTAATCTATTAACCAAGCAAAATTCCTTTTATGTTACCAGCATAAATTTAGTCAGCATATCTTCCAATAAGGAGATTGTGACTCCCGCTTCCATTTGTGGTGATCCCTGATTGGGATTTATGGTTATAGCTCTTACTTATCCTATAAGTTTTCTCTAGCACAATGACCTGCAAAATATTCTTCACCACAATTAGCACAAATTAAGAATACTACCTCATTTGACGACGCCTGAATTTTACGTGTTACATTCAACTTTTGATTTAGCAGTTCTAGCTTTTTAAGAAGCTCTTCGTAACCTCCTAACGTCAACTCACTATGAGATATGCTCTTTGTTTATGAATTTTTAAGGTCTCTTGTATTTTCAAAGTTGTATTCATTTAGGCTCATCTTCTCTATCAGCTCTTTGACTTATGGCTCGATTAGTGTTCTGATTGCACCTCCGACGGATGAATCTAAAAGCATTCGTGCTTGAGTTTGTAAACCTTTAACAAAACTCTGCATTTGTTACATGCTTATCATGTTGTGATTAGGACATCCGCGTAACAATAATTTAAACCTCTTCCAAGAATCATGAGAGATTCAGTTTCGTGTTGCTCAAAGTGTGTAATTTCAACCTTTCTCTCTTGAATTGTGTTGCAGTGAAGAATTATTCCATAAATTTGTCTTCCAATTCTTTCTAAGTTATGATTACTCTGTTTGGAAGACGCAATATCCAATCCTTAGCTCTCCCTACTAAGGAGAAGCTAAATAATTTCAGTTTGACCTGATCTTCTATGATACCTTTTGGTTGACACATCGATGTCGTCGCGTAGAACCAGACTAGATGTTCCCATGGGTCACCTGTCGTATTCACGTCAAATTGCTTTTCTATAAGATCTAAAAACACAAAATAATAATGTTAAAATTTACTGGAGTCGTTGGGCTGCAATCCAAAGAAACTTGTGTTACATCAGTAGGTCTGCAGTAATCTCTCATAGTTTATGTTGTTGGTTCTTCCATGGTGGATTTCTATATGCCTTAAACCTGAAACATGCATCAATAGAAAGCAAATACCCACAGTAGTGTTTCTTGACAATAAGATGAAATAAAAATGACAAAAATTAACTACCACTAATGTAAAATTAAGATAGAAAGAATTTAAAACGTTGCACAAACATTGCCTTGCTGAAATTATCAACTGTCCCCGTCAACGGTGCCAAAAACTTAATGACTTCTCAGAAAATGTATCGATAATATTGCAGTAATAAAAAGATATTGAATCCACAAAGATTGATATTTAACAAAATAATATTTGTGCAAGTTGTAAAAAGTAACAATTGGGGGTGGGGGGCGGTTCAAATTTGAATGCAAAAAATAAAAGTTGTTCTGAGAAAATACGAAAGCAGTCAGATTTTGTATATAATCCCTTATGTATCCCTTGTTGATGTTTGATGCATGACATGAATGAGAAATTTGTTAGATTTCCATGAAGAATTAACAAAACCACTATTCCCAATCCATTGGTGTATAGCTCATTAATTCCTACTAGAGGTTTTCTATCCCTATTCAACCAACGCAAGTGAAAGGCAACGCAATAGTACATTAACTCAAATGTCACTACTAGAGGTCTCATATTCCTATTCATCCAGCATAAGTACAATAACTGCCTTAGTTCCAACGCATAGACTAATGATCAGTATTTCCTATGCGCCTATGATCAGATTAAAAGAGTATCTCACATAAAGAGCATTAAGCGTAAGAGACAATTAAATAGAAATAAAACTTCAATTATTCATGCACCAACAAATCAAACATATGTCCCAATAGGTTCTAAATAAGCTCATCATACAAAATCTAACATAGAAAAGTTTAGATACTCATCACAATACAATTAAATAAAAAGCAATAAAATGAAGATTACATATGAAAATCCTTGAAGAACTAGCCTCCAATGGTCTTAAAATCACCCTCCTGGTGCTCTGGACCATCACTTTTCGTCCAAATTCGCAAAACCCTTGAAAATATGCAAAAAAAAACTCCCTTATAAAGTTGTCAAATCAGTCTAGAATGCGTCAGAATATGCCCAAAAAAGGACATATCGTGCGTGTGTATCCATCATCGCGCGTGCAATGCTGAAAATACATCAATATCACGTGCACGATACTACACATGATTATTTCAGTAGATGCACATTTTTTGCTCTTTTTTCCATCATATTTTCTCTATGTACTTATTTCTTCATACTTGGTCATTTTTGCGTATTTCTTTGGTCTTTATTCTTCATTTTTCTCCTTTTTTACTTGTTTTGCTCCATTTCTTCGACAAAAAACATGCAACGAAAGAGTTTCGTCAGCATCTAAGAGAATTTGTACCGCCAAAAGTTCTTCATATCGAGCCTATGTATCTGAAGATTTTTCATCAGAAGCTCTAGAAAACTACTTCAACAAAATCTTCATCAATCGTCCTCTCATCACACCTCAATATGTAGATGAACGTTACTTTGGGAAATTTAAGTTCTTTGAAACTTTCAACTAAGTAGGTCTAACGAGCTTCATTTGCAACAAATCTATAGAGATTTTTCCAATGTTGGTGAGCATTTTTATGCAAACCTCCAATCCAAAGATATGGTAATCACATATGAGGTACATAAAATGCATATTTCTCTCTTCACTGAGGAATTTGGGATTTTTTATTTATTTATCTTCCTTTGGCACCCTCTACACTTCTAAGGCCCTTAATGTTATAAAAAACTTGATTTTATTTATACTACTCAATCTCTTATAGTTAATCCACCAATAGGTCATAGATTCCCTTCCATTATGGGATTTATGACTCCGAACTTCCATCTCATTCACTATATGCCTACCCATATCCTAGTCTTATGAAAATTCAAACTCAGGCAACTGTCAAAGTCTGATGTTGTGGTCACATGGATACTAACCTACAAGGTTTGGACCAATTTGACTAGTGGGGTAGTTCAACATATGTTGGACCATCTAAGAAAGGGAAGAATATGATTACTGTATGATGACTTGATCATTAAAATTATGATGCATGTTGGATTCAACATAGATGATGAATAGTCAGTTAAGAGTTACACCAAAATCCCGAAACACAATTTGAATTTGATGGAGATTAAAGACCAGTATAAAGTCATGGTGCATTGTCCTCCTCTTATGGTTGCAAAACAAGTTCAACAACAACTCAATAATAAGCATCTCGAAAAGAAAGACGGTCAAACCTGAAATACTTTGATTATGATATTCATCCAACTTTTCCTAATGAAAATTCACTCAAAATTATCCTGACTAACACTCAAGGGAGCATTGGGAAACTTGATGATAACTCAAGGGCTCTAAATCATATGGCTTCCCAAATTTCTTTCATTGCAAATTGTAATTCCCATTTTCATTAATATATATATATATATATATATATATATATATATATATATATATATATATATATATATATATATATATATATATATATATATATATATATATATATATATATATATATATATATATGTGTGTGTGTGTGTGTGTGTGTGTGTGTGTGTGTGTGTGTGTGTGTGTTACTTTCGCGTTTACCTTATGTAAAATACATGTGTTTATGTATTGTTTATTATATTTATACATCTATCTCTCTTTTTTGATAGTGACAAGGGGAGAAATATATCCTCAAGAAAGCGGTAGAGTATACTCTCTTTATATATGAGCAAGAGCTTAAAACCTCCAAATCTATTCATCTATATTTTTGTATTTTTCTACCTCCTTGAGAGATGTGTTGTCATCATAAAAAAAGGGGGATAATGTGATTCTATCTGTTGTGCATATAAATGTCTTCTAAAGGTTTTGATAACGACAACTAAATAAAAAATAGACAAGTCAAGCATCTTCAGTCAATAAGCAAGCACAAGACAAATTATTCAAAGTTCCAGTTGAAAGATCTAAACAATGTTAAATCAAGTAATCAAAAAGTAACATAAGTTGTGAAGATGTGAAAGCTCTCTTGATATTGCACTTAATTTTTATCTTATTACTTTGATCAGTTAAATATAAATGAATCAAGATTAAGTCTTTCAGTACTAAGGCGATACGCACACATACACACACACACACACAACAAAAGTATTTCAAAGTCTTCATCTTTTTCTTAAAAATTCTTAAAACCAATCCATACAAGTACTTAATCTATTAAGAATCCTTCTAGTCAATTAGGAAAAAAAACTTAATTGTCTAATCGATTAGGATTTTCATCTAATCGATTAAAGTAAGAGTAACGTCTCCTAATAGATTAGGTAGCCTTGTTTATTGATTAAGAGAGGTATTAGATTATGATTTCCTTTCTTGGGTTAACCTAATTGATTACGTTGGTGTTCTAATCGATTAGGAAATGCCAAAACCCATGAATTGTTGCCTTTTTGAGAAAATATTTTTGCCTATATAAAGGAGTTTTTGTTCGCCCTAAACACAACAATTTTCTTATTTATCAACTATTCTATCTCTCTTATTCCCTTTCTTTTATAAGTTTTTTTCAATAGTCATTGTCTTAGTGCTGAGAGAGTAAAAAACTTCATCTAAGAGTTATGGTGTTCTATGCTTGTGCTGGATTTGTCTATTCGAGAGCTTAGTTCCATTATGATCTTGTAATATATTTTAAGGTTGCAATCTAAACTTGTAAAATGTTTGGTGTAAGGTTGTTGGGTTGAACTTGTGTAAAAGTTCAAGTTTTTTAAGTTTATTTGGTTGAACCTGTGTAAAAGCTCAAATTGTTTAAGCTTGTTAGGATGATCTTTTGTAAAAGCTCAAAGTTACTTTTAGTGAAAATCACAAGAGAATTTTTTTGGAGACTAGAGCAAGCCACATAATTTAAAGTTGAGCTAGGATAATCTCTGATGTGATCTTTCTTATCCTATTTCTTTAAATTTATGTCATTTATCATTTATGTTGCTTATTCTTTGCTTTTACTTCCTTCTAATATAAATATTTTTAAAATTAATCATTTTTATGTAAAGTTTTAAAAATTCAAATATCACAATCCACTCACTCTCTATATCAAACTCAAGCTAGACTAGACTATTTTTTCAAAAATATAGGAATTGTTAAGATTTTTTTTTAAACTATTTAAATTTGTTTCTAAAAAGATCATATCTACATGCCATAAAAACCTTTTAAATCTACTAAGTTGGACTACTTATAAATAAATGTAATATTTTTATGCTAATATTATATTAAATTTTGTAGTTTTTATTAAATTACAATCAATTAATCTTTGCATCAATTTAAGTGTGTTATTCTACATTAATTTTTTTAATATATTTAATATATTATTATAAAATTATAATTATTATACAATATCATAAATAACTTTGGCTAACTAGCATAAGAGATAATAGATCTTTTATATAAAGATTTAAAGGCTCGTGCATATTAATGCCGTGTCTCTTTATATTTTTTTAATTTTTTTTCATTTATAAATCCCTTTATGTTACATTTTTTCCTTTGTTTTGATTTTTATGTAATCCAATTTAATTAATCTGAATTTTTACGTAACCTTTAATTTAATTACACCTTATTTTTAAATAAAAAATAAAACTTATTTTTTTTCTATTAATTTGTTGGTTTATCTTATAAACCTAAATCAAATTATTTATTTAAATGTGTTTATATAAAATAAATCCTTTAATAAGCTAACGCATCTTATCAACACTTTAGACTTTTACCTAAAAACAAACTTACATTAAGTATAATTTTAAATATTTTGAGCTTGCAAAAAGACATATATCGTCCATGATTTGATAAGTACCATAATCACCCCACTGAACTAAGTTACTTATCAAATATAGTTAATAGTATGCGGGCTGTATGCATGTCCTAGTCACTTAGATTAGATTCCATTTTAATACTTATCCAATGTAGTGAGGTCAGACTGACCAATGCGTGAACCCAAAAGTGTTTTTTAAATTATAAAAAATGTGTATAATAGGTACTCAAATTTATTAAAAAACTCAAATTACAAATAATGAATACAAGTTAGTGGGCAATTAATCTGGTCGATATAAGTATATATTTTAAATAAGTTTCTTGATTTAATTTAATATTCTGTTTAATTCTTTAAAAAATATATATTACAAGTTAACCTTTTAATTTTATTTTTGTTATTTTATTTGATCTCTTATGTTAAATTCTGACAAAATAACATTAAATGTCGATGACATGACGTGACAACAAGACCATTGAAAAAAATCTAAATAAGTATGTGTAGTTAAAAATAGATATATTGTTTAAACTACGAGAGATTTGTTTTCGGGGGAGCTCGGTAATTTAAAAAGTATATCAGTTTTTAACTACATATGCTGACTTAGATTTGTATCAATTGACTTCTTGTCACGCCACGTCACCAAAACTTAATGTTTTATTAGTAAATATTGACGAAAAAAATCAAATAGAATAACAGAAGTGAAGTTAATGGATTAACTTGAAATGTTTTTTAGTTAAGGAACTAAAGTGAAATATTAATTTATGTTAAAGAACTAAAATATGTATTAAGTCTACATTTTATCATTTTCTACCCTCTTAAAAGAGTTAGACCCAAAAAATGAGTTTAGCACGATTTACTATGTTTATGGTTGATTCTCCGATTAAAAGAAATTGATTTTGCGTGAATTGTTTGGTAAAATTAATTTTTATTAAAAATAACTGAATGTAAAGTGATTTATATTTAGATAACTTTATGCAAAATTGAGTTTAATAATAAATTTAAATATAAAAATTACTAAGGATGTTTGCGGTGTAATTTGAGCAGTTTTGACACTACAAGTCATCTGAATCGCAAGAGAAAAAAACATGTGGTTTGGTTTGGTTTGATTGATTTTTAAAAATAAAACTAAACCAAACCAAACCAAAACAACGCGATTTGAGTTGATTCGACTTTTTACAATATGTTTATTGAGTCATACATACACATAATAACTTTATAGTTAGTCATTCATACATTAACAATTAACAACAAAATTCATCATGTTTGGAGAATAATTTTCCATTTAATATACAAAAACAAATTAGACAAAAATAGAATAAAATATATAAAATAGTAGAATAATACAATATAAAAAACACTACAATGAAAAAAAGATAGGAAACAAGATATTAAAGAAGATGAAAAGAAATAATATAAGAGATGAGAGGTTAGAGAAGAATAGGTACGATAAAAACGAAATTAGAAGATAGAACAATAACATAAAAATGAAAAGATAAAAAATAAATAACATAAGAGACGAGATATTAGGGAAGAAGATGCGAGATGTACCTAGCAAAGAAGATGAGAAGAAGGTGTGGTAGTGTAAAAGAGATTTGAGAATGATGAAATTAAAAGGCTAAGTTTGAGGAATAAAAAATCGTTCGTAATCGTAAGACTATGGTATAGTAGGTTTCGGTTTCGATTGAATGTTGGTAAAATGAAGTTTACATTGTAACATAATGCGGTTTGGTTTGTTTTGGTCTGGTTTGTAAAATACAAACCACAAACCAAACTAAACAACATTGTTTTGTTAAAAAATTCCCAAACACATCCGAACCAAATGCGATTTTCGGTTTATTTTAGTTCGGTTAGCGGTTTTCTTTTGAGCCAATTTGGCTTTGAACACCCCTAAAAATGACGTTTAAACTCAAAAGGTACAAATTCCAACTTCAAGTAGAATTAATTTTATTTTAGAAGAATCAAACACTTCAAAATCATTTTAAAATCAATTATACACTACTAGAATTATTTTTGCCTCATCCAAAAATAAATTAAACATATACTAAATATAATGAATGAATCTCTTTTTTGTTAAAAACAGTAATTAAGAGAATTATTCCTTTCTGTTGGGAATAATAGTTTTAAAAAAAGATAAGAATAAAGAAGATTATAGTTTTATTGAACTTTAGAAGTTGTTTATATACAAGGTAGTTGTTACTTGTTCAACAAATAACTATCTCATAATCAACTAAAAAGCAAAACAAACTACCTCTAACTAACTACTATTAGAAAAACTAACTTCTACTAGGATAGCTTGGATTAAACTCAACATTCCTTCTTAGTTCAAGTTATCAAAAGATATGACTCCAAGTTCCCTTTTCTACTTTATGAGTTGTAATATTTTAATGGCTTTAGTGAGCACATCAACCACTTATTCTTCTCTTGGGCAGTACATCACTTCAAGCTTCCCCTTGGTGATTTGGTCCCTACAAAAATAGAACATGATTTATATATGTTTGTTCTTCCCATGTGTAATGGGATTTTTGGTTAGATTGATTGTTGATTTGTTGTCTATTAGCAACTTAATTAGCTTATTAAACTTGATCATCAAGTCATTCAACAAGGATTGGAGTCAACTTGCTTAGCATGACGTAACACCCTAAAAATAATTAAAAATATTATTGTTATTATTATTTCAATAATAATATTGTATTTTGATGATTTTATTATTATTATTATTATTATTATTATTATTATTGTTACTATTATTACTATTAATTAATTAGAGAGAAGCAGAGAAGTAGGAGAGGAAAGAAATAGAGAGAAAAATGAGAGAAATAAGGAAGAAAAGAAATAGAGAGAAATAAAAAGAGAGAAACAAGGGAAAACATGTATTTATGAGAAAAGAAAAGAAAATCCTAGTCACTATCTTCTTCCCTAAAGAAAATCTTCTTCTGCAAAAATCTAAGAGAAAGCTTCAAATTCACTAAGGAGATCGCATTAGAGATTGTTAAAGGAAGAGTTTATGTCATTGTTGACAGGTTCATGAAAGATTTCTTGCAATAACTAGGTAAGAGGAAAATTGTTATATAAATTAGTATTTTATATCTAAGGTAGATGGGTTTTTCTTGAACCCGTAATGTTGTATGAAATTTTATGTGGATTCCCCTTGAGATGATGTTTCATAGACCTTAAGTTATTAATCTCTCTCTTATCACCTCGGGTTATGCATGAAATTAGGGTTAGGGTTTATGAGTTGCGATTGCATGTTGTTTTGAGTTGTGAATTGTGTTATTCTTGCCTTACTATGTTTTTTACATGGTTATGAATGATTGTTCCATTCCAATTTCCATTATGAATTCATATGCATGACTAAACTTGTTAGAACCAAGAAAGGAATCCCATTACTTGAATATTCTTCAATTATCATCTTGTAAAGATCATTAATTAACCTTGAGTGATAATTTTGTAATGTCGTTAATATGTAGGATTTGAATACTATATTAAATTCGACTTGCACTGTGTGAATTGGCTGAAAACATTGGTAGATTTCAAGTCCTAAGTGTGAAAATTTGCACTTTGAGAGAAGCCTTTTTGATGGGCTCTGCTACGACCCGTAATGGCTGCTATATGGAGCGTAACAGCTCTTTAGTTTTTGTATGGAGATGGTTTTCCCTGTTACAGTTGTAGTGGCTATTACAGGTACCCGTAGCAACCCTTTGATTTCAATCATCTTGTGTAATTTTGAGACCATAACTTGAGTTTCGTAACTCGAATTGAGATGCGGTCAGAAGCATTGAAATACAAAATATAGATTTTTCTTATGGAAATTAATTTATTATATTTATATGTGTAAATGATATTGTTAATGTGGTAACTACTCATGATGTTTATATGTGTAAAAGATGTTATGAATATGGTAACGCCTCATGATGTTTATATGTGGAAATGATGTTGTGATTATGGTAATGTCTCATTATGTTTATATGTTTAAATGTTTAAATGATGTTGTGAATATGGTAATTCCTCGTGATGCTTATATGTTTAAATAATATTGTGAACTATGGTAATGTCTCACAATGTTTATCTGTGTGAATGATGTTGTGAACATGGTAACATTCTTAAGATATTTATATGTAAAAATGATATTATGGGAAAGATCTATTGTATAAACTAGTGAAAATTTTAGGATGTAAGTCCAATGCTTCGATAAAACGTTTGTGCGAATCAAGTTGTAAATTTCCTAGGACATGAGTCCAAAGTTTTGATGATATGAAAATTGTGAACTATGAATGAATTGTATGAATATTTTAGGAAAGTGGTCCAATGTTAATGACATGGTTGTATGAAATAAGATATGGATATTGAGGACATTAGTCCAATGTTTTGATAATATGTTGTTGAAAACAAAGTTATCTATGATGAGTGATTGTGTAAATACCCTTAGGACATAATTCCAGTGTTGATAAAGTACTTTTAAATCCCTAATATTGTGATTATATTGAAAATTCGATAAGAACTAGTGTTTCATTATGTTGAAGGTTCGCAAGAATTGGTGTTAGCCTTAGTCTTCAGTGTTAAATATTGGTATTTATTATATTTAGGTTAGAAATAATCGGTGTTTTAGCCTAATTGGTGGTGTTATTAGGTTCGCAAGAACTGGTGTTAGCCTTAACCGGTGATGTTAGATTTGGTGTTGGAGGTTCGGATGGAAGATTGCATTTGTTTGAAGCATCATGCATCATATATTCCGGAGTTAGGTTGGGACTTCAGTCCGATGTTAGGACTTTGGTCCAGTGTTTTAGGACTCCGGTCCGATGTTTTAGGATTTGAGTGAAATAACTCTGAATATGATGATGACAGCATATACATGGGAGTAGAGGGGATGAACATTGCATATTATTCTTGTATATGTCTAACATATAGTGTGATTGTGATTTGTGGTATATGTATATGTGTGAAATATGAATCGATGTTACTGTAAGACCCCAATTTTGATCCTAAGATCCCTCATGCTACCTCATCATATGCATTAGCATTGGGATCATACCTTGGCATTCTCCTTACCCCTCTTTCATTGGGTTTGTTTTGGGAGAGATCACCAAGCACCGTGTGATTTTATCATACTTTTTATTTTTTCCTTTACTAACCAAAATACCAAAAATATGTCTTTGTATTTGTCTAACTCTTTTGTAGGTAGGGCATGATCACCATTGATCTATCAAGTTCACATCTAGGGTTTAACACCCTTATTGCTAAAAGCTCAACCAATAAATGATCCACAATGGTTCTAGGCATCATATATGAGTCTCAATGATCTCTACATGTTATTTTAATCAAGCATTCTTCAAGAGTTTGAAGTTGATTTGTCTTGGAAACCCTAGTTCATCTGGGTATCTTGAGTAACTTCTTCAACACGCTTCTTCACCAATTGATCAAATTCCTCAAGGTATACTTCAAAATTTATCACCTTATGCATACATGATCTACCATGAGCCTAAAAAGTCAAGAGAATTGCAAGTTAGCAAGTTGATGGATGGTGGTTGACTAGATGAATTCATCTGATCAAAACTGGGTCCCCATAGACCCTATCTCCTACAATTTTCATCATATTAAAATGATTCCAAGAGCAACATTACTCTAAATGACATTCAAAACAATATTCATGTTGAGGTCTATGGCTAATTTTGCTTGGAAAGTCATTTTTTAAGTTGAAACATTATAGGTTATTTTATCTAAACCCTAATTTGAAAGTCAACTTGCCAAGGCCATAACTTGCTCAATTTTTATTAGATGAAAGATTTTCAAGTTGCACAATCAAATTAAAGATGTCTACTTCAACCTTTATGTTTGGATCTAGAGTTAAATCAACTTTTATGAGCATGTGATATGAGGATACATTATAGGTCATTTTGGACCAATACCATTGAACAAGTGATTTTCCTCAACTTCAAAAATTCATAACTCACTCATTCTAAATCTAAATGATACCAAATTGGTTACCATTTTTAAGGTCTTGGAAAGAGATACAACTTTGATGAAGACACTTTTCTAATTTGGAGCTCACATGAGAAGTTAAGCAAGGTGGAATAATTGAATATGTGACTTGACACTTAGAAAAAATTTCAACATGTTGAAATTTCCAAACTTCCACCTCAAAATTCACCATGATACAAGCTCTAAATGGAAAAGTTTTCAACATAAGTGTTTTTCCTATTGATCTAAGCTTTCCAAAGAGTCCCAATTCATTCATTTTGGACGAAGTTTGATAGGTCTACGCATGGTGTAAACAGACCTGTATCAGTTGGCAAGATCAATACTTCAAATGTCCAAATAACTCTGCCTTGCCATTCAAGTTTCATGCAGACCTCATTTCAGTTGATTTTGGACCTAATTAGATTGCTTCATGGGCATGTACATGCCCATGCAAGCATGTGCATTGCATTACCAAATTTGGGCATTAAGTGTGCAAATAACACTTCCTTTGGCTATAAATAGAGGTCCCCTACATCAATTGAAGGATCCTTGCGCGCCAGCTTTGCCCCCAATCTTCCAAACCCTCTCAATTCAAAGGAAAACTTGAGAAATTTCATTTAAAATTTGAGTTTGAATCTCACTGTTTGGAGATTCAAAAACTCCAGGATCCAAAGCTTTGCATTATTCTTAAGCCACTTCCACAAGCTCCATAAGCAAGATCAAGCACGAATTGAATCAAGAGAGATCCATTTCTGCACAACATTGAAGGTAATTTTCCAGATTTTTCTTCTCTTCGATTCTATCTTAATACTCATCAATTCTCTTGGATCCTTGGTTATCTGGAGTCCTACCAATATAGGCAAGAAGATTGAGTTGCTTTGAGGTCAAATCGAAGCAACTCAGTTGACACACCTCAAAATTCAACTCCATGTATCTCTCTATATATTTGGAGTTAGTTAAAATTGAGGTGATATTCGTGATCTACACCATTTTATCTTTAAGATCGTGTCCTCTTTTTTTTCATTTTTGATGTGGTGATGAATGGACCAGTCCGGCCAAGGTCGCCTGAGAAGACGACTGACGCTTTGCTCCGGCAATGATGTGGCATGGTCCAAAGCCATTGATCTGTTTCAAAATGTTTTAATTATGAGCATACAATGTGATTACCATTAGTACAACATGTTGACTCAAGCGCATCATGGGACGAGCGCGCTCAACCACTTGATATGCCACCTCAATTAATGTGGAAGATCAAGTGGTCCACGTTTTTTTTTATTATCTGATTTTATTTTTTATTCCTTTGATTTTCATTCATTCATATTAATTTTAACATTGATCCAAAAAATACGAGAGTTTCACCAAAAACTTTCAATTAAAATCCTCTTTCATTTTCTGAATTAAAATTATTTTTTGGATCATTATTAATAATTTTCATGATTTAATTAATTTTATGAATATTTTTAATTGTTTAAAAATACTTTTAAGTCTCCAAAAATTCTGAAATTTTTTCTCCAAGGTCCTTTGACCTTGTTTGACCTATGATACATCTCATGGCTATTTATTTGATGTTTTGATGAGGTTTTAGGAAATTGACCAACCATATTTAATTTAATGTATTATTTTTAATATTTTTAATTTTTTAAATGCCAAATTAATTGTGCAGAGTCATTTTAATTGACTTTGTGAGTTTAACTTGTGTTGTTGGGCCTTGGTCAAGGTTGATTTGACTTTGTTAGGTTAAGATCATTGGATTTAGGGGATTGATGGAATGTACATTCCATCTCCCAAAATGAATGAATGATCTTAACTTGGTAAAAGTCCTCCTTTGTCCAAATTGAGTTTGATCCATTTCCCCTCCCTCTTCATCTCATTCCCCTTCTTTATGCATTCCTTTCATGGACCTATAATATCTCAATATCCTAAGGCTAGTTGATTGCAAAATCAACATAAGTATGGATGAGATTAGGTTCCCCACTTTGCATATTCTTTTTGTGTGTGGTATGTTTCATGAGCATAGTTTATCATGTTATGTCTCTAACATACATTAACACCAAAATTCTATTGCTCGACCTCAAATAGTTGTGACTTCTACATAAGTCCAATTACGATTGCTTAACATAGCGCTAAATTTGTGACACAAAAAGGCATAGCATTCTAGTTAGTGAGATTGTAAGTCTCCCCTCTTTCATGGTATTGTGTAAAAAACTTGGCCTTTTTTCCCTTCCTTTGGAAGATGTCTTGGTTCAAGGATCCATGCTTGTGATAAGTGGGTTGAGTGTTCTCCAAAGAATGACTTAAACAAAACAAAAGTAAAAGAAATACTAACTCCTAACTCATTAACAACTAACGTTTATTTCCAAGTCCTTTACTTTTAATGCACTTTAATTTTTAAGCCTTATTCATTTGCCATTATTCATACCATTCTAATTGTTTATGTTAATGTCATTTTCACTTTGTCCACTTGGACCATTTTTGTGTGATATATTTTGATTGTGTATATTGTGTTTGTTTGTGTGGTCTTTGACCATTAATGTACATAATAAGAACAAAAAACCCTAAAAAGCATCTTGTGTGGACTGTTGGTTTGATATGAGACAATTGGACTTAGAATTTAGGCAACCCTCCCTATGCAAAGGACTTGGCCAATGCCAACTTCCATGTAACCAAGTGCTTGTGATTTGAAACTTCATCTAATACATCATTGAAGATCCATTTAAGTTCATCTGCAACATGATCATTATGAAGCTATTATTTTGAACCTGTGATTTGTGCCATCTTGGAATTCATCTGATGCATGGGAAAATTTGAGGAAGATCATGGAGTTACTAAGCTTGGATGTGGCTATCTTTATTTGATGTCTTGCTCTTAAAGTTGAGATTTTGTGCATTATTTGTTGCTTGATTCTAAAAGCCCAAGGGAATTTGGGTTTCTATATGACACTCTTGTCTATTGGATTGCAACCCATTGGTCAGATCTTTTCAACTCTTAACTTTTAAATTTTTGCTTAGGATTAGTCTCTTTGTCTCCTCCCCACTTCTTTAATTTCAAAATCTCTCCCTAATTTCAAAAATATTATTTGCTTGTGCTTGTAGATTTTCAAACTTTGACCACTTTTGCAAACCAGAAACTTTGGCCTTAAGCCAATGCATTTTCAAACTTCTTTTCTTAATCAAACTTGTAAATAGACTTAACTATACTTGACTTAAAAATTTCAAAAGCCAAAAAGAACTAACTCATTCAAACCATTTTTAGGCCTTTGTGCCTTTCAAACTTAAATTTTTGTTAAGAAGTAATGTACCCACTTTGAAATTGATACCACGAACTACGAGGTTTTGATCCCTCATTTTTATATTGGTACGTAGGCACAAGTCCGAAGGTATTGTCAAACACAAAATTATAATTAATGAATTCTTTTCTCATCCCCACACTCTTTTTATTTGCAAACATCATTTATACAAAAACACATATGCACACAAGAAAGGGCTCCCTAGGAGTACCTAGGACACTTTGGGTGCTAACACCTTCCCTCAGTGTAACCAACCCCCTTACATGTAATCTTTGACATTTTATTAGTTTTGATTTGAAACCTTCTTATTTTTCTTGGGTTTTTTTTGGTACTTTTCCCTTGGAAACAATAAAAGCGTGGTGGCGAATCTTGTTATTTGATGTCTTGCTTATCCATAGCTTGATGATCATGAATTTACCGCTACAGAAATTAAGTGGCGACTCTGCTGGGGAGTAGTCTCCAGTGGGTTTAGCCTACTTTTTTGTATGTATATAATTGTATATTTGATGTATGTATATTTGTTTTTATGATATAATATGCTTGTTGTGCTTGGAGATCTCTGAGTGGTGAAATAAGTTCTAACCCGAATTTGTGTAAACTTAAGATAGGAGGATGGTATAGTCGTGTTCGACTTGTGTGGAGTAGTCCTTAACAAGTTGGCTTGAGACCCATCTGCTCAGTGGAGACCCTTTTAGATTTGGAAGTGTCACACAAGTATTTATGGTTAGGCATTACTATCTCTGACTAGGGGTCCGAGAAGCTGAGGACCGTAGAACATTTAACCCCTCCTGGCCTATTTAGGACGTAGTGCGGAGATTGTTCAAGTGTAGACTTGATAACAGTTGTTACGCGATACTACACTCAGACGAGTTTCTCTTGAGAATATTATGGGTTGATGAGTCAGTCATCTTAACCTGTAATATCTGATAGATGGAATTAAGACTCTGGGAACTTTTTAGATGTTTTATCCGTAGTTCACTCCTTTGGGATGGTTCTTACCCAGACTCCATGCTCGTGACTCACAACAAACCCTTGATTCTTGGTTGATCCAATCAAGTCTTGTCAATATCAATGGAACTTGGGTGTTGATAAGGTGTAAACCATAATCCACCAAAATGGATGATTGATCTTGACAATGACTTGATTCATCCCTTGACCTTTGATTTTTTTCCTTGTGTGTGATCCCTTATTTGTGATTGTTGCCTTCATGTATTCATGCGCATCATAACATTCATCACACGAAAATTTCAAGGAACTTAGGTGTTATTTGCAAATATTTTAAGACCATGGATTGTGGATGAAGGAATACTAAGAAGTACAGTTTCAGAAGTCCCGACTTGAAAGAGTTAAGGAAGCTAGCATCTTTTGTATTGGATCCCTTGGACTTCAAGCAACGCCATGGGAAACTTCTGTCTATCTTGTCTGTTGATGTGGTTGAAGGACTCTTGAGTGTGTTGGTTCAATTTTATGACCCTCTCTACCGTTGCTTCACTTTTTCAGATTATCAGCTTGTGCCTACGTTGGAGGAGTATGCCCATATTTTAGGGATACCTATTTCTAGCAAGGTGCCATTTAGTGGATTGGAAGAGATGCCCAGATCTCATCTTATAGCTGAAGCTCTTCACTTGAAGAAGTATGAGATAGAGGCTCATTGGGTGAAGAAAGGAGGATTGTTTGGATTTCCATCTGGTTTCCTCATCAAGGAAGCTACTGCTTTTGCTCAAGGCGGTAGTATTGACGTTTTTGAAGCTATCTTTGTGTTGCTCATCTATGGACTAGCTTTGTTCCCTAACATCGACGGTTTTGTTGATGTTAATGCCATTAGAATTTTCTTGATTGGGAATCTTGTGCCTACTACGTTAGGTAATTTGTACTTCTCTTTGCATCTAAGGAATTCTAAGGGTGGTGGAACGATTGTCTATTGCATTCCTCTTTTGTACAAGTGGTTTATTTTGCACTTTCCTCAGACGCCTGCTTTTGTGGAGAACAAACAATATCTATGGTGGTCTCAGAGACTTATGTCTCTCACTAATGATGATATAGTTTGGTATGATCCTTCTTTGAGCAGTTTGGAGATTATTGATAGTTGTGGTAAATTCTCTAATGTGCCTCTCATTGGTACACAAGGAGGAATTAACTACAACCCTGCTTTGGCTCGTCGACAACTTGGGTTCCCCTTGAGAGACAAACCTAATAACACTTTGTTAGAAGGTCTTTTCTATCAATAGGGTTAAGATCCCCAACACATGAAGTAGAAGATTGTGCATGCTTGGCATAATGTGCATATGAAAGGAAGACCCGAGCTTGGTCCGTGTAATTGTGTGGCTTTGGAAGCTTACACGCTTTGGGTGAAGAAGAGAGCTTTGGAGTTGAAGATGCATTATCCTTATGAGAGACCTATGTCTATGGTTGTGGTTGAGCCATTAACTCTCCCTAACCAAGATGTAGAGGAGTTGGAAGACGCCCTCGCCAAGATGAAATAAGAGAAGGATATGTGGGAATAGCGTTTCCATGCTTTGAGCCAAAAGCATGAGGAGTTGTAGCTTGAGCCTAAGAACAAAGATGCACTTATTGAGCTACTTGATGATCGAGTGACGAAGAGACAGAGAGAGCCGGAGGTTTCATCTTCCTCTAGTATGCCTCAGCCTTCCGTTGCTTGGAAGAAGATTGTTGATCAGCTTGTGCTCGAGAAGACTCAGATGAAGGCTTCTTTTGAGACTGAGATCCGACGCATTCGAAGGAAGTACGCTCCTGCCACCAGATCTTCTGATGTTGTTGTTAGGGATCCTTAGGATGACTAGTCTCCTTTCCTCTTGTATTTTTCATCTGGTTTCTGAAATTATACTCAGTGTAATCCTTCCAATTATATAAATAAAAGAGATTTTTATGGTCATATCAAATTGTTGCAATTATTGTTGAAAATATATATGTTTGCAAATAATGTAGTAAGTTCCTTGAAAATAAAAATAATTAAACATTGCATTTCATGCATCATTTGCATAAGCAGGTTTCTCTTTCGCCAGATGTCTCATTGGTGTTTCTTCTGTGCTTCAGCCAAGCTGACTCATCGATACAATACTCGCGCCAATCACCATAGAATCATGGAACATTTTTAGCAAGAGAATAGAGACTTGAAAGAGGAGATCACCACAGAGCTAGTCTTCTCCAACGCTTGCAACTCCTCCTCCTCAGAGGACTATCATTTCAGAGGTGACTACCTCTACCATTCCCATAACTACTGCTTATTTTGCACCTAGCATGCCTGTCAGATTCCCATGGGGAATGCCGCTAAACTTTGTGTCCGAAGGCTTTGCGCCTATCTTTGTTTCTATGTCGGCATCTATTCCGGTCATGTCTGTGTCGCCACCTGTCGTGCATACCCTGGCTCGTGTAGAAGACACCATCTATCATTCCGAGCCGTCTGAGGGCCTGAATGTGTATGAGAAGATGGATGAGATGAAGGATCAATTTCTTGAACTACACAAGAAGTTGAAAACTTTGAGGGGTAAGGACCTATTTGGAAAGAGTGTTGCGGAGTTGTGTTTGGTTCCTAATGTGAAGATTCCAGTAAAGTTTAAAGTGCCTAACTTTGAAAAATATAAGGGGAACACATGCCCACTCAGTCATTTGGTGATGTATGCCCGCAAGATGTCTACTCAAACGGATAATGATCAACTGTTGATCCATTATTTTCAAGACAACTTGACTGGTGTTGCTCTGAGGTGGTACATGGGATTGGATAGTGCGAGCATCTACACGTTCAATGATTTTGGTGAAGCATTCGTGAAGTAGTATAAATATAATATTGATATGGCTCCTGATAGAGATCAGTTGAGGTCGTTATCTCAGAAAGACAAAGATACATTTAAGGAGTATGCTCAGAGATGAAGAGAACTCGCTGCTCAGATTACCCCTCATTTAGAGGAAAAGGAGATGGCCAAGATTTTTCCGAAGACCCTGAGCTCATTTTATTATGAGCGGATGATTGCCAGTGCCCCTAGTGATTTTACCGAAATGGTAAACATGGGGATGAGGCTAGAAGAAGGTGTTCGAGAGGGACGATTATCTAAGGAGGAAGCGTCATCCGGTAAGAGGTATGTTAATAGCTTTGGTAAGAAGAAGGAAGCAGAGACTAATGTAGTGTTCGTTGGAAGGCAGAGGAAGCCTCATGTAAAAAGAAATCAACCACCCCGTCAACATCACCATCAAGTATGTAGCGGGAAATTCATGATCATCAAGCTATTGATAAGCTAGAGATCAAATAACAAGAGTCACCACCGCGCTTTTATTGTTTCCAAGGGAAAAGAGAAAAAGTACGAATAAAACCCAAAAGTAAGAAGTTTTCAAATCGAAACTAATAAAAGGTCAGAGATCACAGGTAAGAGGGTTGGTTACGCAGAGGGAAGGTGTTAGCACCCACATTGTCCTAGGTACTCCTAGGGAGCCCTTTTTGTGTGCATATGTATTTTGTACAAAGTGATGTTTACAAACAAATAGAATGTGGGGATGAGAAAAGAACTCATTAATTATATTTTTGTGTTTGACAAAACCTTCGGTCTTGTGCCTACGTACCAACATAAAAATGAGGGATCAAAACCTCGTAGTTCGTGATACAAATTTCAAAGTGGATGTATTGCTTTTAACAAAAATTTAAGTTTGAAAGGCACAAAGGCCTAAAAATGATTTGAATGAGTTAGTTCCTTTTTGGCTTTTTTGAAAGTTTAAGTCAAGTATAGTTAAGTCTATTTACAAGTTTGATTTAAGAAAGGAAGTTTGAAAATGCAATGGCATAAGGCCAAAGTTTCTATCTTTTTGCAAAATAGTCAAATTTTAGAACAAAAGTAGTTCACACAAAGAAGGTTTTGAAAAATGGAGGGAGAGATTTTTGAAATTAAAGAAATGGGGAGAAGATGAAGAGACTATCCTATACACAAAATTAAAAGTTTAGAGTTGAAAAGATCTGACCAAATGGGTAGCAATCCAATAGACAAGTATGTCAATAGAAACCTAGAATTCCCTTGGACTTTTAGAATCAAGCAATACACAAATGCGCAATTAAATTATCTTGAAGAGCAAGGCATCAAATAAAGATGGCCACATCCAAGCTTATCCATTCCATGATCTTCTTCAAAATAGCCCATGTAACAAATGAATTCCTTAGGTCATAGGTTCAAAATGACAGCTTCACAATGATCATGTTGCAGATGAACTTAGAGATGTCTTCAAAGATGTATCAGATGAATTTCAAATTGTAAGCACTTGGTTCTTCAACAAGTTGGCATTGGCCAAGTCCATTAGCATAGGAAGGTTGCCTAGATTCTAAGTCCATTTGTCCAAAATCAAGCCAACAGTCCATCAATAAGTTTTTTAGGGTTTTTGTTATTATTATGTATATTAATGGTCAAAGACCACACAAACAAGCAAAGTATACACAAACAAAATATATCACACAATATGGTCCAAATGGATAAAGTGAAAATTGCATTAAAATAAACAATTAGAATGATATGAACAATGACAAATGAAATAGAGTGTTAAAAGTAAATTGCATTAAAGTAAATGCTTGAAATTAAAAGTTAGTAGTTAGTAGGTTAAGAGTTAGTATTGTTTTGCTTTTGCTTTTCATTTCAAGACATTCTTTGGAGAACACTCAACCCACTTATCACAAGCATGGATTCTTGAACCAAAACATCTTTCAAAGGAAGGAAAGAAGGCCAAGTTTCCAAACAATACCATGAAAGAGGGGAGACTTACAATCTCACTAACTAGAATGCTTAAGCCTTTTATGTCACAAATTTAGCGCTATGTTAAGCAATCGTAATTGGACTTATGTAGAAGTCACAACTATTTGAGGTCGGGCAATAGAATTTTGGTGTTAATGCATGTTAGAGACATAGTATAATGGACTATGCTCATGAAACATACCACACACAAAAAAGAATATGAAAAAGGTGTGACCTAATCTCATCCATACTCATGTCAATTTTTCAATCAACTAGCATTAGGACTTTGAGATGTCATAGGCCAAATGGAATGAATGAATGAAGAAGAGGAATGAGATGAAGTGGGAGGGGGATGAATGAAATCACAAATTGGTCAAAGGAGGACTTTTACCAAATTAATATCATTCATGCATTTTGGGAGATGGAATGTACATTCCATCAATCCCCTAAATCCAATGATATTAATTTGACAAAGTCAAATCAACCCTGACCAAGGCCCAACAACAAGAGTCAAACATAAACCAAGTCATTACAATTGGTCAACAAATTCATTTGGCATTTATTCAAATTAAAAAAATATTAAAATAGTGCATTTAAATTAAATATGGTTTGTCCAATTCCTAAAATCTTATCAAAACACCAAAGAAATGGCCATGAGATTTATCATAGGTCAAACAAGGTCAAAGGACCTTGGAGAAAACATTTCATAATTTTTGGACATTTAAAAATATTTTTAAACAATTAAAAACAAATGCAAAATCAATTAATTCATGAAAAATATTAATAATGATCCAAAAAATAATTTTAATTCAGAATATGGAAGAGAAAAATATTTGAATTTTTTTGGTGAAAGTCCCATATTTTTTGGATCAATATTAAATTTAATATGAATTATTGAAAATAATGCAATTAAAATAAAAATTCAGAAAATAAAAAATACGTGGACCATCTGATCTCCCTCATTAATTGAGGTGGCAGATCAGATGGTCCCTAGCGCGCATTCCACATGGTCTTGAGTCAACAGCGCTGCACATGTGGTA
The DNA here is from genome assembly GCF_024323335.1 of Lathyrus oleraceus. Classification (NCBI taxonomy): domain Eukaryota; kingdom Viridiplantae; phylum Streptophyta; class Magnoliopsida; order Fabales; family Fabaceae; genus Lathyrus; species Lathyrus oleraceus. The sequence goes on from NC_066582.1 coordinate 220,417,064, forward strand.
ATTAAAAAGAACGCTCAGGATTAAAACATAAGGAATGGATCATGTGGTTCAGAGCCTTACCAATGCATCGCCGGAGCCAGAGCTCCGGTCATCTTCTCCGGTGGACCTCACCGGACTGGTCAACCATTAACCATCACCAAAATTAAAAACAAGGACTTGATCTTAAAGAAAAAATGGCACTGAGCTCGAATCTGGCCTCAATTCACTCTAACTCCAAGTATATTGAGAGATACATGGAGTTGAAATTTGAGGTACATGAACTGAGTTGCTTCGATTTGGCCTCAAAACTATTCAATCTTCTTGCCTTCATTGGTAGGACTTCAGACAACCAAAGAATCAATAGAGTTGAGCAAGAATTTAAGAGAATCGAAGAGTTCAAAATTTCTGGAAAATACCTTCAATGGAGGTCTGGATTCAACTGATCTTGATCTTGCTTGTGCTTGGTCTCACTCCACTTTCTTGCAGGAGAAGGATTAGATGCTTGAAAGGCTATGGATTCCTGGAGATTTGAATTTCAAAACAGTGGAAATTCAAACTCAAATTCAAGAGAATTTCTCAGGCTTATCCAATGTGTGTTCATTTCTGAGCAATTGAAGCTCTATTTATAGCCAAAACAGTTGATAATTACACACTTCAAACCACTTTTCAATTTTGGCAAATGGTGATGTAAGGGTGCATGGGTGCGCACAGGCCCATGAAATCATTGCTTGAGGTCCATAAATGAATATTGGATGGTCTGAATTAAGCTTGGATTGCAAGGCAAGTGTGCATTGATGTTTGAAGTTTGATCCTTGCCAAGTGATGTTACCCTGTTTAAGCCATGCGCAGCCTATGCATTTGTTGTCCAAAATGAATCAATTTGAGCTCTTTGGAAAGGTGAGACCAAGAGGAACAACTTTCATGTTCAACACTTTTTCATTTGGAACTTGGAGAAATTTGAGGTGGAAGTTTGGAAATTTTTGACATATCAAATTTTTTCTAAGTGTCAAGCCATATGTCTCAATATTCCACCTTACTTAACTTTTTATATGAGCTTCAAATGAGAAACGTGTCTTCATCAAAGTTGTATCTATCTCGAAGACCTTCAAAATGGTCACCAATTTCATGTCATTTGGATTTGAAATGATAGAGTTATTCATTTTTGAAGTTTGGAAAAATCACTTGTTCAATGGTATAGGTCAAAAGTGACCTATAATGTAGCCTCATATCACATGCTCAAAAAAATTGAATTAGCTCCCACTTAAAACATAAACGTTGAAGTAGACACATTGAATTTGATTTTTCAACTTGGAAATCTTTCATCTCATAACAATTGAGCAAGTTATGGCCTTGGGAAGTTGACTTTCAAATTAGGGTTAAGACAAAATGACCTATAATGTTTCAACATAGAAAATGATTTTCCAAGAAAAACTAGCTCTAGGTCTCAACATGAAGTTGTTTGGAATGTCATTTAGAGTAAATTTTATTTTGGAATCATTTCCATATGGTGAATATTGTAGGAGATAGGGTCTAGGGAGACCCAGTTTTGATCAGATGAATTCATCTGGCTAACCACCATCAACCAACTTGCTAACCTCCAATTATCTTAATTTTCTTGGATCATGGTAGATCATATATGCATAAGATGATAAAATTTGAAGTGTCCCTTTAGAAATTTATTCAAATGGTGAGATAGCTTGTTGGAGAAGTTACTCAAGATACCCAGTCAAACTAGGGTTTCCAAGACAAATCACCCTCAAACTCTTGAAGAAAACTTGATCAATATAACATGTAGAGAACATTGGGACTCATATATGATGTTCATAACCATTATTGAATCAATTCTTGGTTGTGCTCTTTGTTCATGAGGGTCTCAAACCCTAGATGTGAACTTGATGAATCAATGAAATCATGCCCTTCCTACAAAAGAGTTAGACAAATGCAAAGATATTTTTTGGTATTTTGGTTAGTGAAATGATAAAATACAAGTATGATACAATCACAAAGTGCTTGGTGATCTCTCCTAAACAAACCCAATGAAAGAGGGGTAAGGAGGATGCCAAGGTATGATCCCAATGCTAATGCTTATGATGAAATTGCATGAGGGATCTTAGGATAAAAATTGGGGTCTTACAAAGTATCTTTAGTTATTCCTATATTTTCAGCAAATCAATTAGCACCAGTTCAACAACAACAACGTCAACAACAACAACCACAACAACATACAAACACCTACAACAACAACAATACCAACAATCATCAGCAACCGAATTTTGAGAGGAAGAAGGTCTCTTTCGACCCTATTCCAATGACATATGAAGAGCTATATCCTTCGTTGGTTCTTAAGAACCTATTACACTTGAGAAATCCTCCGCAAATACCTGAACCACTTCCATGGTGGTACAAACCAGAACTCCATTGTGTTTTTCATCAAGGATCCCCTGGACACGATATTGAGAATTGCTACCCCCTGAAATATGAAGTTCAGAAGCTGGTAAAAAGTGGAATGGTGTCCTTTGAGGACCGTGCACCCAATGTAAAAGCTAACCCACTACATGCCCATGGAAATTCATCCATTAATATGGTGGACGGTTGTCCAGGGGATTTCAAGGTATTCGATGTATGCTTCATTAGAAGGTCTTTGGTGACGATGCACAAGGATATTTGCTTGGTGAGCGATTATGAGCATGACCATGATGGTTTTGTTATCTGCAGTATTAATCCTAGAGGTTGTATGATTGTGAAGAGGGACATCCAGCGGTTGATGGATGAAGGCTTGATTCAGATTGTTCAATCCCATCACATAGATGATGATGTCAATGTAATAGTACTGGTATTCAAGACACCAGAGAGAGTGGTGATTTCATTTGATAGCAGCAGTAGTAACGGTATCAGCAAGAGATCAGTATCGTCATTGGTCATACGGTTGGCGGGTCCAGTTCCGTACTCATTCGATAAAGTTGTTCCTTATCAATATAATGCAACTATGGTGAAAGATGGTCAAGAGGTTCCTTTGCCGATGACCAATTTTGTTGTGAGCATTGCTGATGTTACTAAGGTAACCCGCAATGGTCGTGTGTTTGGGCCGGTGTTCCCAAAGAATGTAGAATTTTGTCCAATTGGTAAGAAGGTGGAAGTACCCGTAATAGATCCAGTTAGCGCTCCAAAGTGTCAGTCTGGTGAAACCAGCAATTTGAAGCTTAACGATGATGATGAGGTACTCAGGCTAATAAAGAAGAGTAAGTTCAATGTGGTGGAGAAGTTGCTCCAAACCCCCTCAAAAATCTCAGTATTGTCTCAGTTAATGAATTCCGAAGCGCACAGAGAAGCACTGCAAAGAGTTTTAGAGCAAGCTTTTGTGGAACATGATGTTACGGTGGATTAGTTTGATCATATTGTAGCTAACATCACTTCCTGTAATAATCTCAGTTTCTGTGATAAAGAACTCCCCGAGGAGGGTAGGAACCATAACTTGGCTTTGCACATCTCCATGAATTGCAAAGATGACACTTTATCCAATGTGCTAGTTGACACCGGGTCTTCATCAAATGTGCTGCCAAAGTCAACATTGTCGAAGCTGTCATATCAAGGGGCACCTATGAGATATAGTGGTGTGATCGTCAAGGCTTTTGATGGTTTGTGCAAGACAGTGATTGGTGAAGTGGACCTTCTGGTGAAGATAGGTCCAAGTGACTTCCAAATTACTTTTCAAGTAATGGATATCCACCCGGCCTACAGTTGTATGTTGGGAAGGCCATGGATCCACGAGGCAGGAGTTGTTACCTCCAAGTTACATCAGAAGCTCAAGTTTGTCAAGAATGGGAAGTTAGTCATTGTTGGCGGGGAGAAGGCGTTGTTAGTAAGCCACTTGTCATCTTTCTCTTATGTTGAAGCTGAGGATGAGGTTGGAACTCCGTTCCAAGCCTTGTCTAGTGCTGTTGAAAAGAGATTTGGGGAACACATGTCCTTATTTAAGGATGCAAGGAAGATTGTTGAAGATGGGAATGTTGATCATTGGGGGCAGATGGTAGAGGTCTCCGACAACAAGAACAGAAGCGGTTTGGGTTTCCAACAAGGTTCGTCAACTGCTAGATCTGATGATGTGCAACTCAGTTTCCGTAGCGGAGGGTTCATTCATGGCAATGAACAACACTTAGTTGTTGTGCTAGAGGATGATGAAGAGGGAGACTGCACCAATTTTGTGACGCATGGAAAGGCTTCCAACAATTGGACTGCCGTTGATATTCCTGTTACTACGCATCAATCTAAGTAATTGCTTTTATTTGTTTTTGAAAATCCTTCTCCTATGCCTAAGGGAGAAGTGAACATTGTTTGGGCATTTCAAATTGATCATTAATAAATTATAAATCTATTCATCCACATCTATGATGTTTTGTTTTTACTTTTTGCTTTATTCTGAAAGTGGTAATCACAAAAAACATAAATAAATAATAACAATTGTCCATCTGCATAATATTTGGTCACAAATTCGCTTCTCTAAAATCAAAATATCAAATCATTATGCAGGTTGGTTTCTAACCCCATTGAATACAACGATCCTTCTCCTTCTCCAACGTTTGATGTCCCTGTGTTTGAGGCTGAGGAGGAAAGTGATGAAGAAGTGAGTGATGAATTGTCTCGTCTTCTTGAGCATGAAGGAAAAGCCATTCAGCCATTCGAAGAGCAGATTGAGTTAGTCAACTTAGGTTCCGAAGATGATGTGAAGGAAGTCAAGATTGGATCTCGACTGTGTCCTGAAGTTAAGAAAGGGTTGATTGATCTTCTTCAAGATTATTCTGATGTGTTTGGTTGGTCCTATCAAGACATGTCTGGGTTGGATTCTGAGATAGTGGAGCATAAATTACCGTTGAAGCCAGAATGCCCTCCAGTCAAGTAGAAGTTGAGAAGAATGCATCTTGATATGGCAGTAAAGATCAAAGATGAAGTGCATAAGCAAATTGATGTCGGTTTCCTTGTGACTACTGAATATCCGCAATGGGTGGCCAATATTGTGCATGTTCCAAAGATGGATGAAAAAGTCCGTATGTGTGTTGATTACAGAGATTGGAATAAGGCCAGTCCGAAAGATGATTTCCCTCCGCCACACATTGATATGTTGGTAGACAATACAACTAAATTCAAAGTCTTTTCATTTATGGACGGATTTTCCGGATATAATCAGATCAAGATGGCACCCGAATATATGGAAAAAACCACATTCATTACACCTTGGGGAACATTCTGTGATAGAGTGATGCCTTTCAGTTTGAAGAATGCTGGTGCAACTTAACAAAGAGCAATGAATACTCTTTTTCATGATATGATGCATAAAAAGATTGAAGTTTATGTTGATGACATGATTGCTAAATCTATTGATGAAGAAGAATATGTTGAGCATTTGTTGAAGTTGTTCCGGCGTTTGAGGAAGTATAAGCTCCGCTTGAATCCCAATAAGTGTACTTTTGGTGTTCGTTCTGGTAAGTTATTAGGCTTTATTGTCAGCAATAAGGGTATTGAAGTTGATTTTGCCAAGGTCAAAGCAATACAAGAGATGCCTGCGCTCAAGACTGAGAAGCAAGTCAGAGGTTTTCTCGCCCGCTTGAATTATATCTCAAGATTCATTTCACACATGACTGCCACATGTGCGCCAATATTCAAGCTTCTTCGGAAAGATCAGTCTTGTGATTGGACTGAATATTTCCAGAAAGCTTTTAACAGTATCAAAGAATATCTGCTTGAGCCTCTGATTTTGTCTCCACTTGTTGAAAGAAGTACATTGATCATGTATTTGACTGTGCTCGAAAAGAGTATGGGTTGTGTTCTTGGTTAACAAGATGAGACTGGAAAGAAATAATTTGCAATTTACTACCTCAGTAAGAAGTTCACCGACTATGAGACTCGGTATTCTATGCTAGAGAAGACTTGTTGCGTATTGGCTTGGGCTGCTAAGCGTCTGCGGCGATATATGTTGAATCATACCACTTGGTTGATATCCAAAATGGATCCAATCAAGTATATATTTGAGAAGCCTGCTTTAACCGGGAGGATTGCCCGTTGGCAGATGTTATTGTCAGAGTATGATATTGAGTACCGATCTCAGAAAGCAATTAAAGGTAGTGTCTTGACTGACCATTTGGCTCACCAACCGATTGAATATTACCAGTCAGTGCAATACGATTTTCCCGATGAAGAGATCTTGTACTTGAAAATGAAAGATTGTGATGAACCATTGCTTTAAGAAGGGCCAGAACCTGGTTGCCGTTGGGGTATGGTATTTGATGGAGCTGTTAATTAGTATGGTAATGGCATTGGGGCAGTGATTATTACTCCTTAAGGCACTCATTTTCCATTTACTGCTAGATTGACTTTCAAATGTACAAAAAATATGGCAGAATATGAAGCTTGAATTATGGGGCTTGAAGAGGCCATCGATCTCAGAATCAAGTATTTGGACGTCTATGGAGATTCAGCTTTGGTTGTGAATCAAATCAAAGGTGAATGGGAGACGAATCAACTCAGTTTGATACCATATAGAGATTATGCGAGGAGGATTTCAACTTTCTTTACAAAGGTTGAATTTCATCATATCCCTCGAGATGAAAACTGGATGGCAGATGCTCTTGCAACATTGGCTTCAATGATTGTAGTGAAATATTGGAATGAAATTCCCAATTTCACTATGATGCGTCTTGATAGGCCAGCGCATGTGTTTGCTGTTGAAGAGATCAAAGATGAAAAGTCATGGTATTTTGTTATCAAGTGTTTCCTCCAAAGTCAGATTTACCCGCCTGGTGCATCTTTGAAAGATAAGAAGACTTTGAGGAGATTAGCTGGCAATTTCTACCTGAATGGTGAGGTGCTCTATAAGAGAAACTTCGATATGATTCTGCTCAAATGTGTGGATAGACACAAAGCAGACATGTTGATCACTGAAGTCCATGAAGGTTCCTTTGGTACTCATTCCAATGGACATGCAATGGCAAAGAAGATGGTGAGAGCAGGTTACTATTGGCTGACAATGGAATCTGATTGTTGTAAATTTGTGAAGAAATGCCACAAGTGTCAAATCTATGCAGATAAAATTCATGTTCCTCTGACACTGTTGATATGATTGGCATGATTGAGCCCAAAGCTTCTAATGGACATCGTTTCATTTTGGTGGCTATTGACTACTTCACAAAGTGGGTTGAAGCGACATCGTATGCAAATGTAACCAAGTAAGTTATTGTAAGGTTTATCAAGAATCAGATTATATGTCGTTATGGTGTGCCAAGTAAGATCATTACTGATAATGGATCGAACTTGAATAACAATATGGTGGAAGCTCTTTGCAAAGACTTCAAGATTGCACATCATAATTCTTCTCCCTACAGACCTAAGATGAATGGGGCTATTGAAGCTGCAAATAAGAACATCAAGAAGATTATCTAGAAGATGGTTGTAACATACAAGGATTGGCATGGGATGCTCCCATTTGCTTTGCACGGGTATCATACATCCATCTGCACTTCAACAGGGGAAACTCCTTTCTCACTTGTTTATGGCATGGAGGCTGTGCTCCCAGTAGAGGTTGAGATCCCATCACTATGTGTGCTCATGGAAGCCAAGTTGACTGAGGCCGAATGGTGTCAAGCCAGGTATGATCAGCTGAATTTGATTGAAGAGAAAAGATTGACTTCCATGTGTCATGGTCAGTTATATCAGCAAAGAATGAAGAAAGATTTTGATAAGAAGGTCAGACCTCGTGTGTTTAGAGAAGGTGACCTTGTGCTCAAGAAGATCCTATCTTTCAAGCCAGACTCTAGGGGCAAATGAACTCCTAATTATGAAGGCCCATATGTTGTCAAGAGAGCCTTTTCAGGCGGTGCTTTGATTCTTACAACTATGGATGGTGAAGAGTTCACTCGTCCTGTGAATACAGATGCAGCCAAGAAATACTTCACCTAAAAAGGAAAAGAACAACTCGCTAAGTTGAAATCCTGAAAGGGAGGCTTAGGCAAAAATGAGCGTCTCGGTGGATTGAACCCGAAAGGGCGATCCAGGCAAAAGTTAGAGACATAAAACAGAAAGAATTATCTTGATAAGTTGAGTACCCCACCTTGGGGAAATTTATGCAAAAATTAGGGATTATGGCAAGTAACTGCATCCTGTTGATCTTCAGTTTCGAAGATACTCTTGAGCACAACGATCGATGTCGATTCATTATCCCCAACAGCTGCCAAGAACATAGTGGATATCAAGAGTTGGTAGAAGGATTAGTGATCATTGTATTCAATGTACCCCTTTTTCATGTAAATTACCATTTTCAACTTTGTAAAAATCTATGGGGTCTTGTCATTTACAGACTACCATTCCATTAAATAAAGTTGAGCTTTTTCCAATTGTTTCTACTCTTATTTATTTCAGCCAAATAGATTTAAATTTTATTATGATCATTTTTGAAATTAAAATTTTTAAATCAAAATCATTTTTCTTAAACATATAAAAGCATGAATTTTAAGCAATCAATTTCATTTTAAAGGAATATCAACAGTAGTTCGAAAGCAGTAAGCCCTAATTGTGGAGCATTATTTGGTTCTCCCCAAAGCAGTAGGTGCATTTCTCTTTCATCCCCGACATCATTATTCAGCACTCAGTGTTTGTTGATTTCTTCGGATGATTTTTTGTTCGCCATTCCCCGACGTGGTAGCCAGCTGAGTTGGTTGATCGGTCCCCTGTGGAGTGTTTATTCCCCAGCCGATTTGGGTCTCCAGTGGAGTAAGAATAGTTTTCCTCGGCAGTTCACGTGGTTGCGACAGAAACTTCGGTTTCCTTATCAATCGCCATCAGATTTGCTCCCAGTCATAGTTTCCTCCTGGTTTTGGAGCAGCTATTTGTGTTTATTCTATACATGGTTGTCTCCCATTTGATATGGTATTGACCTAAAATTTCCTACAGACTTGATAACGATTTTCCTTGGCAAGTCTCTTCCTTCCCCAGCTATGATTGAGCTTTTGGATGTGGATCTCTTTTCTCTCCAGTGATTGTCTCTATCTTTTGTGGATTGATCGAGAATTGTATTGATGATTCAAATTTGCGACACCTTTGTATCCTTTGCGATTGTTTTGTCAACATAATCATCATATATGCATAAACATATACGTATACATTCATATAATTTCGTCATTTACATCATCGCCCTTGTTAATTCATTCTTGTGATTTTAATTATCAACTATGGTGGTACTTTATCCCCATATAAGTTTGGTGTCCGTCCTTCTTCAATAGTAGAATGTCAGCCTCTTGAGTTATATCCTCATTGGTTTGAATCTTGATTGACCGTTTCTCTCTAGATCTTGCCTAGATAGATGCTTTGGGTCCCCTGAGAGTTTATTACCCAGTATCTGGTAATATTCTTCTTACGTTTGCAGTTTGTTACTTCTTGCCCAATACCCGACAAAAGTAACCATTTTCTCTCCAGCGGATTCATTTTCACGTTTCCCGGGGAAGTATATCCTTGATATGTTCATCCTAACCGATGATGGATATTTTCTTCCCCTGTTTTGAGTCTATCCTTGATATTTCATCTTAATCGGTGACGGATATTCTCTTTGATGGTATTCTACCCAATAAAAAGGCAGTTGTAATCCCTACATTTATTCCCCAGAGAGTTAATCCTTGATATGTTCATCCTAATCGATGACAGATTTTCTTCTCTTTGCGGTCTTCTGCCAAGTAACCGGTAGTTGTAAATCCTGCTTTTCTCCCCTTTGCAGAGCTTATCCTTGATATGTTCACTTTAATCGGTGACGAATATCCTCTTTGTGGTATTCTATCCAACATTCGATAGATGTAATTCCTATTATTTTGTTCAGGTAGTTTATCCTTGATATGTTCATCCTAACCGATGACGAATATCCTCCTTAGCATTCCCAGGAAAGTATATCCTTGATATGTGCATCTTAACCGATGACAGATTCTCTTTCCTTTGAGTTTATCCTTGATATGTACACTTTAATCAGTGACGGGTATTCTCTCCCTTCGGTCTTCTGCTCAGTAACAGGTAGTTGTAAATCTTATTCCTGCAGTTTTTCCCCAACGAGTCTATTCTTACCCAGTAACCGGTAATGAACGCACCCTCCTGGCGGCCCTTAGTGAGTCATCCTTGATATGTTCATCCTAACTGATGACGGGTGTCCTCTCTGTCAAATCTTTATTATCTCCTTACCTAGTAACAGGTAGTGGATAATAGATTTCTGCTCCTCCTGTGTTGAAGTTTATTTCTTCTACAGTTGAGTTGAGTGCGTATTTCTTTAGTGAAATTGTTTTTCCTGCATGATTCGAGTACTTCAGTTTTATTTTGATCTATTTGTTTCCCCTGCAATTCGTCCTTTGTTTCCCCGGCTGAGTCTTTCCATTTTCATGGAAATCCTCTAGTCCCCCGATTGTTTTAAGTCGTAGTCTGGCCTGCGCACAACCTTTTTCCCCTAGAGTCTTTGTATCCCCAGGGAGTTTTCCTTGGGGAAATGCATTATACTCTTGTGGACTTTCAGTCTCTCCAAAATCTTTTCCTTTGTGGCAACATTTCCCCACAAAGATTTATTTTAACATTCATATCATATGCATCATGAAGCCTCTTAGGGACCAAAATTTGTTTCTATATGTTGTTATTAAAGCCCATTCTACTGAGTCGATACGAAGATTTTAACCTTCACCTCCTCAGTTAGAATGTCTTTAAATAGGGGCAGTTGTAAGACCCCAATTTTGACCCTAAGATCCCTCATGCTACCTCATCATATGCATTAGCATTGGGATCATACCTTGGCATTCTCCTTACCCCTCTTTCATTGGGTTTGTTTTGGGAGAGATCACCAAGCACCATGTGATTATATCATACTTTTTATTTTGTCCTTTACTAACCAAAATACCAAAAATATGTCTTTGTATTTCTCTAACTCTTTTGTAGGTAGGGCATGATCACCATTGATCTATCAAGTTCGCATCTAGGGATTAAGACCCTCATTGCTAAAATCTCAACCAATAAATGATCCACAATGGTTCTGGGCATCATATATGAGTCCCAATGATCTCTACATGTTATTTTAATCAAGCATTCTTCAAGAGTTTGGAGTTGATTTGTCTTGGAAACCCTAGTTCATTTGGGTATCTTGAGTAACTTCTTCAACAAGCTTCTTCACCAATTGATCAAATTCCTTAAGGTATACTTAGAAATTCATCACCTTATGCATATATGATCTACCATGAGCCTAAAAAGTCAAGAGAATTGCCAGTTAGCAAGTTGATGGATGGTGGTTGACTAGATGAATTCATCTGATTAAAACTGGGTCCCCCTAGACCCTATCTCCTACAATTTTCATCATATAAAAATGATTCCAAGATAAAAATTACTCTAAATGACATTCAGAACAACTTTCATGTTGAGGTATAGAGATAATTTTTCTTGGAAAGTCATTTTCTATGTTGAAACATTATAGGTCATTTTGTCTAAACCCTAATTTGAAAGTCAACTTCTCAAGGCCATAACTTGCTCAATATTTATGAGATGAAATATTTCCAAGTTTCACAATAAAATTAAAGATGTCTACTTAACATTTTATGTTTTGAGTGAGAGCTAAATCAACTTTTATGAGCATGTGATATGAGAATACATTATAAGTCATTTTGGACCAATACCATTGAACAAGTGATTTTCCTCAACTTTAAAAATGCATAACTCACTCATTATAAATCCAAATGATGATAAATTGGTGACCATTTTGAAGGTCTTGGAAATAGATATAACTTTTATGAAGACACCTTTCTCATTTGGAGCTTACATGAGAAGTTAAGCAAGGTGGAATAATTGAATATGTGACTTGACACTTAGAAAAAATTTCAACATGTTGAAATTTCCAAACTTCCACCTTAAAATCCACCATGATAAAAGCTCCTAATGGAAAAGGATTCAACATAAGAGTTGTTCCTCTTGACCTAAGCTTTCCAAAGAGTCCTAATTCATTCATTTTGGACTAAGTTTGATAGGTTTGTGCATGGTGTAAACAGACCTATATCAGTTGGCAAGATCAATACTTCAAATGTCCAAATAACTTTGCCTTGCCATTCAAGCTTCATGCAGACCTCATTTCAGTTGATTTTGGACCTAATTGGATTGCTTCATGGGCCTGTACACGCCAATGCAAGCATGTGCAGTGCATTACCAAATTTGGAAAAAATTTCAAGTGTGAAAATAACACTTCCTTTGGCTATAAATAGAGGTCCCCTGCATCAATTCAAGGATCCTTGCGTGCCAACTTTTCCCTCAATCTTCCAAACCCTCTCAATCCAAAGGAAAAGCTGAGAAATTTCATTTGAAATTTGAGTTTGAATCTCACTGTTTGGAGATTAAAAAACTCCAGGATCCAAAGCTTTGCATTGTTCTTAAGCCACTTCCACAAGCTCCATAAGTAAGATCAAGCACGAATTGAAGCAAGAGAGATCCATTTCTACACAGCATTGAAGGTAATTTTCCATATTTTTCTTCTCTTCGATTCTCTCTTAATACTCATCAATTCTCTTAGATTCTTGGTTGCATGAAGTCCTACCAATGTAGGCAAGAAGATTGAGTTGCTTTGAGGTCAAATCGAAACAACTCAGTTGACACACCTTAAAATTCAACTCCACGTATCTCTCTATATATTTGGAGTTAGTTAAAATTGAGGTGATATTCATGATCTACACCATTTTATCTTTAAGATTGTGTCCTCTTTTTTCATTTTTGATGTGGTGATGAATGGACCAGTCCGGCCAAGGTCGCCTGAGAAGTCGACCGGCGCTTTGCTCTGACAATGATGTGGCGTGGTCTAAAGCCATTGATCTGTTTCAAAATGTTTTAATCATAAGCGTACATTGTGATTACCATTGGTACAACATGTTGACTCAAGCGCATCATGGAACGTGCGCGCTCAACCACTTGATATGCCATCTCAATAAATGAGGCAGATCAAGTGGTCCACGTTTTTTTGATTATCTGATTTTATATTTTATTCCTTTGATTTTCATTAATTCATATTAATTTTAATATTGATCCAAAAAATATGAGAGTTTCACCAAAAAATTTAAAATAAAATCCTCTTTCATTTTCTGAATTAAAATTATTTTTTGGATCATTATTAATATTTTTCATGATTTAATTGATTTTGTGAATATTTTTAATTGTTTAAAAATACTTTTAAGTCTCCAAAAATTCTGAAATTTTTTCTCAAAGGTCCGTTAACCTTGTTTGACCTATGATAAATCTCATGGTCATATATTTGGTGTTTTGATGAGGTTTTAGGAAATTGACCAACCATATTTAATTTAATGTATTATTTTTAATATTTTTAATTGTTTAAATGTCAAATTACATGTGTAGAGCCATTTTAATTGACTTTGTGAGTTTAACTTGTGTTGTTGGGCCTTAGTCAAGGTTGATTTGACTTTGTTAGGTTAAGATCATTGGATTTAGGGGATTGATGGAATGCACATTCCATCTCCCAAAATGAATTAATGATCTTAACTTGGTAAAAGTCCTCTTTTGTCCAATTTGAGTTTGATCCATTTCCCCTCCCTCTTCATCTCATTCCCCTTCTTTATGCATTCATGTCATGGACCTATAATATCTCAATATCCTAAGGCTAGTTGATTGCAAAATCAACATAAGTATGGATGAGATTAGGTTCCCCACTTTGCATATTCTTTTTGTGTGTGGTATGTTTCATGAGCATAGTTCATCAAGCTATGTCTCTAACATACATTAACACCAAAATTCTATTGCCCGACCTCAAATAGTTGTGACTTCTACCTAAGTCCAATTACAATTGCTTAACATAGCGCTAAATTTGTGACACAAACAGGCATAGCTTTCTAGTTAGTGAGATTGTAAGTCTCCCCTCTTTCATGGTATTGTGTGGACACTTGGCCTTTTTTCCCTTCCTTTGGAAGATGTCTTGGTTCAAGGATCCATGATTTTGATAAGTGGGTTGAGTGTTCTCCAAAGAATGTCTTGAAATGAAAAGCAAAAGCAAAACAATACTAACTCTTAACCTACTAACTACTAACTTTTAATTTCAAGCATTTACTTTAATGCAATTTACTTTTAGCACTCTATTTCATTTGTCATTATTCATACCATTCTAATTGTTTATGTTAATGTCATTTTCACTTTGTCCACTTGGACCATTTTTGTGTGATATATTTTGATTGTGTATATTGTGTTTGTTTGTGTGGTCTTTGACCATTAATGTACATAATAAGAACAAAAAACCCTAAAAAGTATCTTGTGTGGGCTGTTGGTTTGATTTGAGACAATTAGACTTAGAATTTAGGCAACACTCCCTATGCAAAGGACTTGGCCAATGCCAACTTTCATATAACCAAGTGATTGTGATTTGAAACTTCATATGATACATCATCGAATATCCATTTAACTTCATCTGCAACATGATCATTATGAAGCTGTTATTTTGAACCTGTGATTTGTGCCATCTTGGAATTCATCTGATGCATGGGAAATTTTGAGGAATATCATGGAGTTGCTAAGCTTGGATGTGGCTATATTTATTTGATGCCTTGCTCTTCAAGTTGAGATTTTGTGCATTATTTGTTTATAGATTCTAAAAGTCTAAGGGAATTTGGGTTTCTATATGGCACTCTTGTCTATTGGATTGCAGCTCACTGGTCAGATCTTTTCAACTCTTAACTTTTAAATTTTTGCTTAGGATTAGTCTCTTCGTCTCCTCCCCACTTCTTTAATTTCAAAATCTCTCCCTAATTTCAAAAATATTATTTTCTTGTGCTTGTAGATTTTCAAACTTTGACCACTTTTGCAAACTAGAAACTTTGGCCTTAAGCCATTGCATTTTCAAACTTCTTTTCTTAATCAAACTTGTAAATAGACTTAACTATACTTGACTTAAAAATTTCAAAAGCCAAAAAGAACTAACTCATTCAAACCATTTTTAGGCCTTTGTGCCTTTCAAACTTAAATTTTTGTTAAGAAGTAATGTACCCACTTTGAAATTGATACCAAGAACTACGAGGTTTTGATCCCTCATTTTTATGTTGGTACGTAGGACAAGTCCGAAGGTCTTGTCAAACACAAAAATATAATTAATGAATTCTTTTCTCATCCCCACACTCTTTTTATTTGCAAACATCATTTGTACAAAAACACATATGCACACAAGAAAGGGCCCCCTAGGAGTACCTAGGACACTTTTGGTGCTAACACCTTTCCTCCGTGTAACCAACCCCCTTACCTGTAGTCTCTAGAATTTTATTAGTTTTGATTTGAAAACTTCTTATTTTTCTTGGGTTTTGTTCGTACTTTTCCCTTTTCCCTTGGAAACAATAAAAGCATGGTGACAACTCTTGTTATTTGATGTCTTGCTTATCCATAGCTTGATGATCATGAATTTACCGCTACAGTTGCATATAAGTTGTGAGATGATAATCGATGTTATATGTATATATGTAAAATGTGACTTATGGTTATATTCTTATTGTAAAAGGTTAAATCATGTTATATGTTTATGGTGAAGGATCATGTGACGCTATAAGTATAATGTGAACATTAGGTGACCGTATAAAATGGCATAAGAATTATGCACCTTTTATTTGTGCTACCTTTGATATATGTATACCATTGATAATTTGTAAAAATGTATTATCACCCCTATTGTTTCTATGTTTCTCTATGTGAACCCATGTGTAGAGTATTCTCAGGTTGAAACCGAGGAGTAGTCATTACGGCTTGTTATGGAAGATGGCACAGAATGCCACTTCGATTTCCCTTCTTTAGGATAATGTTTTACTAAACTCTTAATTTGACAAGTCAAGTTGAGTTATAACAAAATCTCTGATATTGTAACATCGGGGTTGAGATTGTTTTGTTATGTTCTCTACCTTTTCTTAAACCAAATAATCATACCCTATTGTTATGTTTTGAATTATGATTTCTATTTCGAAGTAAAAAATTGTGTATTTTGTTGGTATGACACCCTTGACATATATTCTTATATTCCACAATGTTTTTACATTGAAATAAAAATTTATATCATGGGTTTACGGTGTTACATAGTTGTCCAGCTGCACCTACAACATATTCAGCTTCACAACTAGATAGTGCAACCACTTTCTTTTTCTTTGAGAACTATGACATAGGTGCTCCTAGGAATTTGAATATGTAGCCAGTTGTACTTCTTTTTTCAATCTTGTCACCATACCAATTTGCATCAGAGAAACCAATCAACTCAAGTTTATTGTGTTCTTTGCCTAGATAAAAAAGAGACCATAATGAATATAAGTTTTCAGTTCAATGCAAAAGGGAGTTTTAGTGGATCGGAGGAGTACATAACAATGAACACACGACCATTTTCTTACTTAGAATAATAAATGAACACACAACCATGTAAGTTGTTATTTACGTTTTTGCATAACAATGAACACACAACCATTTTCTTACTTAGAATAATAAATCACTGCTACTTTGTCTTTAAAATCACCAATATCTATGGATACAATAATTGTAAAACTTAACTTTGTTGCACAACACAACAAAATGACTTTGTTGTCGAGGTATGGTTCTACGTTTTAAAGATAGAAGTATAATTATTATTTTAAGTATGTATATATTTGTGTATAATTATATAGTTTATATACTTTTTTTTATGATCACTAACCTATTAACTTTTAGAAGTAGGTCATTTCTTTTACTAGTTTATGTGTGGTAAGGTTCCTATTGAACAATTCTAGTTTGATCATGAAGTCGAAAGAACCACACCCAAAAAACTTAGTGAAAACAGGAAAAAGAAATAAATAGCCGAAATTCCAGATCTAGAAGAGTCTTCTGTATTAACATAACAAAGAACAATTGCTCAAATAAAAAAATAGAAATGTTGGCACATCGTTTCAACATAGTCCTAGACATCTAGTTCATTTAGCTAGAACATAAAGGAATGTCCGACGAAGTGAAATGAAAATGGGATTGTTACAAAAAATTTATGATAACCCTTTTGCGGGTTTATATCGTGAAGGCACATATACACACCTCACAAAATTATACAAAATTACGGGTACGCTAGAAACTTCAAAAGATGAGGAAGAAGTGATATTCTTATGGTTGTGTACACACTCACTAATGGGCAAAGCAAATGAGTGGTATCTAGATTAACCCACACCTACGATGATAAATTGGAAATTGTTTGAGGAAAAATTCCTAAACAGATTCTCTCCTCATAATAAATTTACGGAAGCAAATACTACCATCATGATGTTTTCCCATGGCATAACAGATCTCTCTGTGAAGCATGGGAAAGGAACGAGTTCATGATTAGGCGATGTCCAAACCATGGTGTAGCACCTCAAATTTGCCCTCCTCATTCATGCATTCATTTTAGGTCATTTAACATTTCATATTGCATTTCATCATGTCAATCAGAATTAGCTCCAAGAGTTTGTCTTCCAAGAAGCTTGGACATCATCCAAGTCACTTTGTGGGTTCTATCTGAATGATCAGTCAACACAAGGGAATTGTACATCGACTGGGCTCTTTCTCAACACTCAAGGAAGTTTGTATTCAACTGCGAAGGCAAAAGTCAATTGTTGGTCAACTGAAGGTCAAATGGCTAGGGAATGACTTGAGATACTTCCAACATGTTCAAATGGTGTCTATTCATCATTCAAAACATTAATCTTGAGGGAACAAAGGTCTGCTTCCTGAGCTGTCATGCTCGCTAGGCGAGCAATCCTTCGCTAGGCGAAGCCCACGCTTCCTCCTTCGCTCCAGCGAACCTTGATGATGTTGCTACTGGAATCGCTCGCTACCTGTTCGCCGGACGCTCGCCTAGCGAGTAAGTGCTAGTTGTGTTTTTATCCAAGTCTGGGAGTGTTCGCTGGAGCCTCGCTGAGTGCTCGCCTAGCGAGCCCTTCGCTACTCCACTCGCCTAGCGAGCTTACTGATATACAAAAAAATCTTGGGCTTGAATTGCCTTCATTCTGAGCCCACCAAGCCACAAATATCAGAGTATAAATTCTAAAAAGTTCATTGGAACAAAACCGGAATTCGGGCAGCCTCCATACACACTGAAAAACTCACTCTCACTCTGACTCACACACTTTTCACTTCCATCTCACATAAACCATGTTGCATTGCAAACCCCAACCGTTACATTTCAAAATCGATCAACCTCTCCAACCAGGTTTACCCTATTTCCATTACTTTATGTTTTCAATTTGAAATTTCTGAAGTATGAGACATTATGGTTGAATTTGGGAGAGTGGGTATCATTAGGTTTTGCATGTGGGTTTAGATGTGCATGAATGTGTAGAACTAATCACTTAGTTTCCGAAATGGGTACCATAGGATTTAGGGTTTTCTGAAATCGGACTGTTATCAAGGAAGAACACAGAACCCGTAGGCATTCAAAAGCACTTCGCTAAGCGAACCTGTAGCGAAGCTTCGCTAAGCGAAACAGTAGCGATCGTGACAGTAGCTGTTTTTTCTATTTGCTCTCTAATCTGTTTCGTGTTTGTTATGACATGCTTTCTATTGCATCCGTGCACTGTTTACCTGACACTGTTGTTGCTATGATTCTTCTGTTTGGTGCAACTCTTGATTGCACCCCATCTTGTTATTCTAACTTGTTTGTTGAGTTTTATGAGGGCCCACATGACTCTTGAAGAGATAGCTTGCTTGGTATTCCACTTTATTTGTGGGATACCATTTGGAGATTTATTCTGATTGCTTTGCTGACTTGCTTTCTTTGATGGTGCTAGCCTGAGAGATCTCTGGGTTTCTTGTTTCTTTAGTTGCCGGTACTTCGGATCTTTATCCGTGTGGTAGCTCTCTTGATCCCTTTTACATCTTTTCAGCATTTTACCGCTTTCTTAGCTGGAAGACCTCGATAGGAGGTAATGTTTTGTGTGTTTACTTTTGTGCCCAAAGACCTCCAAGAGGAGGCACCAGTGCTAAAGACCTCCATGAAGAGGCAATTGACGGATAAAAGGGATTAGTAGTCAATCCCCCGTTATTCAGTGTGTCGTTCTTTATGCTCGCACTACGTGTCGATGCTTCAGAACAAAAGCCCAAGATCTTTTGTCCGATCAGTCAGTGGAGAGTGTTCCATCTTTCAGAATCCCCACGCTTTGTCATGAGCTCATCCTGTCCAGGGTTAAGAGCTATGAGGTCTTATCCTCATTACCCTTTTGATCTGCTCATCCTGATGTTCAATGTCAGTGGTTAAGAGCCCATTTGATCACCTTTCCATGGCTTGTTTGTCGAGGTTGATATGACCCCTCTTGACTAAAGCCCTACCCATGTATGTTTGAACCCCCTTGTTGGTGTGTTTACTTTATGCTATATGTTTTTGTGTGGTGTGATCGTCTCCCCATAGGATTGCTAGGCTTCATATAGTCTCTCGTCTGCATGTCAATCAAGGTAGCACGGTTCCTTCGTCTAGGACTTCCTTTTTGCATGAGCATTCCTAAAACACAAACAAACTCTTTGATTTTCTTTTCTTAAGAACACGTTAACTCCTTCTACTACAGGCGAGTAAGTCTCCAAAGGTCGAGCATCCGGTAGATTGCGTAGTAACGTCGTTCGTCTAAAAAACACAAAACAAACAAAAATAGGTTAGCCGAGCTACGGTGCTCTGATTCTCAATCCTTCTTGAGATACGTATGCAGCAGGGTAGGGCCTGTGCGAGCAATAACTCTTTTTTTTCCCTACTTTGATTTTCTCTCTTTCGTATCGCATATAGGACTTTTTATACACACACTTTAGACATAAATAGCAAACGTGGATCCTGTGGAGTACCACAGACGTGAAGGGGTGCGATAGCCTTCCCTTCACGTAACCGGCCCCCTTACTCAGTTTTCTTTGGTTCGAGACTTTGTTTTATCCGTTCCCTCTTGGTTATGCAGTACTACCTTTCCCTCCTCTTGGGATAAAAGTACATAGCTGGCGACTCTACTCTTTTTCTCCTCGCCACTCTTTTCGCGTTTGTACTTGGATTCGGGAAATCCGGGGAGCGACACATGGTTATAATGAACTCACGCAAATACACAGTTTTAGAAATGTACTTAAATAACAACCTAAGTTATTACTAGATTCTATTGTTGGAGGTTTTTTGATGTCCAAATGTGTTGAAGATGTAACTCCAATCATTGAGTTTATGGTGCTCGGTGATCATCAAGGACAACACAACAGGAACCATGCTCAAAGAAAGAAAGGTATCATAAAATAAATACCAATGATGTCATTCTTGCTCAAAACAAGTTGTTAACCTAGTCGGTGGATGAACTAACTGAATAACTATCAAAGCTACCACAACAATAGAAGGAAATGCATGAAGTACCTTAACAGAGGCAAATATGTATTGATACAGTTTGATAAACACTCGTTTCATGTAGACTTTATGATACTAGATGTCAAGGCATACCCACAAATACCTCTCATCTTAGGAAGACCTTTCATGAAAACTGCGAGGATGCTCGTGGATATGGATAAAGGAGAATTCAAGGTTGGAATCAAATATCGTATGGTGAATTATAAGGAAATTAGTGTAACGTGACACCAATCATTGTCAAGCAAGTGACATAAAACAAGCACTTTTTGGGAGGCAACCCAACCACATTTTATAGGTTTATTTATAATTAGGATTTTATTAGGTAATTTCAAATTAACTACATTGACGAAAAGCAATATGCCAAGCCACAAATAATGGGCTCGCTAAGACAAAATTCTAGGCCATTTCTCGATCACCATGCCCGAGGGAAACCCCAAAAGTCACGAACACGAGTTTTCGCCTAGCGCGGCATAGCTCACCTAGCATGAGGTCTATTTCAAAACATTGGAAGATGCAAACAGACCTAAATTTAAACTTACAAATCAACTTTTCTCACTCATTTATTGCGAAAAAACCTAGTACCACTAGAGAACATCATTCAAGGTCAAAATCTTCACAAAACAGAACTTTAATCCAGTACAAAGATTGCTCATGTATGTCATTTTACTTTTTTTATTTATTAAAATCTTCATTAAATATGGACTTTAATTTATACTTGTTGTGAATGCGCTAATTTAGGTTAAACTTTGGGTGACTATATTGATCCATAGTGATGCATTAGGATATGGCAAGATTGACATGCTTGAAAGTTTGAATTGGAACCTTAAATGAACAAAAGAGGGAAATTTTTGCATGTTAAATACAAATAAGTATACAATGGAGTTAGTTGAATATAAAATTATCCATTAATAACATAATGTATTTTCATGCCTAAAATGTCCATTTGATATAACATAGCCATAGAATGCGTACGATATCAAATTTTGGCGAATATGGATATTCTGTTATTCTAACATATTTGAACCCCATATACGTTGTCTGTTACTTATTACAAATGGATTCTAGAATATCAAACTCTATACAGAAGAGACAAAGCTCTCACATTGGTTCATATGCATTACCATATGATGAGCATAAGTTTAGAAGCTTCATGCATGAGCAATACTATACAGAGCTGGAAAGCAAATATTTGATTCAAGAGAAAATGGTTGAATCAGAAGATTCAGGTGAATATTATGACGTGGCACAAGAAATTAACGCACAAGGTTGGGATATTCTTACTACTCTAAACGAATTTGTTAACCTTGAAATCATACAATAATTTTATGTTAATGCTAACCCCATTGAAGATGCACCTCTGGCGAGACTCTCCTGGGTTCGGGGAAGAATGATCCCATTTGACAAGGATGTCATTGATGCCTAAATTGAGGATAATTGTGTGGCACACCCTGATAGGTTAGACCAATATGCAAGATAGCAAGAAAGGGGATATTGGAATTATGATCAAATTGCAGTTGTCATATGTAAGGAGGGAAAAACATATGAATTGGGATGAGATGAACTCCTAACCGTCCAAGGTCAAATATGGATGACTTTCCTCATCAACAATGTTATACCTGTAAGTCACACATCATCTTATCCCCTGAAGACCACACAATTAATTTGGTATTTAGTGAAAGGAAACAAGTTGATATAGCACGAGTAATCTCCAAAACAATTTGGGAGATTGGCGACTCTTCAAAGAAGCAAGCACTTGGTTTCTAGATCTAATAATGGGCTTGTGGAAACATTATGGAGTAGACATGCATGATCATCATCATATTAGGCAAATGTATAAGCTCAACAAGGCTTTCAACAAGGCTTTTATAGCATGGATCCTGTTATAAAGGCTTGTTTTTTCTACGGGTGGGATGTCTATGAGGCATACCACTGAGGTATGTTGTCCCTTAACTCTTTTATGCATAGATTACAAATACCCATGCAGAAGTCGCATCCTCCATTTGAGCCAGTATCCACTCTAGAGGAATTAAACAACTATTTATAATGGCCTACTAATAAGCCATTCTATTATGAATGGGGAAGTGCTGACATTAGTGGAAGTGGATTTGGAGAAAAAGTGCGTCCAAATAATGATGATAATTAGGAGAATGAGGAAGGAATACAAGAAGAGGATGAAGAAACCACCAACGAGGAAGATTTACCATCACAACATCAAATGCCTCAGTGTGAAGTTTTTATTGGTTTCTTCGTTTAAACTTCATTTGCATATGAAACAATATTTATTTGTTTTTATTTATTTGAATATGTAGTAGAACGATTTACATTAGCCATGCACATTGAACTAAGTACATGAGCACACCCAAGTTCCTAACACATTTTGAATATGGTGATACATTCGGTTTATTTGTGATCGAATCTGAATATACAAAAAACAGAAAAAGAGAAAAGAAATCACAAGTTATGTTGTTTTCACATATGGTGTGATAAACACACCACATGATGCGCCTAACGCAATTTGATGCAAGGCAAACTAAGCTCTACCTAGTGTGCCTAACACAACTTGGTCACACAGGTGGGCTAAGCGAGTAAATTGGGGTTGGGAGAGGACATTTTATAACACTTAGTTATTTTATTTGCATGAGGATATTCAAATGTTTTAAATTGTTTTCATGATCAAGTGTTAATTTTTCTGGATTTTTTTAAAACTTTTTAAAAAAGTACTCCTAGGGGAAGTTTATATGCAAATGATTCAAATAATGATTTGAAAAGTAAAAAAAAATGCATGGAAAAACCAAAAATAGGTTGACTACAAATGGTTAGAGATCAAATGGCACAAAAAAGTTTTTTTCTCTATAAATTCTTTATTTATAATTGATGATTAGCTATCTGTGAAAATAGTATGATTATGAATTCTTTGCTTTATTCAAAGTTTGATTTTTTTTCACTGTCTAGAGAAAACACGTCTACATAAGTCAAGAATCATAAGGCCTACCCAATTAAGAAGTGTACAACCTAATGTTTTACTAAATACTGAGAATAGACATGCATAATAATTAAGTAGATTTTGCATTAGTCCTGCTAATTACTTGATATGTTTGAAAGTCATGGATATGATCAAGAAATTGTTTGTATTGAGTGAAAAAACTACTTGACCTAAAAATTCTACCTCGTGAATGTGAGAATCCTTTGACAAACCCATTTGAGCCATAAAATGTAAAATTATTTTATTCTTTCCAAATTATAACTCGGAAAAATTTGTAAAGAAAAACAATGTTCACTACCTTAGCTTAAGGATAGGAGAGCAAGCAAAAAAGAAAGGGCATTGTAAAAATGAAAGTTAGGGAGAAAATGAAAAGGTAAAGTTTCAAAAAGAAACTCGATTAGTACTGGTGTATGGAAAGAAATAAAAAATGCTTTGATAAAAGCCAAAGTTAAAATTAAAAAGTCAAGCATATCAAAATAAAAAAAGGCACCAAAAGAAAAAAAAAAGGTTGTAAGAAAGTGGGAAATAAAGTATGAGATATATCTGAAAAATAAATACCTTATGCTCTCCTATATTTAGGCCTTTGTATCCAACAAAAAACCAATATTTCTTGTAAGTCTAGCCACGTTACAACCTAAATAAACCTTAGTGATCCATGACTGGTGATATATCTTGTAATATTGTTGAGATGAAATACAAAGTATTACTATAATATATGCATGGTATGCATTTTTAAGGGAAACACTAACCATTGAGAGATACTCAGTGGGATCATAATCTTAATGAATGATCAACTCGTGACTTTGACTTGTTTTAAAAATCTTACTTTGGTCAAGAAAAATATTTATCAGTATGTTATGGTTCATGGATAATTGTGGTATTTATTATGAACTTGCATTTGAAAAAGAACACTATGCCTTAAATGCAATTTCAAAAAAAAAATCTTTTGACATGAAGTCAGCTAACCTGTCAAAGGAAGCATGCAACATTTGTTTGAATCACATGATAATTTTGTTTTAGGACAAACAAAAAGGTAACCTCCCTCCCCCCCCCCCCCCCCCCCCCCAATGCACACACACACAATTTATCTTTAAAAAGTAAAGAAACACATAACAGGCTTTTCTTGCATGAATTCAATAAAAATAGGTGAAAAGAACTAGAAAACCATGACTTTGCACGAAGAAAACAGACAAAAGCATAGCCCTGAAGAAGCAAGGCTCGTTAGGCCTAAGTTACAAGCACTCTAGGCGCACAATAGGGCTAGGTGGTAGCATCGAGTTCAATTACTTCATGATGAAGCAAGGGTTAGCGGCTATTCGACGAGATGGTGCACTACATGAGCAAAGCAGACCAAGGACATGTGGAAGACATGCAAGCGTTTCTTGCCGAAGAAGGAAGTGGGCTAGTTAGAGTGTCAGAGCAGGGTAGATGCGTCGCACGGAAGGATACGTAATGATGAAATCTACCCCCAGCAAGCATTTCACTTGTAGTTCTTATTGGAATTTGCTACATTTTAGCAAAACATCAACTTGGACAAGTGTCCAAGTGTTCAATATGGTCTAACTTTCTAAAGCTATATGAAACTGCAATATGGACACGTGTTGGACGCGATACTCCAGCATGTTGGTACGACATTTGGGCCTTGCTCAACAGGCGCAAGACTGTTGCATTTTGGAGTATATTTTACATAAGATTTGTTAAAGATTTTATTGTTATTAACTTAACAATATGATTAGGTGATTTTTTTTACAGTTGGATGAAGATTAATTCAAATTTAAGTGAATATTTAAATAAAAACAAATCATATATTGTTGGAGATATTCAAGGAACAAATCAACTATCCAACAGATTCTACATTAATTCTTGACGAAATTAAGGATATTATCCATGAAGAAAATCCTAAAGTTATTTTTCTATATAAGTAGCTCAAACCTACATTGGAAAGAAAGCATTCTCATTGAAGATCTTAGAGTGATAGAGTTTACAAGAGTCCTTTTATGTACACCTCTATGTTTCAATAATTTGGCATATAAGGATTGTCTAGTTGAGTTGTAAGTTCAAAATTGTTATGTACACCTATATGTTTCAGTAACTTGGCATATAAGGTTTGTCTAGTTGAGTTGTAACATTCAACATTCTTTCACCTTGTTAAGATTGAAGTTGATTACTAGGGTTTAGTTATTGTTTGCCCCTGTCACTATTTTGGTGGCAGAGAAGAAAGTGAGTAGGTTCTCATGTTTAAGGGGAGGCTTTAAATAGAAATTCATCGAGTAGTGTTAGGAAAAGGCATTGGACAACATAGGGTTTGTTGTTGCTTGTAAGAATAATTGTACTAATCTACTAATAAGTGATTTTCTTTTCTTGGGTTATGGAGTCAGCCCCTCACACGTAGGTGTAGTTTCACCAAACTGGGTACACAATTGATTATGATGTTTATTTCTCTTTTGCTCTATCATTTAGTAACTATTATTATAGTGGTTCTGGTTATCTTGTTGAACTTGTTTCCAGAGCATCGTGTTCAACATTTGTCCTCTGAGGAACATAATTTCAATTGGTATCAGAGCATGTACCCTAGCTTGTTATGTGAGCTCTAGGGAAGATAAATTCTGCTCAAATGGAGACAATTAAAGATGGAGGATCAGTCAACAAACCACCTATTTTGGATGACACAAATTATGATTATTGGAAGGAGGCGATGATGGCTTTTCTCAAATCCTTGGGAAACAAAGCATGGAAATTTTTGATCAAGAGATGGAAATGTCCAATGATTACCTATAAAGATGGTACAACCAACCTAAAACCATAGGCTGATTGGACTGTTGTTGAAGATAATGAAGCCCTTAGGAATTCCAAGGCATTGAATGCAGTTTTCAATGGTGTGGACAAGAACATGTTTAGGTTGATCAACACATGTTTTGAATCTAAAGAAGCATAAAAGATTCTGAAAATTGGGCAGAAGATATAGTTCTTCTTGGGAGAAAGTTCAACAATTCCTTAAAGAATCTGGATAAAAAGTGGAGAACAAATGTGCATGACATGTGGTTAGACATTAATGCCCAAAAAAGGCTTGAATGAAGATAAATACAATAGTTTCAAAGGTACCCAGTTCCTTCAGGGTGAGGGTGTTGTACACCTTAAACTAGAATGTCCTACCTTCATAAAGAAACAAAAAAATGGATTATCCATCACTTGGTATGAATATGAAAGTGAGAAAGAAATAATCGACAATGTAAAAGCCTACTTTGGAAAATATGAAACTAAGAGTGAATCTAGTAACGAGGACATGGAAAATGAAGAGATAGCTGCAAATTTCAAAATGGCATTCATCAAGTGGAAAGAATCATGCATGGAAGTAGAGAAACATAAGAGAACTATCAAGGAACTACTCAAAAACAAGGTTAAACAAAATTCTACCATCTTTGGTTTTAAAGAGGAAGTTGCTCTACTGAACACCAAGCCGAAAAATATAATAAAATATGTACGTATGTTGAATAATGGATCTGATATGCTTTATGAGATATTGGAAGTTGGAAAAAATATCTAGGAACATGAAGGGAATTGAATTTAACCACAAGCCTACGGACAAGAAGGACAAAAATCTCTCCAAGAATTTGTTCCTCTTGAGAATAAATCTGAGTTCCAGATATTGAACCCCATGTCTCAGCATCATGCTCGACATATGTATCACTAGGATGGAAAGAACAAGAACTCTAACAGAAGATGTTATCATTGTGGAATATATGGGCACATAATGCCTTACTATTTTAGGCTACATGGTTACCCTCAACCTTTCAGTCAACCACTACTCAAAAGAAAGGGTAAGCAACCTCAAGTGAAGAAAGTGTAAAGCCAAAGAATAAAGTGAGAACCCTCATAACCCAAACATATTATGGGATGTCTTTGAAGGATGACTTTTTTTTTATAATGGGTGATCCAATTACATGATAGGTGAAAAGTCCTTCCTTGAAGAAGTTAAACCTTTCCAATTAGGATATGTAACTTTTAGAGATGGAAGGAGAGGAATGATCAAAGGTAATGGTAAGGTAACTAGGCCAGGACTTACCTCCCTTAAGGATATGCTACTTGTACAAGACTTATCTGCTAAACTTATAAGCATTAGTCAACTGGGTGATCAGGGGTGTAAAGTGAGATTCAACAAGAATGGATGTGTTGTCACCAGCAAACATCATGAAAAGTTATTCGAAGGACCGAAAACAATAGAAAAATGATATATATGGACACCTAAGTCAACTCTCAATACATTTTTCAAGAAGGAAGACAGTGATAAGCTCACTAAAGAAAGCATGTGTGACGCGATGCTGGACTATTTTGTTCAACATGCGGTCTATGAAAAGGAAAGAAAGGGTATCGACTCATGTAGTCACTTACTTGAGTGTCAAAAAAGTCAGACACATTATAAATAGTCTTCAAAGAAGATTAGAAGTTAAAAGGATGAAAGGCACTCGGGTCATTTACGTGGGTGAGAATTATTTTTTATATTCCATGCAAAGGAATGTTTATCTCTCCTCAAAACCTTACCCCTTCAGAAGTTAGGTGCACATTTCTCAATTTTCAAAAACTATTGTGTCCCTATCACCTACGAAAGTTTTATAAAATCTCATTTGTGCATCACACCTCATTCATCTCTCTCAAGTCCTTTATCATCAAATGCTATACAGAATGAGTCAATAATCCAATAGGATGGAAGGAGTATGATCTTCATCAAAAACTAGGGTTTATGATTAAGACGCGCTAGAAGCCATTCCTCTCCAAATGGTTCTTCCAGTGGAATTTCTAAAGAAGAAAGTCAAACGTACTGGAGTCAAAAAGGGAAAAACTTTTAAAAAGGTTAGTTCTTCTGTATATGAGAACACTGATTATGACCTTGAATCAATCATGAGAGACATTGATGCATACACTAGTGTTGCTGCTGATGATGATACAAATGTTGGACTCTATGCTAAAACATATGGTGAACCAAGTGAAACTCTCTCAAAATCCACATCTACCTAAGTGGATGTACCAGTTCTTGACAACTCTCTATATGACAATTTGGATGGAAATGATGTTGCTATGGACTAATCAAGTGAGGAAGAACCTCAATGAAGAGGAAAAAGCCCCGAGAATAAAATAGTAAGGATGATGACACTCCTCTTGTTAACATCATGTGAGGCATTAATAAAAATAAGGGAATTAAGGAATCTACTCAAAACACCGAATCTCTGATTAACAAAGCCTCAAACAAGCACCACAGAGTGAGTCCGCAAAAGGAGAAAGCTGAAGTGGTGAATCAGAAGGATCAAATGGAAAGGAACACTGAAAGAAGATTCAGAAAGAGGAAACTTATTGTGACCGGTGATTTAGAAACAAATGCTCAAGCAGATGTCCAAGACATCATGACTTCTGCAAAGACAAAAGGTTGGAGAGTAGAAAATTCCTGCAAATGTTATTGATGCTCCTCTTGATAATGTGCCTTTCCACTCTGAATCTAGTGCTGAGAGATGGAGGTTTGTAGTCCAAATGAGGATATCTTGTGAGAGAGAACTAGGAGAAGATCCCAAGAATGAAAGGAACTGGTAAATATAATAAATGTTGCTGGTTTATGGAACATTGTAGTTGAAGTTAGTCCTTGCTTTGAAAAAATTTGTTAGGGATTTTATAGTCAACTTATCCTCTGAATATAATAGTGAAGGGAGTGGGGAGTTTATAAAGGTTTATGTAAGAGGGAAATGTGTCAATTTCTCTCCTGGTATCATTAATGAATTTCTGAAGAGAAACTCCTCTGCTAGAACCGAGAAAGTCTCCCTTGACAAGATAGCCAAAGAAATAACTGGAGGCCAAGTACAAATTTGGCCTAAACAAGGACTACTGGCTAGTATGAAGTTTAAGTGTTAAATATGTTATGTTGAACAAGATTGGTTCAACTAATTAGGAACCAACTAACCACTGCTCAAACATTACCACAACCTTGGCCAGTTTGATATACCAAATAGGAACACAGCTAAGTTGAATGTAGTAGAATATGATTTTGAATTTACCATGAAGCATGTTGGGTGATATGCAATGAATCTGCCTATTGCCTTCCCTAGCTTATTGACGGGCATTATCTTGAGTCAACATCCTAAAATAATTCATCCTTAAAAAACACCTTTAAAGGGATGATCCACTGACCTTTGACAATAAATTATTTATTGGGATACATGTCCTAGACATTGTGTTACCAAGGAACCTGAGACTTGCTGACGAGAAGAGCTCTTCCCCATTATCCAATACTTCAAGGAAAGAGATGATTATGGAGCTAGAAGAGTTTTCAAAGGATATTCAAGACACCATCACCCATTGTACTCTTAAGAAGAAAAAGCTGGAGGCACTTCTCAGTAAATTGACATAGGAAGAGGAATCAGATGAAGAAAAAAATAAAAATGACAAAGCATTTGGAAGTGAAGAAGCAGAGTCCTCGGGTAGTGAAGAAGAAGAAGAAAGCTCTGAAGATTAGTTCTCTGGAAGGAAAATTGTATTTAAACAATTGGGCAGACATTTGTTTTATGGTGCCTACAAAATATTGTTTTTTTTTTTTTGCTTTTTTTCATGGTTGGTGTAGAATTATCTGTGCAATCAGTATTTCAGTCTCTGAAAACTACTTTATAACTCTTTTCTGGTTGTTTCTCATGTTATTGGCTATGTATGTGCTAACATACTAACCTTTGCATGATTTATCTTGCATATGATACTCTTTATGCATACTGTTGGAAAAATAAATTGAATTGCCTTAATGAATTTAAAATAACAATTAGTACTTTCTGTAACTCATAAGCTCGCTGGAGATTTCTCTTTATAAATGTTTTTATTTTTTGATAAGCACATTATTACAATTAATAAAAACTATTTATACTAATGAGTACTTTCATATTTTTAGCTTTGGTAAACAAAGTCCATCTAATATTCAAGGCTTCCTTTAAAACTAGCTTATGATTTAATTCAGATCTCTAAAACATGTAAGGACATGGTTTCCCTTATTGACCAAAATTCAAATGCCAAGTTTATTTCATCTAACATCCCCCCTTAAACTTGGTTTTAACATTACTAGCATATTCTTCATCTTCAAGAACAAATTGTATTTGATTGGCTTTGTAAAAATATTGATAATTTGATCTTCTGAAGTGCAATACTCCACCATAATTTATTTTTCTTTGATTAGTTCTCAAATGTAGTGATGTTTGCTTTCAATGTGTTTGCTACGCACATGAAAGACTAGATTCTTTGTCAAAGAAATTGATGATTTGTTGTCGCAGAATACCTTTTCCATACCATCTTGTTGATACAAAAATTCACTTAATATTATCTACAACCAAATTGCTTGAGTAGCAGAATGTGTTGCTACTATGTACTTTGCTTCTTCTGTTAAAAAAGCAACTATGTTAGAATAAGACTTGGATCTGCATATGGCCTTTAATTTTTTAATGATAACAATGCATTGTTTCTTAGAGAACAATTTTGTCACTAATGGTTTTTGTCTAGTGTGTAGCTTTTGCTAACATGTTCTGACTCTGAAGCAATGATATGTGACATCATCAAATTCTGGAATCAGCACACTATGAATCTAAGGAAATACAAGTGATTTACAAGATGCTGTCAAGTTCTACAAAGCTGCTAAACAACGGTTCTGAAGAGCGTTTATGTTAAAGCTTCTGACTGTGACTCTGATTGAAGAGTCTCTAAAGGTTTGTCTGCCTTCAAGACTCCACGCTCAAGTTCTGAAGATTTTGAAGAACAAGATTTGAAGACTCTAAAGACCAGGTTCTGATGAACTGTGTCAAGACTATGAAGACCAAGGTTCTGAAGATTCTGATAACTTGTCTCTTGATCCTTCTAAGCATCCTTTAACACCATTTCATCAGAAGCCTCTGAAGATTAGAAGATAAAATCAAAAGGTTTTGCATCAGAAAATAATACACACAACAAGACCACCGTTTCCTCCACTACCCTAATTTTATGGGCTAAGGACAATACTATTGTACCATTTTGCCTCGCATACGAAAACTATTATGAAAGAGACAGTTGCATTTCAGTACTCCAATTCTATCCTCTGACGGTTATTTTATATGTCTATATAAATGAGACTTAAAGATTGGAAGAAACTGCTAATTCACTATGCTCATAACTATGCTAATACACACGTTCTTTCTTAAAACATATTATTTATGTGTGTAGTTTTATAAATACATAAGAGTTTTTGCACGTTACTGTGTGATAAATATTCATTGTATTAACTTGTGTTAATCTGCTTTTTAGAAGCATTTTTTTTGTAAATACAAATTGTAAATCTAAAATTTGTTTGAGTGGTTTCCTTAAGTGACTAGGTTTTAGTCAAATAGGCTCAAGATGACAACGGAAATTTGTCTTTGTGGTGTCTATAATTAGGTTTTGATTGTAGTGGATTAAGACCTTCTTGGGAAGGCGAAATCACCTTGGTACGGTGGACTGGAGGTAGTTCGTTAACAATGAACCAGCATAAAAATAACTTTGTTATTTTTCTTGTTCGTATAGTTACTTTGTTGAGCTGGTTTTAAAAAATATTTTTATTAGAAACCCAAATCAAACCCCCTTTCTTGTGTTTCTTGCCACCTTCAAACTATTTGTTTCTTCTTAGAGGACCAAGAAAACATGTTTGTATCGAGATGGAAAACATAACCCAAAGTGCTTTTTCGAGTTTCAGTTTCACCTGCCCAATCACTGCCGGTGTATCCAATTAACTATGGATTGGTAGAACTTAAATAAAAAATTACTTCATCAATTTTTCCTTTGACATACCTCAAAATCTTCTTTACAGCTTGCCAATGTGATTGTCTTGGCGAGTCCATGAATCTACTTATAAGTCCAACTCCATAAACTATATCAGGTGTTGTTATTCTCAAGTACACGAGGCTTTCCAGTAGCCTTTTGAAATTTGTTGAATTAACAAGACCATCACCACTTTCTTTTTCTAATTTCAATCCTTCTTCTACTGGAGTCAACATTAGTTTACATGATTCCATCTTAAATTTCTTCAGAATATATGCTACATATTTCTTCTATGTAATAAAAATTCCCTCATATGACTGCTTCATTTCAATGCCTAGAAAATAAGACATTTGGCCTATATCTGTCATTTAAAATTGAATGAACATGCTCTCCTTAAAATCTACTAACAATTTAGTATTGTTATCGATGAAGCTAAGATCATCCACATACAAGCAAACAATAACAACATTTCCATCCATGTTTGCTTTGACATATAAATCATACTCATATGGACTTTTGTGGAATCCATTATTGATAAAATATGTGTCAATACGTGTGTACCAAGCTCTATGTGTCTACTTCAATTCATAAAGTGCTTTCTTCAACTTGTACACCTTATCATCACCTCCTTGAAAATAACCTGGTTGTTGTTCTATGTAAACTTCCTTTTCAAGCACATTGTTCAAGAAATCAAACTTGACATCCATCTAAAATAAATTCCATTGATTCCGGGTAGCAAGGGAAATGATCATGTGTATCGTGTCCATTCTAGTGATTGGAGCAAAAACTTCAAAATAATCAATGTCGGGTTTTTGTTTGTACCCTTTTGCTAGTAACTGTGCTTTGAAGCGATCTACTTCTCCTTTTGGATTGTACTTTGTTTTGTACACCCACTTGACTCCAATAGGCTTCTTTCCTTCTTTGAAGCGATCTACTTCTCCTTTTGGATTGTACTTTATTTTTCTCAATTGCATGAATTTCTTCATCCATTGCTTTCATCCAACAATCTTTATTCGTTGTTTCCTCATATCTCACGGGATCACAATCCACAAACAAGGCATAATAAGTAATTTCTTACTCCCTATTACTAGAATCATCATCTCTGCCAACTTCATATTATTTCAAGTGAAGAGGTGGATGATGCTCCCTTTGTGGATATCTACGAGGAGGTGAGTTTTATGTTAATTCATTTGTTAGTTCATTAGCTTTATCATCTACTTCCTCATTTATAATAACTGGTACAAGAAGTAACTCCTTTTATTTTTCTGACCAGTCCCACACTCCATCTTCATCAAAGGTAATATCTCTCCTGATGAATACCTTTTTAGTTTCTATATTATACAACTTGTAGGCTTTTCTTTCTTCACTGTATCCTACAAAGATTCACTTTTCTGCCTTGTCATCAAATTTCTTCCTCAGTTGGTCTAGAACATGTGCATAAGAAATACAACCAAAAACTTTCAAGTTACTCAAATTTGGCTCTTTTCCACTCCAAGCTTCTTGTGGAGTCTTACCATGTACACCTTTCATAGGACACCTATTTAATAGGTATACTGTATAAGTCTCCGCCTCCGCCCAAAAACCCTTTGGTAAATTCTTGCAATGCAACATGCTTATCACATTATCCATGATTTTTGTATTCTTCACTCTTGCCACCTCATTTTTTTTAGGAGTGTATCTTGTCATCATTTGATACTTGATACTTAGTCTTCTCAAAAAATCATCACAGACAATATAGTCTATTCCCCTATCAGTTTTTAAGGTCTTCAAAGTATAACCACTTCGTCTTTCAACATACGCCAAAAATCTTTTGAGCGTATTACAAGCATCCAACTTATTTTTTAGAACATAAAGACATGTCTTCCTACTAAAATCATCAATGAAAGTAATAAAATATCTATTACCTTTGTTTGATGGAACTTCCATATAGCACGGATTATAATGCACAAGCTCGAGTGGTTTTGTAGCTCTACAGGCATGCCCTTTCGGAAAAGGATCTCGATGTTTCTTTCCTACTACACAGACATCACACAGTTAATTAGGAGTTTTGATAATAGGCAAGCCAGTAAGCCATTTCTTATTTTCAAGAAACCTTATTCTTTCAAAGTCGAAGTGTCCAAGGCGCATGTGCCAAAGTCAATTATCATCAACAACTACATATTTGCAACACATATTACCATCATACCTTATGTTCACTGGAAATAGCTGATTCCTTGACATGCTTATCTTTGACACGAGGCCCATCTCAGCATCATTGATAGTGCAACCTCTCTTGTTGAAGTTTAAGTCATAGCCTTTCTCAGCAAGTTGTCATAAACTTAAGAGATTCTGACATATATCAGGTACATATAATACATCCGAAATGTAATTCAAATATCCATCCTTTAACCTGATGGCGATCTTTCCTTTTCCCAAAACTTGAATTTTTGAATTATCCCCAAGCTTGACGGTGCTATGGAAATTTTCATCTAAGTCGGAAAATAGTTCTTTATTCCCACTTAGATGGTCTCCACATCCAGTATCTAAAAACCATTGGTCATCATTTTTATCAACTATTGTATGACATGTTGTAGGCACCATCTTCATATCATCTTCAGTTTTCGCAACTCGAGCATGGATATCTCTAATATTCAATGAATTGGCACGACATTGTCGACCATAGTGACCATACTTTTTTATATTTATGGAACTGAATATGAGATTTTCATTCTGATGTAAAATGCTCGTACTTTTGACATTTGTGACATTGAATATTATATTTATTTTTAAAAGAGCCATTACCTCGTGTATTTTTTATTGAGTAAATTTGAGTATTTCTCCAGATTCGTTTGAAAGTGGTTTGGCCTTCTTTGTATAGGTCCCTCATTTCTCACATTTGTTTGAGCTTTTAAAGCTTGCTCAAATGTGCCACTTGATCTCTCGTTCATCTGCATCTCACGTGACTCCAAAGATGATTGTAAATCATTTAGAGTCGGTGCAGTGACATACTTTACTCCTTCAATTGCTGCTACAATGTAATCAAATCGAATAGAAAGAGTCCACATGATTTTTCCACAACATCTTTCTCCTTGATTTCATCACTGTTGGATTTCATTTTATTAACTAGTTTGTCCATTCGTGAAAAATAATCATGAATGCTTTCATCTCTTCCTTGTTGCATTAGCTCAAACTGATGTTTTAAACCTTGCAATCTTATTCGTTTAACTGGGTCAATACCTTCATATGTTCTAAGTAAAATTTCCCAAGCCTTTTTTGTTGTTTTGGAATGGAAAATTTTCTCAAAAACAGACAGCTCCACAGATTGACATATAAAAAATAAAGCTTTCAGATTGAGCAAACAGTCTTTCTTAACTTGTTTCTCATCATCTTTTCCTTTTTATTTTTCAGTTGTTTCAATAAAACCATTCTTCATAATGTCTCCATATCTGTTGGTTGCTAAACACAACTCTATAAAGCGTTTCCACATTGAAAATTGGATCTGCCATTGAACTTAAAACGGTTGTTTGCAGTTGCTGAACATGATTAGTGCTTGAACTTGTAGCCATTTTAATGTAACAAGCTCTGATGTCAAATGTTGGAAAAATAAATTGAATTACCTTAATGAATTTAAAAAACAATTAGTACTTTCTGAAACTCACAAGCTCGCTGGAGATTTCTCTTTGTAAATGTTTTAATTTTTGATGAGTACATCATTACAATTAATAACCATTTATACTAATAAGTACTTGCATATTTTTAGGTTTGGCAAGCAAAGTCCATCCAATATTCAAGGCTTCCCTTGAATCTAGCTTATGATTTAATTCAGATCTCTAAAGCATGTAAGGACATGGTTTCCTTTATTGACCAAAATTAAAATGCCAAACTTATTTCATCTAACACATAATGTCTTTGTTGAAGGACTAACCCTTTTCCAAATTAGGGCAAAAATGAGGAGTAACGGTGTTATGTAGAAAATGGATTTTGTTTATTAATACCCCATCTGGGAAAGTGCTAATGTTGTGCTTCATGCTAGAGCATCAGGTAGGACATCTGGTCCTAGTCCTTGTATCTGTGAAAACATATTTATCTGTGTTAGTAGTATTCACTGCATACTCTGATATCAACTACTAATTGATTTTGTGTGCATGACTAAGTATGTGAATGAGTGTATGTTGATATATGTTAGTTAGTAGGATTGTATGCTACTAACCATGTGATACTAGATGCATGCATGACTAAGTATGTGAATAATTGTTTGATTGTCTGTTTGGTTTGGAGCAACTGAGTAGACTATGGATAAGCATATATATTGATGCTTCTGACTTCTGCTGCTGTTGGGGCTTAACTTTGATACATGAAAGATGTTGATGCTTAAATTCTATAAAGATCCAATACATCTACTTGTTGTCACTTGTTCTCAAGGAAGAAGTGTTTTGTATCTTGAAGAGTTATTTTGCCACAACCTTCTAAAAAGGGATATTGTAGTTCCTATTAGATTGGCAGTGTCACAAAAAATGCAAAACCCTTTCATTATTTAGAATAATAAATCACTTCTACTATGTCTTTAAAACCACTGGTCTCTATGGATTCGATAATTGTAAAACTTACTTTTGCTGCAAATGCAACACTAGTCCAACTGAGTGGCTTAAATATAGCCTACTTTGACACAAGTTCCTCAATGAGCCTATCAATTGCATGAATGTAGTAGCATTTACCCTTTCTTCCTTGGAAGTAAGCAACTATTCAAGGTAGGAAAGTGTTTGTCTTTAAAGAGAAACTCAAACTTTTGAAACCAAGATTGAGAGTTTGGAATATGAAAGTATTTGTGAAACTTGATGTAGATGATGCAATTAAAAATATAAATGTTCTTGATCAAATTGTGGATGATGAGGATGTAACTTGGAACTCTGATTTATTCAAAAAAAGGTTAGATGCCCAGAAATTAGTATGGAAAAAACTCAAAGATATGGAATCAATGATCAAATAGAAATCCAGATGCAGATGGCTGAGGGAGGCAGATAAATTTTTTAAATGTTTTCATTCTTACATGAAATCCTCGATTCAAAAATAATAGTAATGTTGCCTTAAAAACTGAAGATGAGTTGATTCAGGATGTAAAGGGTGCTAAGGGTCTTGTTTTCAATCATTTCAAGGAGCGCTTTCAATAGCTTAATTATACTCATCCAAAGCATGAAGAAGTGGCTTCAAAGAGTTATCATTGGAAAAAAGCGCAAGTTTGGAAGAACCATTTTCAATGCAGGATTTAAAAGAGGTAATTTGGAGCTTAACTTGTGACAAAAGTCTTGGACCAGATGGGTTCACCATGGTGTTTTTCAAAGCAAGTTGAGACATAATAAAAAATGA
The DNA here is from genome assembly GCF_024323335.1 of Lathyrus oleraceus. Classification (NCBI taxonomy): domain Eukaryota; kingdom Viridiplantae; phylum Streptophyta; class Magnoliopsida; order Fabales; family Fabaceae; genus Lathyrus; species Lathyrus oleraceus. The sequence goes on from NC_066582.1 coordinate 220,454,512, forward strand.
CTTGTTAGAAGGAATAAATGAATTCTTATTACACGCTAATATTCCTAAATCCATTTCTCCTGCCTTCATTTCCCTAATCCCAAAGAATCAAAACCCTCAAGAACATAATGATTACTACCCAATATGCTTGATAAGAAAGGTTTACATAATCATATCAATGTTTCTAGTTGGGAGATTGAATAAGGTATTCGATACTATTGTATCAAAGAGTCAATCAACTTTCATTTTGAATAGGAATATGTTGGATGAAGTGTTAGTGATAAATGAATTGGTGGACTATGCTCGAAGAAACAGACATGTTTGTTTTCAAAGTCAAATTCGAAAAATCTTTTGACTACTCTTCTATGTTCTTAAGCGTATGAATTTTGGACACCAATGGACCAAGTAAAATCGATCACATTTTTCTAAAATCTCTCTCTCTCTCTCAATAAATATATATATATAAATATATATATATATATATATATATATATATATATATATATATATATATATATATATATATATATATATATATATATAATATATATATATATATATATATATATATATATATATATATATATATATATATATATATATATATATATATATATAGATATGAAAGTCCCATCGTGGAGTTCCAAACAAAGAAAGGTTTTCGCCAAGGATATCCTCTCTCTCCTTTCTTATTCATCATTGCAATGGAAGGTATTGTAGTTTTGCCGAGGAATGCATGTTTTATGGGTTACTTTCATTCTTTCAAAATTTGCAAATGATATTATCATTGTTGGAAAAGCATCACGGGATAACTTATGGGCTATCAAATCAGTGCTCAATGGTTTCGAATTGGCGTCTGGTTTAAGTGTAAACTTCCACAAAAGGAAAATATTGGGTGTGAATGTTGATTTAATTCTTTTATAAGAAACTTCAAATTTTGTCTCTTGTGCAATCAGTCCATTGTCTTTCACTTTTCTAGGTCTTCCAATAGGATCAAATCCATAAAAACGCTAAACTTGGGAACTCCTTAAGCTCAAGCTTCGCAAGAGGCTTTCCTCTTAGAAATGTATATTGATCCCACTTGGTGGTAGGGTGACCCTTTTAAACTCATTATTGAATTATTTGCCTCTCTTCTACTTCTCTTTCTTCAAAGATCTGAAATTAGTACTACAAGAGATAATTAAGATTCAACACACTTTTTTGTGGAATGGAGAAGAGAATAAATCGGGTATCTTTGTCAACAACTTGAAAGCCAAAACTAGAAGCAGGTTTAAGAGTAAACCATTGTGAAACTTCCAATATGGCACTGCTAAGTAAATGGGCTTGGAATATTTTATCTAGCAACAACTCTATTTGGCATTCATTATTGGTCTTCATATATGGGTGCAGCACCTCAAATTTGCACCTATCATTGTACATACATTCTCATATTAGGTCATAGCATAACATGGTCCACTGCATAACATTGCATTGTCCTATTTGCCTCAAGTGCAAGCCAATCAAGAAATTAGGTCAAACTGATCAGGAGATCAGTCAACCAAGCAAGCAAATGTGTTTCTCATTGAGCCAAGGCCCTAGGGTTGGTCCAACATGTTCACATGACTTGGGGATCCACTTGAAGTGTTTAGGTCAAAGATTGGATGTTCAGAAGTCATCAGTCAATGCACAGTCAGTCAGAAACCCTAAAAAGTCAAACTTGGTCAACTGTGTCTGATTTTTATGGTTTTGATGGTTGGATTTGGTTTGAGAGAGCTTATTCATGTCCATATAGGCCTCATATATCATGGCAAACATCTTCATTGAAGAATTTGAAGCCAGATCAGAAATTTCCAAAAATAGAAATTGGACCTGTAATTGAAACCTGCAAAAAATGGAAAGTCTTGATCCTCAAACTTACATCATGATACAAGCTTCAAATGAATTTTTTCCCAACATGAAAGTTGAAGATCTTGTTCTCCCATTTCCAAAAAGTCCAAGAACACTCAATTCCCATGTATGGTTGGCAAGTTATGATCAAATCATTTTCAGAAATTCTTGAACTTCAAAAGGCCATATCTCTCAAACCATTTGGCCAATTTGGGTGGGGTTTTTTCCTACAAGTCACATTTGATCCCCTCTTTCCAAAAATGTAACCCTCATGCACCAAAACCTCATGGATCAAAATGGCATTTTTGAACCTACTTGAATTAATTTTAAGTGAGGTGAAAAAGTGAAGTTTTAAATTAACCATTCCCAACCAATTTTGCCATTCAAATATGTTCAGATACATTGTTTATGACTTGTTGCAAGCCCATTTTCATGCAGTACACACACTCATCACCTACTTGCTTGAAAATTGGCCAAAAGTACACTTTTTTTACCAACTCCATTCCACATTTTCATGGACCTTGATTCAGTACCACAAAACAGCAGATATATATCATTTTTTCTGCCATTTGAAAACCCTAGTAGCAGCCACCATTTACCAACAGAAAACTCATCTCTCTCAAAAACTCATTCTCTTCATTTTTGATTTTCTGCCAAAAACCTCAAAAGGACTCGAGCTTGGCTTGGTTTTATCATCACATTCCATCACTTTGGAAGCTATTTGGAGCCCTGTTTCCCAGCTGTAACATCATCTTCAAGCACTGTTGCACCAAAACTCATCCATGGCAGTCCTCGAGTTGAGCCATTTCAAGCACTACTGAGCCAGAGTTCTTCCTCCATCCATCTTTTAGAAGCTTCATGTACATCTGTTTTGGGCATTTGCAAGCAAAGAACCTCTAAATCACGACTGCCCTTCAATCTTGGTGAGTTTTCGATCTTCACTATTCTTAAAACTATGCCATGCCTTAGATAGAGTATGCCATGCTGATCACCATGAAACTTAAATCGTGAAAAACCATTGAGAAATGAGAGAGAACGAGGGTTTGGAAGTTTTGTGTTCATAACAAGATTGGATCGATTCTTGATGTTGTTGTTTGTTTTTGGATAAATTGCACATTGATTCGTGTTAAGTGTTGGTGGATCTTCATGAATGTGTGTTTAATTTGTGTTTCTGGGATTATGTTTTTTTCTGGAATTTTCGTGCATGAAGATCTTCATGCTGTTCATAAACTGCACATTACCTGCGGATTCACTTGCGGCCTTCATGAGCTGGCTGCGAATTTTCCTGCGGATTCCTGGGCTAGGGTTTTCTTTCATGAATCGTTACTGTTGCATTAAGCCTGGCCAATGAAAACATTTCATTTCGTGGCCCAAAACGCGGCCGTTTTGATTAGTGACCCCATAATTTCAAAAATGCCATCCGTGGCACATGGTTTATTGAAAATAAATTATTTCTTTTCCATTTTAATTTCATTTGATCATCAAACTTTGAAAAATCACATCTCCTTCATTTTAATTCCAAATTTCATGAAATTTTTTGCATAATCTTCATCATGAGCTCTACTTTTTTATCATAATTTTTCCAGAATTTTTTGATCATTGGATTTTATTTGGCACATTGGTTTGTGACATGTGCTCATATTTTGTACCTTTTGCCAAAACATTTGTGAAATGGTGATACTTTATCCAATGGCTCCCAAATTTTTTGTGCTTAAACTAGACACACTCATGGTGATTTTGGTGTAGAGTTTGTGAATTTATCTTATCAGGATTGTGAGTTGTGAATTTTTGAATTAGGGTATGACAATTTGTGTCACACCATTGATGTCCAACTTCATGATTTTCATTACCATGCTTCTTGAACTCAAATTGGTTTGAATTTTTGCATGAATGTACTCTTGGATGTCTAGTTTACATGTGAATTTTCTTGGAATTATTTGTGGCATTTCCTAATTGTTTGGGATTTTCTCCCCTGTTTGGTCTTATGTTGACTTTTTGTGATACATGTTCCCATTTCACTTGTGAAATCCTCATACTTTACTAGATGGACATGAAATTTTACATGAGATAACTAGACATCTTAATCTTTGCCATGGTTTTAGTCCCATTCATTTATCACATGCCATCCCTGATTTATGAATTTTTCAAGTTAATGCATGATTGGTTGACTTCTTTGAGCATGTTCAAAATTGCTTTGACTTTCTGATTTTCATTGACTGCCTTCCACTTGTCCAAATGAGATGAAATTTGACATGCTTACCTTGCTGTGGGTTGTGATTGATCATGATTTATTTGATGATTTTTGGAAATGTTTGAGATTGCTTTTGAGTCAAGTCTTGCTGTTGACTTCTATGAGCTTCTATATGCCATGTCTTGACCTAATTTGTTCATGAAATGATGATGATGATTGATATGAACATGAAACCAATTGAGTTTGCTTCTTGATTGCTTGAACTTGATTTTGATTGAAATTCATTTGCTGTTTTGACTTTCTTATCTCTTTTTGACCCTAGGCTCGTCCTGGTGGTCATGTTGCTCATGTTTAAGTTTGTTGTTTCAGGTTAGGCAACAAATACCCAAAGAGATCAATACAAGTTGATTAAGTTTGATTGTTTATCATGAACTAACTTGTATGTTTTGTAGGTTGCTTGGCTCACATGCCTTGAACCTTGTGCATTGCACACTTATCTGCTTGTGTTGACTGTTAACCTTTGTTTCATTCTGATTTAATTTTGACTTGTATACTAACTGTGCTTGACTGATTTCAGGTACTTTAGTTGCTTTTAGTTCCTTGTGAACTTTGCTTTGCTTGATAAGCAATTTGCATTGAGGTATACCTTTCTATCTTCATGTAGTCTGGAAGACCTGGCCTGTTACTTGGCCAGGCAACTGTCTGAAGTCCTCCTTAAGAGGCAATGTTTGTGGATGTTTAATTTTGTCCTTGTATAGAGTCAAAGACCTCCTAAGTGAAGAGGCAATTGGCAGAACCCAAGGGATATGCAACCTATCCCCTGCTATTCTGTGTGTCATCTGCTTTGCTCACACCACTGTGTTGATGCATTGCAGATACAAACCCAAGATCTTGTACAATTGTACAGTTGAGTCAGTTTCACATGTGTAGAAGGGTTCCCACCTTCTGAACCCACACATTCTTGTCTTAAGCTCTCCCAGGCCAGGGATAAGAGCTGTGAAGTCTTATCTTCACTCACCTTTCATCTGCTTCACCTTAGCCCCTCAATGGCAAGGTTAAGAGCACATTCACCCAGTTCCAGAGGTTTGTTTGTTGAGGTTGATATGACCCCTCGACTAAAACCTAACCCTTGTTTGAGCCACTTGCTTGTGTATAGTGTGTGCTATTTGTGCTTGTATGTTTGTTTGACTCGCTTCCTGTGCAAGTTGGGGTTAGTTTAGACTTGCTTCCTGTGCAAGTTAGGTTTTGCTTGGCTTGCTTCCTGTGCAAGTTAAGTGTGTGTGTGGCTTGCTTCCTGTGCAAGTCATGTTTAGGATAGGCTTGCTTCCTGTGCAAGTTAGCTAGAAACCTTAACTTAGGGATGATTTTGCATGACAACATCTAGGCTCGAGTCGTAGTCTCCCTAGTGTTGTGTCTCCCTCTGTTATCTGGTTAGGCTAGTCCTTTATCCCTCCGTAGGGGAACTACGTCGCCCTGATCCTCATACCAGATGAGGTACGTAGGCAGGAGATGAGCAGATCTCTCCGGGCGCCTGTGTCTTTGTTTGTGTTGTTGTGTGCTCGGAAGCTGATGTAAGTCCATCGAGTGGCGTTCGGGTTCCAGTGTGTTTCGGTTCGGATGCTGATGTAAGTCCAGTGATTGGCATTCAGGCTCCACGTTTGCCTTCGCCTGTGTCTTTGTTTGTGTTGTTGTGTGCTCGGAAGCTGATGTAAGTCCATCGAGTGGCGTTCGGGTTCCAGTGTGTTTCGGTTCGGATGTTGATGTAAGTCCAGTGATTGGCATTCAGGCTCCACGTCTGCCTTTGCCTGTGTTTGTTTGTGTGCGTGTCAGCCGAGCTACGAATGCTCTGATTCTCCTTTGTCCAAAGGAGATACGTATGCATAGGATGCGACATCCTAGCGAGCATGTGTCGTTTCCCCAGTCCGAACTACTTTGACTCTGATGTCTATGCTTGATAGACTAAGTAGGCCCAGGACGCGATGTCCTGCCGAGTCAGTCTTGTTTGTTTTCCTGTGTCTCTTTCAGCCAGTTTGTGTGTGTGTGAGCAGTGTTTTTAGCAACCATTTTCCTTTCTATTGTGCGTGGATCCCGTCGAGTACGACGGATGCGTAGGGGTGCTAATACCTTCCCTTCGCATAACCGACTCCCGATCCCATTCTCTTTGGTCGCGAGACCATGTCTTTTCCAGGTTTACTCTGAGCGTTTCCTTTCCCTCTTTCGGGATAAATAACGCACGGTGGCGGCTCTGTTGTTCTTGTTTTCCCGCCGGTTTTTCGCGTGATGCGACAGCTGGCGACTCTGCTGGGGACTAGAGAAGTTGACCTGTGCTGGTCCGTCTTCCCTAAGCGAGTCTCTCCTAGCGCTCTCTAGGATAGGGTTTGGTTGCTTTTGCTGTTATTTATTGCATTCATTTATTTATTGTTTGCATTCATGTTTGCACTTATGTTTGCATTCATTCACATTCATTATTCATCTGGCTGGTTGTCTGTTTCTCTCTGTTGGGGTGGGAGTTACATGAGGTAAAAGGCCCAATACCCAGGCCATGAGTGAAATCTAGGATACTTAGGAATAGAGTGATTCACGGGAAGCGGGTGGTATTGCGCCACTTAGCGGAACATTGATATCACGAGCAGTTCAGACCCTGGTGGGATATTATCGTTACATACTTCGGGTGTGTATATGATGATATTCTGCGAAAGGTTATTTATGCTGCGTTTCTCTCGACCTTACCCTGGCCTAGATGACACCCGTGAGTGGGGAGGGAATGATCATTATTACAGGTACAGTTGGTGACTTGTTGGTGACTTGTTGGTGACTGGTGATCCTGTTGGTGACTATTGGTTCAGAATTTTGGGGTCTCAGATGACTTTGGGTTTCAGATGAATTTGTGGTTCCGAGCTCAAGCCGAGGTTTTGATCCTGTGTTCCGAGAGACACAGCCAACCAGTCCAGTCTGCATCATTTGCATCATAGCATATTTATTTTTTCAAAAGAAACGCAATAAAAAAGGATAAAAAAAAAAGAGAAAAGAAAAGAAAAAAACAAAAAAAACTAATCCCTGCATGCATATCATTTCTCAGGTACATTCTAGAGCTTGTTCACTGATAGAGATGGCAACAGTCCCAGAGTTGAAGCGGAAGACTTGTTCCTACAGCTTTCACCGTGAACCTTTGACGTCTCTGATTGAGTTGAGTAACCTTATGACCAGTGGTAACCAGAAGGAGTTTGTTGACCAGTATGGAGATATTCTGACACTGTTGAAGATGGTAGTCGATCCGGTGCCGTTGCAGACTCTTCTACAGTTCTACGACCCAGAGCTTCATTGTTTCACCTTTCAAGATTATCAGTTGGCGCCTACTCTTGAGGAGTACTCCATTCTGCTGAGTGTCCCGATCCGGTATCAGGTTCCTTTCTTGGATGTGCCCAAGGAGGTTGATTTCAGAGTTGTTGCCAGAGCTCTCCATTTGGGTATCAAGGAAGTCAGTGATAGTTGGAAGTCCAGTGGGGATGTTGATGGATTGCCTTTGAAGTTTCTGTTGAGGGTAGCTAGAGAAGAAGCAGAGAAGGGAAGTTGGGAAGCCTTTCATGCTCAGTTGGCCGTCATGATCTATGGGATCGTCTTGTTTCCGAGTATGCCCAATTTTGTTGACTATGCTGCAGTCAGTATTTTCATTGGAGGAAATCCAATTCCTACTTTGTTGGCTGACACTTACTATGCTATTCACAGTAGGCATGGTAAGGGTGGGGCTATCAGGTGTTGTCTCCCGCTTTTGCTCAGATGGTTCTTGTCTCTTCTGCCAGTCAGTGGACCTTTTGTGGATGCTCAGAGCACGCATAAGTGGACTCAGAGGGTTATGTCTCTTACCTCCTATGATATCAGGTGGCAATCTTACCGGATGGATGTGCGTAACGTCATTATGAGCCACTCGTAGGGACTAGGGGTTGCATCAATTACAACCCGGTTCTTTCTCTTCGCCAGTTGGGGTTTGTGATGAAGGGAAGACCGCTTGAGGCTGAGGTAGCTGAAAGTGTGTATTTTGAGAAGCAGAGTGACCCGGCCAGATTGGAGCAGATAGGGAGAGCTTGGAAGTCTATTGGTGTGAAGGATGGATCTGTCTTAGGGAAGAAGTTTGCCGTTGCTATGCCCGATTACACTGATTGGGTCAAGGAGAGAGTAGAAACTTTGTTGTTACCCTACGATAGGATGGAGCCGTTGCAGGAGCAACCACCTTTGATCCTTGCTGAGAGTGTGCCTGCGGAGCACTACAAGCAAGCCCTGATGGAGAATCGCCGTTTGAGAGGGAAGGAGCAAGATACCCAATTGGAGTTGTACAAAGCCAAAGCTGATAGGTTGAACTTGGCTCATCAACTCAGAGGAGTGCGAGAAGAAGATGCTAGCAGACTGAGAAGCAAGAAGAGATCCTACGAGGAGGTGGAGAGCATGTTAGATGCAGAACACCGGGAGTGCTTGAGGTTGCAGAGGGTTGAGGCCAGCTATCAGAAGAAGATCAGAGACTTGGAGAAGCAACTCAGAGATAAAGACATCCAGTTGAAGAAGGAAGTAGACTTGAGACAGGCATCAGAGAACCACCTTGGAGGAGAAGTGGTAGAGCTTAGACGACAACTGAAGGAGAAGATCACTCTTTTGCCAGAATGTTCAGAATGTGACCTGTTGATAGACCAGTGTCAGTACTTGAAGACTCTCATTCCGAGAGGCCGTTTGTATGTTGAGAATCACCTCCAGGCTTGTTGGATGGGATTCATTGTTGTACTCCGATTTGTTTGGATTTTCTTTGTCGACTTTGTTGTATGATCCTGTTACTCATATAGATGAGGTTGTTGGTTTCACCTTGTACTCATCACTCTTGTGTATGTTGTTTCTGTGCTTCTGTGTTGTTCTTGCTGCAGGTTGCCATCTTTTGAGGATGACTCAGGCTCTTTGAATGCCTGAGGAATGAATATATCATGTGCATCATACGCATCATTAGCACCATACTCATATCATTTTGCATAACAGGTGTTCTTGGTCGTGACTTCTCACTCTTGGTTCCTGTTCAGGCAGGATAGCTGATCAACGTCCGCACCGCTACTCAACAAGACTGAATCAACAGAGAGGTATGGATCAAGTTCAAGCTGAGTTGGCTGAGATGAAGGCTAACATGGCCCAGTTTATGAATATGATGCAAGGGGTTGCACAAGGTCAAGAAGAACTTCGAGCCTTGGTTCAGAGACAAGAGGCTGCAATTCCACCGGTCAACCATGCTCCGCCAGAGGGAGGCCCGGTCAATGATAACAATGTTGCTGCTGCTGTACCCATCAACAACTATGCTGTAGGTGATGAGTTGGGGGGAATTCGAATCAACGGTCAACCTATTGCTCCAGATGCCGCTAATGCCAGAGCAGTCCGTGCCCCGGCCCGTAATCCTGCTCCGATTGTTGACAGACAAGAGGATATGTTCACTCTGCTCAGTGAAGACGAAGACGTTCTGGGAAGGGTTGATGAGAGGGATCGTAAAGTTGATGCCCTTGCTGAGAAAATTAGAGCTATGGAATGTCAGAATTCTCTCGGTTTTGATGTTACCAATATGGGGTTGGTGGAAGGTTTGAGAATCCCTTACAAGTTCAAAGCACCGTCCTTCGATAAATACAACGGTACTTCTTGCCCTCGCACCCATGTGCAGGCTTATTATCGAAAAATCTCTGCGTATACCGATGATGAAAAGATGTGGATGTATTTTTTCCAAGATAGTCTATCTGGGGCTTCTTTGGACTGGTACATGGAATTGAAGAGAGATTCTATCCGCTGTTGGAGGGATCTGGGTGAGGCCTTTTTGAGGCAATACAAACACAACATGGACATGGCACCGAGCCGGACTCAGCTGCAGAGTCTTTGTCAGAAATCCAATGAAAGCTTCAAGGAGTACGCCCAGAGGTGGCGTGAACTGGCTGCTAGAGTTCAACCCCCTATGCTGGAGAGGGAGTTGACAGATATGTTTATCGGTACTCTTCAGGTGTGTTTATGGACCGGATGGGGAGCTGCCCATTCGGTAGTTTTTCTGATGTTGTCATTTGTGGAGAGAGGACTGAGAGCTTGATTAAAACTGGGAAGATCCAAGATGCTGGTTCCTCTTCTTCTAAGAAGCCGTTTGCTGGGGCACCTCGTCGAAGAGAGGGTGAAACTAATGTTGTTCAACACCGCAGAGATCAGAACAGAATTGAATACCGTCAAGCTGCTGCAGTAACCATTCCGGCACCTCAACCTCGTCAACAACAACAACAAAGAGTTCAACAACCGCAACAACAACAACAACAGCAACGTCCGTATCAACCCAGACAAAGGATGCCTGATCGACGTTTTGATTCGCTACCCATGTCGTACGCCGAACTGCTGCCCGAACTACTCAGGTTGGGGATGGTTGAGTTGCGTACAATGGCTCCGCCTACAGTATTGCCTCCTGGGTACGACGCCAACGTCCGTTGTGACTTTCACTCTGGGGCACCAGGGCATCATACTGAGAAGTGTCGGGCTCTCCAGCACAAGGTCCAAGATTTGATCGATGCCAAGGCGATCAACTTCGCTCCAGTGCCTAACGTCGTAAACAACCCTATGCCTCAGCATGGTGGGCATAGAGTGAACAATATTGAGGGGAAGGAAGCTGAAGATCTGGTTGTTAGTGTTGATGATGTTCAGACTTCTCTGCTAGTTGTGAAGGGCCATCTGCTGAATGGGGGTGTCTACTCGGGCTGTGATGAGGATTGTTTGGGCTGTGCAGAATCTGAGAATGGTTGCGACCAGCTAAAGGCCGGTATCCAGGGTATGATGGATGAGGGTTGTTTGCAATTCAGTAGGGTTGTAAAAGATCGTGGGACAGTGTCAACTATCACCATTTACTTTAAACCATCTGAAGAACGTGGACAAAGGGTCGTTAGTGCACCTGCAACAAATGGTACCCCAGTTACCATTTCCGTGCCTGTAACCATCAGTGCTCCAACTACTATCGCTGCGTCTGGAAGAAGGGCTGTTGAGAATAGTAGAGCCGTGTCGTGGAAGTATGATAATGCTTACCGCAGTAACAGAAGGGCTGAAAGTCAGACGAGACCAGTGAATCAAGCTCCAGTGACAATTGGTGTACCGAATAGAGTTCCTGCAACTGTTGGTCCGGCTGTGGATAATGTAGGGGGTCCAGGAGGTTTTACCAGAAGCGGTCGTCTGTTCGCACCGCAGCCTTTGAGGGACAATAATGCTGAGGCTCTCGCCAAAGCAAAGGGTAAGCAAGCTGTGGTTGAGGAAGAACCTGTCCAGAAGGAAGCGCCCGAGGGGTCATTTGAGAAGGACGTGGAGGAGTTTATGAAGATAATCAAGAAGAGTGACTACAAGATTGTAGATCAGTTGAATCAAACTCCGTCCAAGATTTCTATACTTTCACTGTTGTTGTGCTCTGAGGCACACCGTAATGCCTTGCTGAAGATGTTGAATCTGGCTTACGTGCCTCAGGAGATTTCTGTCAATCAACTGGAGGGTGTGATGGCCAATGTGAGCACCAGGCATGGTGTAGGATTCACCAACCTGGACTTACCGCCTGAAGGGCGGAACCATAACAAAGCCTTGCACATCACCATGGAGTGCAAGGGGGCAGTGTTGTCTCACGTATTGGTAGACACCGGGTCGTCGCTGAATGTGCTGCCTAAGCAGATTCTGAAGAAGATTGATGTGGAAGGGTTTGTGCTTACTCCCAGTGACCTGATCGTTCGTGCTTTCGACGGATCCAAACGTTCTGTGTGTGGGGAAGTTACCTTGCCTGTGAAGATAGGTCCTGAGGTATTCGATATCATCTTCTATGTTATGGACATCCAGCCCGCCTATAGTTGTTTATTGGGGCGTCCATGGATTCATGCAGCAGGGGCAGTCTCGTCGACTCTCCATCAAAAACTCAAGTATGTCTGGAACGGTCAGATTGTGACCGTGTGCGGTGAAGAAGAGATTCTGGTGAGTCATCTATCCTCGTTCAAATATGTTGAGGTGGATGGCGAGATCCACGAAACCTTATGCCAGGCGTTTGAGACTGTGGCTCTTGAGAAAGTGGCGTACGCTGAGCAGAGGAAGCCAGGTGCTTCAATTACTTCTTACAAGCAGGCTAAGGAGGTTGTTGATTCTGGCAAAGCTGAAGGCTGGGGCAAGATGGTGGACTTGCCTGTCAAAGAAGACAAATTTGGCGTTGGTTACGAGCCTCTCCAAGCAGAGCAGAATGGTCAAGCGGGTCCGAGTACCTTTACCAGCGCTGGGCTGATGAATCATGGCGACGTCTCTGCAACCGGTAGTGAAGACTGTGACAGTGATTGTGATCTGGACAACTGGGTTCGCCCGTGTGCACCAGGGGGGTCTATCAACAACTGGACGGCTGAAGAAGTGGTTCAAGTTACTCTTCTGACAGAGTAATTTTCTGTTGTTTTGTCATTTTGCATGAAAATCCTACGATCTGCCCAAGGCGTAGTGATTCATTGTAGGGCCTCATCATGTTTTAATGATTATCATTAATGAAGGACATTTTTTGAAATCAAACTTTGTGATCCCTGTCTTTCTATTTTTTTGTTTTCATCCTTTTTCAAAAACAATAAAAATGGCAATGTTTTTGTTTTTTGTGACTTTATTGAACTCTTTTTCTAAAACAAAGCATTAAACATGCAGAAGCGATCTTATGGCATTCACTATGAACAGTTCTGTTATGGCTCAGTATGATTTCGACAATCCCATCTACCAAGCTGAAGAGGAGAGTGAGGAAGACTGTGAACTTCCTGCAGAATTGGTCAGATTGCTGAAGCAGGAGGAAAGGGTCATCCAACCTCATCAGGAGGAGTTGGAGGTTGTTAATTTGGGTACTGAGGACGCCAAAAGAGAAATCAAGATTGGGGCTGCTTTAGAGGACTCTGTCAAGAGGAGGCTGATTGAGATGCTGAGAGAATATGTGGAGATATTCGCCTGGTCATATCAAGATATGCCTGGGTTAGATACAGACATTGTGGTGCATCGATTACCTCTTAGAGAAGGATGTCCTTCGGTCAAGCAGAAGCTTCGTAGAACGAGTCCTGACATGGCAACTAAGATCAAGGAAGAGGTTCAGAAGCAGTGGGATGCGGGTTTTTTGGCTGTTACGAGTTATCCCCCATGGGTGGCCAACATCGTTCCTGTGCCGAAGAAGGATGGCAAAGTCAGAATGTGTGTCGATTACCGGGATTTGAATAGAGCGAGTCCGAAAGATGATTTCCCATTACCTCACATTGATGTATTGGTTGATAATACGGCTCAATCCTCGGTATTCTCTTTCATGGATGGTTTCTCCGGATATAACCAGATCAAGATGGCGCTAGAGGACATGGAAAAGACGACATTCATTACACCTTAGGGCACGCTGGGCTAAAGAATGCTGGTGCTACCTATCAGAGGGCAATGACGACTCTCTTTCATGACATGATGCACAAAGAAATTGAAGTATACGTAGATGATATGATTGCGAAGTCGCAGACAGAAGAGGAGCACTTGGTTAATTTGCAGAAGCTATTTGATCGGTTGAGAAAGTTCAAGCTGAGGTTGAATCCGAACAAGTGTACGTTTGGGGTGAGATCAGGGAAGCTTTTAGGCTTCATTGTCAGTGAGAAAGGGATTGAGGTTGATCCAGCAAAAGTCAAAGCTATTCAAGAGATGCCTGAACCGAAAACGGAAAAGCAGGTCCGTGGGTTTTTGGGGAGATTGAACTACATTGCAAGGTTCATATCTCATCTAACAGCCACGTGTGAACCAATTTTCAAATTGCTAAGAAAGAATCAAGCGATCAAGTGGAATGATGATTGTCAGAAAGCTTTTGACAAGATTAAAGAGTATTTACAGGAACCTCCAATCCTTATACCTCCAGTTCCAGGGAGACCTCTGATAATGTACCTGTCAGTGACTGAGAACTCGATGGGGTGTGTATTGGGACAGCATGACGAGTCTGGTCGAAAAGAGCATGCCATATACTACCTTAGCAAAAAGTTTACCGACTGTGAAACAAGATATTCACTGCTCGAGAAAACTTGCTGTGCTTTGGCCTGGGCTGCTCGCCGACTGAGGCAGTATATGTTGAACCATACTACCTTATTGATTTCTAAGATGGATCCAGTGAAGTACATCTTTGAGAAACCGGCTCTCACCGGACGCGTTGCTCGTTGGCAGATGATTCTAACAGAATATGATATTCAGTACACGTCACAAAAGGCCATCAAAGGTAGTATTCTGTCAGACTACCTCGCCGAGCAACCGATTGAAGATTATCAGCCTATGATGTTTGAATTCCCTGATGAAGACATCATGTATCTGAAGATGAAAGATTGTGAAGAGCCTCTTGTCGAGGAAGGACCGGATCCGGATGACAAATGGACACTGATGTTTGATGGGGCTGTGAATATGAACGGTAACGGTGTTGGGGCAGTATTGATCAATCCTAAAGGTGCTCATATACCTTTTTCTGCCAGATTGACGTTTGACGTCACCAACAACGAAGCTGAGTATGAGGCTTGTATCATGGGGATAGAAGAAGCCATTGATCTGAGGATCAAAACGCTTGACATTTATGGAGATTCCGCTCTAGTGATCAATCAAGTCAACGGAGATTGGAATACGAACCAGCCGCATTTGATTCCGTATAGAGATTACACCAGAAGAATACTGACGTTCTTCAAGAAGGTGAAGTTGTATCATGTCCCCCGGGATGAGAATCAAATGGCTGATGCCTTGGCTACTTTGTCGTCTATGATCAAAGTTCATTGGTGGAATCATGTGCCACATGTTGCGGTGAATCGACTCGAGAGGCCTGCGTATGTGTTTGCAGCCGAGTCTGTTGTGATTGATGAGAAGCCGTGGTATTATGACATCAAGAACTTCCTCAAGACTCAGGAGTATCCTGAAGGTGCGTCGAAGAATGACAAGAAAACCCTGAGAAGGCTAGCTGGAAGCTTCTATTTGAATCAGGATGATGTGCTGTATAAGAGAAACTTTGACATGGTCTTGCTCAGATGCGTGGACAGACCCGAGGCGGACATGTTAATGCAGGAAGTTCATGAAGGTTCCTTCGGTACTCATGCCGGCGGACATGCAATGGCTAAGAAATTGTTGAGAGCGGGTTATTACTGGATGACTATGGAATCCGATTGTTTCAAGTATGCTCGGAAGTGCCATAAGTGTCAAATTTATGCTGATAAGGTGCATGTACCACCAAGCCCTCTGAATGTCATGAATTCGCCTTGGCCGTTTGCCATGTGGGGCATTGATATGATTGGGAAGATTGAGCCTACTGCTTCGAATGGACATCGCTTCATTTTGGTAGCGATTGACTATTTCACCAAATGGGTGGAAGCAGCTTCCTATGCTAACGTTACCAAACAAGTGGTTACCCGGTTCATCAAGAAAGAAATCATATGTCGTTATGGAGTTCCTGAGAGAATCATCACTGACAATGGTTCGAATCTCAATAACAAGATGATGAAAGAGCTTTGTAAAGATTTCAAGATTGAACATCACAATTCTTCTCCTTACAGACCGAAGATGAATGGTGCTGTAGAAGCGGCGAACAAGAATATCAAGAAGATTGTGCAGAAGATGGTCGTTACGTACAAGGATTGGCATGAGATGCTGCCTTTCGCTTTGCATGGGTACCGTACCTCAGTACGTACGTCGACCGGGGCAACCCCTTACTCCCTTGTGTATGGTATGGAAGCTGTCCTACCTGTTGAAGTGGAGATTCCTTCTCTGAGAGTTTTATTGGATGTCAAGCTGGACGAAGCCGAGTGGATTCGAACAAGGTTTAACGAGTTGAGCCTTATCGAAGAGAGACGGCTAGCAGCTGTATGCCATGGACAGTTGTATCAGCGAAGGATGAAGCGAGCCTTTGATCAGAAAGTGCGTCCTCGAAGCTATCAGATCGGTGATCTAGTTTTGAAGAGGATCCTCCCTCCCGGTGCAGATAACAGGGGCAAGTGGACTCCTAATTATGAAGGTCCATATGTTGTGAAAAAGGTATTCTCCGGTGGAGCCTTGATGCTTACAACTATGGATGGTGAAGATTTTCCGTCTCCTGTTAACTCAGATGTAGTCAAAAAATACTTCGCATAAATTGACCCGCTGGACAAAAAGAAAAAAGAGTCCAGGCAAAAAAAGGGGCATCCCGGCGAACCAAAAAACAGAAAGAAAAGGTTCGGGCAAAAATTAGGGATAAAATGAAAAGAATTTGTACACCCGGTAAGTCGAAAACCCGCAAGGGCGGCTTAGGCAAAAATGGGTATCCCGGTGGATTGAAAACCCGAAAGGGCGATCCAGCCAAAAGAGGGATTAAAGCGAAGACTACAGTCTGAGTTGTCTGTACTTCATCGAGCTTTGTCGTCTGCCATCTCGAAAGATGTGATCCGTCCAGTCATTCTTCTCAGAAAGCAAGGAGTTGGGAGGAAAACTGATGATCTGTGAGTTATAACAGAATTGGGAAATAGTGGATGTCGTGTTCACATTGCCATTAGGATAGATTTTTCCTTTTGTGCGCAATTACCTCTTTCTAGGAATTGCTTCCCAATGTATTTGCCTTTTCAGGCGCATTTTCAATCAATAAAAGTCGTTATTCAGATAAATGGCTCTTTTGTTTTTATTTTTACTATTTTGTTTGCAAAAATGTCCGAATTTTTGATAAGCATTGCATATAAGAACATGAAGGCTACACAATAATGTGCAGAAAGATAAAACATTTGAAAATCATTTTGAATGTTGAGGACACTTGAGCGTATCTTGTCCATGTATCCCCTGGGGGCATTTTATTGTGCTGTTTTTTCAGGATTGGCATCTGTGAGGACGTTTCCTCAGCAGATATTTTCCCCAAGCAAGTTTGGAAGCTATCAGAGCTATGTTCCCCTGCGGAGACGTCTGTGGATAGTGCCTTCTATTCCCCAACAGATCTAAGGATTGCCTATCCCCAGCAGGCCTGTATTTGCCGATTCCCCCCCGAGTGAGGCAGGTCCATTGAAATTTATCTCCAACATTTATCCTATCTGTGGACTGAAGGATATCCCCAGCGGAGTTTACCTTCCCCCAGCAGCAGTGCTATTCTCCAACAGGAGTGAGAAGTCGTTGCTCTCCCTGCAGAGTCTCCCCGCAGAGTTGGAGTACCCGATCAGTTTTGGCTCCCTAGCCGGAGTTTTTCATCATTTTGCATTTTGCATGTAGTAATCATTGCATCCTCAAAACCGCGTAGCATTTCCATTCCATATGGAGCATTACGCCATAGAAAAATTCAAACATATGCATTCATGTGTTAACCTCACCAGACCGTATCCCCGGCAGAGGCGGATCATGTCATTCAACATCAGCACAGCAAGTCTGCTACAGTTGCTCTTGACAGCATTCAGGATTGATATCCCCACAGAGGTTTATTACCTCACCCGTTGGCGACAGAAAGTTTGTTTCTCCCCAGTGAGACCCCCAGCAAGTGGTCAACCTTGCCTTGACATATCTAAGATGTCGTTCTTGTGATACCGGTAAGTGTCATGCCAGCACCCGCGTGTGTTTCTTTGTTTGGTGTCGGTAAACACCATTGTTTCGGTGTCTGTAAACATCGGGTATTCTCCCTAGTCATCGGTAAATGTCTGGTCATCATTTTTGGTGTCGGTAAACACCATTGTTTCGGTGTCTGTAAACATCGGGTATTCTCCCCAGTCATCAGTAAATGTCTGGTCATTTCATTTTTGATGTCGGTAAACATCATCTTTCGATGTCGGTAAACATCGAGTCTTTTCTGCAGTCATCGGTAAATGTCTGATAATCCCCAGCTAGAGATCCCAGTAGAATCATCGGTAAATGTCCTATCTGGTTTCCAGTTGCAAATATTTGTTTTTCCCTTAGTGAAGTGTTCCCCGGTCATCGGTAAATGTCTGGTCGTTTTTTGGATGTCGGTAAACATCATCTTTCGATGTCGGTAAACATCGAGTCTCATCCCAGTCACCGGTAAATGTCTGGTCATGCTTTGTTTCCTTGTTGATAAAACCAAGATCCCCAGAAGTCGTCGGTAAACGTCTTGTCTGATTACACCACAAAGATTTTGTTCCTCCCCAAGTGGAGACGCCATCGGTAAATGGCCCTGTATGCTTCGATATCGGTAAATATTGAATGCCCAGTTTTATCAACCATCGGTAAATGGCCCCGTTTTCTTCGATATCAGTAAATATCAGATCCCCAGTTGCAGTAGCCATCGGTAAATGGTCGAGTTGAAGTTGATATCGGTAAATGTCAAGTTTCTTTGAAGCCACCATCGGTAAATGGTCTTGCTTCCTTTTACATCAGAAGTTGTTTCCCAGCAGCCATCGGTAAATGGTCTTGCTGAAGTTGATATCGGTAAATATCAAGTTACCAGTTTCTAACCATCGGTAAATGGTTTCGCTTTTCTGAAGTTGTCAATTGCAGGCGTCATCAGTAAATGACGTGGTTCTTCTTATATCATATCCGGCAGAGTGCAAATTTCTACGGTTCTGGGTATTCAATCCCTGTTTACCCTGAAAGTCTGACAGCCGTTGCTCTCATCCATTCGGGTTCCCAGCTGATTGAATAGGGGCAGCTGTAGCACCTCAAATTTGCACCTATCATTGTACATACATTCTCATATTAGGTCATAGCATAACATGGTCCACTGCATAACATTGCATTGTCCTATTTGCCTCAAGTGCAAGCCAATCAAGAAATTAGGTCAAACTGATCAGGAGATCAGTCAACCAAGCAAGCAAATGTGTTTCTCATTGAGCCAAGGCCCTAGGGTTGGTCCAACATGTTCACATGACTTGGGGATCCACTTGAAGTGTTTAGGTCAAAGATTGGATGTTCAGAAGTCATCAGTCAATGCACAGTCAGTCAGAAACCCTAAAAAGTCAAACTTGGTCAACTGTGTCTGATTTTTATGGTTTTGATGGTTGGATTTGGTTTGAGAGAGCTTATTCATGTCCGTATAGGCCTCATATATCATGGCAAACATCGTCATTGAAGAATTTGAAGCCAGATCAGAAATTTCCAAAAATAGAAATTGGACCTGTAATTGAAACCTGCCAAAAATGGAAAGTCTTGATCCTCAAACTTACATCATGATACAAGCTTCAAATGAATTTTTGCCCAACATGAAAGTTGAAGATCTTGTTCTCCCATTTCCAAAAAGTCCAAGAACACTCAATTCCCATGTATGGTTGGCAAGTTATGATCAAATCATTTTCAGAAATTCTTGAACTTCAAAAGGCCATATCTCTCAAACCATTTGGCCAATTTGGGTGGGGTTTTTTCCTACAAGTCACATTTGATCCCCTCTTTCCAAAAATGTAACCCTCATGCACCAAAACCTCATGGATCAAAATGGCATTTTTGAACCTACTTGAATTAATTTTAAGTGAGGTGAAAAAGTGAAGTTTTAAATTAACCATTCCCAACCAATTTTGCCATTCAAATATGTTCAGATACATTGTTTATGACTTGTTGCAAGCCCATTTTCATGCAGTACACACACCCATCACCTACTTGCTTGAAAATTGGCCAAAAGTACACTTTTTTTACCAACTCCATTCCACATTTTCATGGACCTTGATTCAGTACCACAAAACAGCAGATATATATCATTTTTTCTGCCATTTGAAAACCCTAGTAGCAGCCACCATTTACCAACAGAAAACTCATCTCTCTCAAAAACTCATTCTCTTCATTTTTGATTTTCTGCCAAAAACCTCAAAAGGACTCGAGCTTGGCTTGGTTTTATCATCACATTCCATCACTTTGGAAGCTATTTGGAGCCCTGTTTCCCAGCTGTAACATCATCTTCAAGCACTGTTGCACCAAAACTTATCCATGGCAGTCCTCGAGTTGAGCCATTTCAAGCACTACTGAGCCAAAGTTCTTCCTCCATCCATCTTTTAGAAGCTTCATGTACATCTGTTTTGGGCATTTGCAAGCAAAGAACCTCTAAATCACGACTGCCCTTCAATCTTGGTGAGTTTTCGATCTTCACTATTCTTAAAACTATGCCATGCCTTAGATAGAGTATGCCATGCTGATCACCATGAAACTTAAATCGTGAAAAACCATTGAGAAATGAGAGAGAACGAGGGTTTGGAAGTTTTGTGTTCATAACAAGATTGGATCGATTCTTGATGTTGTTGTTTGTTTTTGGATAAATTGCACATTGATTCGTGTTAAGTGTTGGTGGATCTTCATGAATGTGTGTTTAATTTGTGTTTCTGGGATTATGTTTTTTTCTGGAATTTTCGTGCATGAAGATCATGAAGATCTTCATGCTGTTCATAAACTGCACATTACCTGCGGATTCACTTGCGGCCTTCATGAGCTGGCTGCGAATTTTCCTGCGGATTCCTGGGCTAGGGTTTTCTTTCATGAATCGTTACTGTTGCATTAAGCCTGGCCAATGAAAACATTTCATTTCGTGGCCCAAAACGCGGCCGTTTTGATTAGTGACCCCATAATTTCAAAAATGCCATCCGTGGCACATGGTTTATTGAAAATAAGTTATTTCTTTTCCATTTTAATTTCATTTGATCATCAAACTTTGAAAAATCACATCTCCTTCATTTTAATTCCAAATTTCATGAAATTTTTTGCATAATCTTCATCATGAGCTCTACTTTTTTATCATAATTTTTCCAGAATTTTTTGATCATTGGATTTTATTTGGCACATTGGTTTGTGACATGTGCTCATATTTTGTACCTTTTGCCAAAACATTTGTGAAATGGTGATACTTTATTCAATGGCTCCCAAATTTTTTGTGCTTAAACTAGACACGCTCATGGTGATTTTGGTGTAGAGTTTGTGAATTTATCTTATCAGGATTGTGAGTTGTGAATTTTTGAATTAGGGTGTGACAATTTGTGTCACACCATTGATGTCCAACTTCATGATTTTCATTACCATGCTTCTTGAACTCAAATTGGTTTGAATTTTTGCATGAATGTACTCTTGGATGTCTAGTTTACATGTGAATTTTCTTGGAATTATTTGTGGCATTTCCTAATTGTTTGGGATTTTCTCCCCTGTTTGGTCTTATGTTGACTTTTTGTGATACATGTTCCCATTTCACTTGTGAAATCCTCATACTTTACTAGATGGACATAAAATTTTACATGAGATAACTAGACATCTTAATCTTTGCCATGGTTTTAGTCCCATTCATTTATCACATGCCATCCCTGATTTATGAATTTTTCAAGTTAATGCATGATTGGTTGACTTCTTTGAGTATGTTCAAAATTGCTTTGACTTTCTGATTTTCATTGACTGCCTTCCACTTGTCCAAATGAGATGAAATTTGACATGCTTACCTTGCTGTGGGTTGTGATTGATCATGATTTATTTGATGATTTTTGGAAATGTTTGAGATTGCTTTTGAGTCAAGTCTTGCTGTTGACTTCTATGAGCTTCTATATGCCATGTCTTGACCTAATTTGTTCATGAAATGATGATGATGATTGATATGAACATGAAACCAATTGAGTTTGCTTCTTGATTGCTTGAACTTGATTTTGATTGAAATTCATTTGCTGTTTTGACTTTCTTATCTCTTTTTGACCCTAGGCTCGTCCTGGTGGTCATGTTGCTCATGTTTAAGTTTGTTGTTTCAGGTTAGGCAACAAATACCCAAAGAGATCAATACAAGTTGATTAAGTTTGATTGTTTATCATGAACTAACTTGTATGTTTTGTAGGTTGCTTGGCTCACATGCCTTGAACCTTGTGCATTGCACACTTATCTGCTTGTGTTGACTGTTAACCTTTGTTTCATTCTGATTTAATTTTGACTTGTATACTAACTGTGCTTGACTGATTTCAGGTACTTTAGTTGCTTTTAGTTCCTTGTGAACTTTGCTTTGCTTGATAAGCAATTTGCATTGAGGTATACCTTTCTATCTTCATGTAGTCTGGAAGACCTGGCCTGTTACTTGGCCAGGCAACTGTCTGAAGTCCTCCTTAAGAGGCAATGTTTGTGGATGTTTAATTTTGTCCTTGTATAGAGTCAAAGACCTCCTAAGTGAAGAGGCAATTGGCAGAACCCAAGGGATATGCAACCTATCCCCTGCTATTCTGTGTGTCATCTGCTTTGCTCACACCACTGTGTTGATGCATTGCAGATACAAACCCAAGATCTTGTACAATTGTACAGTTGAGTCAGTTTCACATGTGTAGAAGGGTTCCCACCTTCTGAACCCACACATTCTTGTCTTAAGCTCTCCCAGGCCAGGGATAAGAGCTGTGAAGTCTTATCTTCACTCACCTTTCATCTGCTTCACCTTAGCCCCTCAATGGCAAGGTTAAGAGCACATTCACCCAGTTCCAGAGGTTTGTTTGTTGAGGTTGATATGACCCCTCGACTAAAACCTAACCCTTGTTTGAGCCACTTGCTTGTGTATAGTGTGTGCTATTTGTGCTTGTATGTTTGTTTGACTCGCTTCCTGTGCAAGTTGGGGTTAGTTTAGACTTGCTTCCTGTGCAAGTTAGGTTTTGCTTGGCTTGCTTCCTGTGCAAGTTAAGTGTGTGTGTGGCTTGCTTCCTGTGCAAGTCATGTTTAGGATAGGCTTGCTTCCTGTGCAAGTTAGCTAGAAACCTTAACTTAGGGATGATTTTGCATGACAACATCTAGGCTCGAGTCGTAGTCTCCCTAGTGTTGTGTCTCCCTCTGTTATCTGGTTAGGCTAGTCCTTTATCCCTCCGTAGGGGAACTACGTCGCCCTGATCCTCATACCAGATGAGGTACGTAGGCAGGAGATGAGCAGATCTCTCCGGGCGCCTGTGTCTTTGTTTGTGTTGTTGTGTGCTCGGAAGCTGATATAAGTCCATCGAGTGGCGTTCGGGTTCCAGTGTGTTTCGGTTCGGATGCTGATGTAAGTCCAGTGATTGGCATTCAGGCTCCACGTTTGCCTTCGCCTGTGTCTTTGTTTGTGTTGTTGTGTGCTCGGAAGCTGATGTAAGTCCATCGAGTGGCGTTCGGGTTCCAGTGTGTTTCGGTTCGGATGCTGATGTAAGTCCAGTGATTGGCATTCAGGCTCCACGTCTGCCTTTGCCTGTGTTTGTTTGTGTGCGTGTCAGCCGAGCTACGAATGCTCTGATTCTCCTTTGTCCAAAGGAGATACGTATGCATAGGATGCGACATCCTAGCGAGCATGTGTCGTTTCCCCAGTCCGAACTACTTTGACTCTGATGTCTATGCTTGATAGACTAAGTAGGCCCAGGACGCGATGTCCTGCCGAGTCAGTCTTGTTTGTTTTCCTGTGTCTCTTTCAGCCAGTTTGTGTGTGTGTGAGCAGTGTTTTTAGCAACCATTTTCCTTTCTATTGTGCGTGGATCCCGTCGAGTACGACGGATGCGTAGGGGTGCTAATACCTTCCCTTCGCATAACCGACTCCCGATCCCATTCTCTTTGGTCGCGAGACCATGTCTTTTCCAGGTTTACTCTGAGCGTTTCCTTTCCCTCTTTCGGGATAAATAACGCACGGTGGCGGCTCTGTTGTTCTTGTTTTCCCGCCGGTTTTTCGCGTGATGCGACAATGGGGACATTAAATGATAGATTCTTGATCCTTCTTGGGCATTTAACAATAGGAAGTCATCGATATGGTGGAGAGACTTAAGGACATCCTTAGGTAGTTAGGGCGATGATTCTAATTGGTCTGGTAATAGCATTTCTCGTAAAGTGGGAAGTAGCTCTTATATCAATTTTAGGCATTACAAATGGATTGGAGCAATTTTTTGAAGTAATATTTACTTAGTCGGTTTGATCTTGTGTATGATTCAAGGCTTTTGGTGGAGCAGTAAGGTTATTGGATTAGTGGTGATTGGGTTTAGAATGTCGGGGCTCAATTCAGATTTGAGTTCGGGTATCTTAAGGAGCGAATGGGAAGACCTTCAAAATACTTTGCTGGGTGTTGGTCTGAATCCGGAATCAATGGATTTGTTTGTCTGGTGGTACAAAGCAACATGAGTTTTTGTTAAATCTGCTCAGAATAGACTGACAACTATCTCCTTTGCAGGTTCCCTTTTGGATTTGGAATGGTCGAATGCTTTCAAGTTGTTGTGCAAAGCAAATGTGTCTAGTAATGTTCAAAATTTTGCTTGGAGATTGATTCTAAGTAAGCTTCAAACCAGGAATAGTCTTGCAAAACACGAGGTCTTGACGGGTTCTCATAATTTAGTTTGTCTTTGTGTTTTGGACCAAAAAAACTCATCTTCATATTTTTCTATTTTGGCAGGTGACTTTGCGTGTTTGGCAGCTCATTCTCAATTGGGTTGGTTTGGATAAGATGTCATGTGTTGTGATCTTAGATCACTTGAAGACCTGGAGACAACTCTTAAAAGGTAGAATCAAGAAGAACTTGCTCCTACATTTTTGTCTATCAGTGACTTGATCAATCTGATCATGTAGAAATGATACCTTTTTTAAGGGCACCCATAAAGGGGTGAACGATATTGTATCATTAGTCAAGTCTCTTGAGTGGGATTGATTCAGGGCAAGTTATAAGGGTCCTTTAGCTCATGGTTTCAGTGATTGGGCTCTTAACCCGTTAACTGTTTTAGATGACTACGTGGATTCTACCTAATTTTCTAGCTCCAGTTGTATTAGGAATGAGTAGCCATCCTTCTCACTTTTAATGCACTCTCATTGTTTATAAAAAGAAAAACACATGACAATAACTTTACAAATAAATCCAACTCATCTTGATCCAAATGTCTAATCTATCAAAAATTTCACTCTTAGACACCATTAAGTCATTCTCTCATATTTGTAATTTTACTATCTTAATTCGTTACAAGATTCGGAATCTCGAATCTAATGTTGTTTCTTCGATCCACACATCTTTTCAAAAATAGGCGGCGTTTCCATTTTCAATTTATATGATACTAAATTTGCAAACCAAATGATTTAACTTTTTTCTAAAGATACGCTAATGAATATGTCATTCTACCGGAGCAAATTCGGAATCTCTTTAATATTCATTAATTTAGCCTTCACGTAAGACTCTATCTCCATTTGTTGAGTAATAAAATATTAAACAAAGCTTAGTTCTTTTGTAGGTATATCTTATTCCACTTCATCCAACAAACCACATTCTTTTCATTGTTTCCTCCCCCATAAAAATTAAATTTGAATTTGAATGTGTTTCGAAAATACATTTTTTTTAGCTTTGTAAAATAAAAAAAAGAACATTGATAAGATGTTGCATTTATTTAATGAGTACAACCTGGTCTTTAATCGTTAAATGTTTCTTCATCCAACGTGATAATCTCTTCTTAAAAGTTTTGATAACCAGTTTCCGAGTCTCTAATCTCTTAGGATCAGCACCAACCAGAATTCCTAAAAATCGGAATGAGACTATCAATTCATAAAACTTGTTTTTAGAATAAATCAAGAAATTTGTCTTTTAAATATAAACCATATAATTTTCTTTAAAAGAAGTTTACTTTTAGTCTAGAGACCAACTAAAAACTCCTCAAACACAAAATTCACAAACTCTATAGATTTTAAACATATATAACTCCAATTAAAAAAGTTGTATATGCATGGTGAAGTACATTATAAATGAGACATTAATCAACTCTATAGATTTTTAATATATTTAGCTCCAATTATTTCTTCAACTTACCAGTTAAGCCTTCCGCTACTATTAAGAATAAGAAATGGTTAAAGGGTCTTCTTTGATGCAGTCCCCTTCCCATATTGAATTTTGTTGTTGGGTGTCTGCTAACTAAGTCAAGATTATACTTGAGAAAATACACAATAACAACCTATTTATCCATAATTTTGAAAAGCTCGTCTTTAGCATAAAATATTTGTTTTCCTGGTAGAAATATTGTATATAATTATCTAAGCTCTCCTTTTAGCACGTTTGCAAGTAGCTTGTACATACAACAACTCATGAGACAAATAGGTTAATATTCCTATAACTACTATGGATGATCGCCCTTTGGATTTATATTTAAAAAATGTTGCCACACCCTTGAAAAGAGAGGAACTACCATGAAATTCTTAAAAGAAATACATAACTTTTTAAATTATTGTTTCGGACCGCCCATAAGGCTCAAAGGTGTGGAAGCCCAATAACGATGAAGGGTGACGTTTGGTGCAGAACTGAATTGGTGGGTTCTTTTTCCCCATCAAAAAGGAAATCTCTCCTGCAATCTATATTCTAATAATCAAGATTTATTTGACATTAAACACATCTCACGCATCGTTACACGTGTTCGATTGTTAACCAATTCTCTTATTTAAAGAGGAGATTGCACCATTTCACAGATATTCAAATCCTTTCTCATTCAAACATCACTTTTCATTCTCTTACTGACTTGAGTGTTAGAGTGCTAACCTTGTAGGTCACTCCCCTCTTTATCGCATCAGAAATCGCGAACTACCGTAACAGATTGTGAATTCAATCTCTTCGATCAACTCTAGTTCCATTACATAACATTGACACCATCTGTAGGAATCAACTTCTGATTCCTGAAATTTTCCACAATGTAACTTTTCTCAATTCAACTGAATCACCTCTAATAGAAAATACATATTTCCTTTGATCGAAGCACAAATCTCCATATGTTGATTAATTTCGTCAATTTAAATCCAAACTCTCCCCTATCAAATTCATCAACGACCAAAATTTCCAAAGTCACTCGCTCCTTCTTCCAACAGTAAGTTGTTGCACGCGCTAAAGTTGCTAGGAGTCCTCTGCCTCTTCCTCAAGGGACAGAAGAATAAGCCTTAACAACTGCTCCTTTTGTTTGTCGTTGTAAAATTTTGTCCAACCTAAAATAGATCAAGGGATGTCTCAAACTCTTCCATTCCTTGGCTTCTCACCGCAATTCCACCTAGGTGAACCTTCATTCAGACATTTACTACCGCCTATGATGTCTGGAGAAGAAACACTCCCCAACTTTCAAGACTTGTATGTTAATCTTGGCTTATAGGGATCCCACAAACTATTGAACATCATCTATCAATTATTTTAACAATAGAAATCCCAGGCCTTATGGAATAGGCTTACTTGGATTGAAGAAAGTTTACATAACACAAATATGAGGAAAAACATTGTCCAATAGGCGGCTTCGCACAAAGCAACCATTCTTAACCAATAAAGGATCCAAAAGAGGTCCAGAAGTCCCCAAGCCGACGAAGACACAGACATCGTACTCCTTCCCCTGAGAAGAAGGAAAGGTATAAAGAAGATGCTCATGCCCAGACACGGAAGAAGAACCATATGTTCTCTTGCATCTAAGACAACAAAATCCTAAAGTCACTAGAGAAGCCTCAAAAACTTTAGAGTTGCAACAGGATTGGAGATCCAGATGAGTAAGTTGAGCATATAGACGATCGACTAGACTACTATCATGCCGACAGAGCCGTGAAGTGCAAGATCCTGACACTAACTCTAACCAAATCATCCAAAGCCTAGTACAAGTCCATTCTAGATGAAAGCACGGACTTTTAGTCTGACCTCTACGAGGCTTTCATATCCCATTTCACTGCTACAAAGAGAAAACCAACCATCATGGTTGTACTCAATGAAATCAGGAAGGTTAAGAAGGAAACCATGTGTGGTTATATTAACTGTTTCATCCAAGTGGCAGTAGTTGTTGGAGCCTTAGGTTGGATTGTGCATTCCGCGAAAAGCTAGGGTGCAAAAAGGCCCACAATCTGAAATATTTGTTTAGTAGGGATGAACCCTACATCAACTACAAAGAGAAACTCTTTCTCGGAGGAGGTAGTCAAATGGCAAGGAATGTTGGACCTAACCGACCATCAAAGAAAGACTTTGTAAGGCCAAAAGAAGAAAGAAAAAAGAGGGTCATCCAAGCTTTGACGTGTATACGCCCTTGAACACTTCACATGAGAGTATCTTGAAGGAATATATCATCAAGAAGTTTAACTAGGTCATGATATGGAACTATATCCAATCAGGGAGTCTGCGTAGAGTAATAAGTCCAAATACTATTGTTTTCACAAGAGTCACAACCACAACACCAATGATTTCATTCAACTAAAGGATGCACTTAAGGGGCTAATCAAGCAGGGAAAATTACCTGATTATACCAAGGATGGAAAAGGGGGTTGCAAATACTCTCCCAAAAATAAGCAATCCCCCAAGAAAATCATTGAAGTTATGGTCAGGTGATCGCTCGATTTTATGAGTCGAATTGGGGTACAAACTACAAGTGCACAGTTCTATCGCGTAGTTTTAAAAGATATCGATCCCACAGGGACTTATGAATCGATATACCGTTATCTAAGGTTACTTCGTAAAGCTAAGGCAGGTAATACTTTGATTTTTGGGGGAAAAAGCTAAAACTAAAATAAGATCTAAAATTAATATCTAATAAGCGGATATCGGTATGTAATTCGTCGTAATTAGGGAATCAATTCTTTATTGGTTTCTTGGTTTTAAAATAAATCTTTTCAGTTGACGCTATTGATTAAAAGTTTTATCTCAAACTCTCGCTCTGTTGAATAAACTATGATTTTATATTAACGTAGCTGTCACTTATAGTTAAGTCAAAAACCACTTTTTGAAAACAATAGAATCCGTAGAAACTCTTTTTAAGAAAACACTAATCGTTTAAACACCCTTATCTCAAACTCTCGCTCTGTTGACTTAGGTTATATAATTAAATTCAAATGCTTAACTCTCGTCCTCACATTGAATCTTTAAAAATACTTTTTGAAAAAGGTTAGAATTTAATTAACTCTAGAAATTGCTCTCGCCCTGATCTAGAATTAATGTCCAATTTACACTGTCCAGTCAAAACCTCAAACTCTCGCTCTATTGATTTTAACTTCTTTATGTCTTTTACTTTCGTACAAAAACTTTGTTATTAAACCTGTAAATTGAGACCATAAAAAGAGTGATTTTAATTTTAAATTTAATTAAACCAACTTAGTTTTGATTTCCTCATTCCGCTTACTTTACATACCGATACCTAAATAAATTAGCCAGACATACTCAACAGACCCAAATAATCAGCATGCATAAACAGATTCATCGCAGGCAAGCAGTATAAATTAATAATAAAAACAAGCATATATAAATTCAACAAATAAATAAAGAACCTGAATAATTAAATAGCAGTCTTGAACACTCCACCACAGACCGGTTGGATTTGTTCTTGAGTTCTTCAATCAGGCAGAAAAATAAAGCGAAGGAATAAAAAAAACTAGATTCTAACGTAAGGTTAGATCCGGTAAAAGGTACACAATAGTTTCCGGTGTAGAAACTATTGTGCGAAAAATTAATTAAGTGCTAGAAAAGAAAATAGAATTGCAAAAGAAACAATATAAAAATTATAAAAGAAGTACTATAAGGAATATGCTTAAGCTGCTGGAAAAAGAAAAATGCGAAAAAGCGAAAACTGGAAAAAGTCTGGGAGCGTGGAACCGTGGAAGGGTTTGTAAAGCTGGTATTTATATTGGTACTTTCCGTAACGGTCTTCAGAAGTAGTCTGCGTCAGGGGGTCTTCACGTAACGAAGGGATAGGCATGGAAATAGGATTCAGTGTGCAAATAGGACTCAACGTCTCTGAAGGCAAAAATGTAGGGGAATGGTGTGATGTCCGTCACACCATGTGTGACGCTCGTCACACAAGTGTATACAGCATGACGCTCGTCACAGCCTCTGTGACGCTCGTCACAGGCACAACGTCTGTGCCTTCTTTGGGCTGGGCTTGGCTTTTGCTATTTGTTTCCAAAAACTTCTTTTTGCACTTCCTTTTCTTCCTTTTTTTACTTTTGCTTCAAATAGACTACCTGAGATAAATAGAAAGGAAATACCGCGTAATATCTGATAAAATGAAATAAATTAAAGTAAATAATAATATAATTTAATTGAATTAAGTCCTAAAATGTGATATAATTTCATGTTATCAAACTCCCCCATACTTAGATCTTTGCTTGTCCTCAAGCAAAATACAGTATAGAACTTGTTTTAAAAATTTTTGCCAGATGAAATTTCAAAACACACATCAATTCGAACTAGGTTGCATGTAAACCTTGTTTAGAAGTAACTTGAGTTTAATCTTGACATCAACAACCACCATCACAACCTCAGATAACCTCACCTTATGCAAACCAGTTCAAGTAATGCCATTATAGCTGTCCTAGTTCCTTTACTCTTATTTCACCCGTTTTCATTCTAGCAAAATCACATTAAGCCCTTTATCTTTTCGCGCACATAGTGGAGTAACCGGTTAGTGATTCTGATCCCTTTTTTTTTTGCTAGAAGTTCTGGTACATAAGTCGGATAACTTCGTTATTCAGTCCATTGCAAATTGCGAGGGATCGGACCGTAGTCCGCCCTACCAAGTTCAGTACCAGATACCGGCTGAACCAACTCATAATGGATCTCTCATATTATGCTTTTGTATGATCTGCAACCTTTAGATTAAATGATCTGGTAAGGATCACCTAACTTAATTAGTGCATTTCCTGATATGTATATATATATTTTTTTTATGTTACTTTGGGAATCATTCACTTATATTCATCGGCTCTCCACGTAGTTTTGCTATTAAGATGGTGCTGACTTCTCGTATAAACTACTCGGGGTTACTATAAAACTAAAAGTTCAAGGGATTGGTATAATAGGTACTCATTCTGATCTGACATGTTGAGGTTCTTAGAGCGTTGTTATGGCAATAATTTTTGTCTTGATTTCACTCAAAAATAAGCAACCTTTATACTTACTGGGTGTGTTAAATTTCTGTTATTATGGCTCATGAAAATTTGAGGGGAATAGATAATAGAAAGTTTTCACGCTAGGGACTTAACTTAAAATAAATCTATATTATAATATATATATATATATATATATATATATATATATATATATATATATTTAAATAAAGGAAATAACAATGAAAAGAAAGATACATACTTGAAAAAGAAAATGGAGGATAGAAAGAACATGGTTTTCCCCCCCATACTTGAATAAAACATTGTCCTCAATGTTTGAAGGAAAAGAAATGAAATACAAAAAAGAAAGGAAAAAGAAAAGTTAAGGTTGCCTTCCGCCTCTTGTTCTTGGGCCTGGTGATCGCTGACGTAAGTCTAAGTTGTCGAACCTGCTAAACAACTCAGTGAACCGCTGATCGGTTATGGTATTCCTCTCTTCCTGCTGTTGTTGTATTTGGCGCATCATTTGCATCATTTCGAGATTCTGTGCTTGCATACCATCAATAGCATCCATGATGTCGTCGTTGGTTGCAGGCCTTCTTCGTCGACGACGTCGGGAGGATGGGCCAGCTGCAGTATCGGAAGGGTTGAGCGGGACTGATTGTTGTTCAGGAGCGTTATCACCTTGCTTCATTTCTTCGAACTCGTTTGCAGACGGGTTTGTATGTGAAGGCTCGGTAGCTTCGGGAGCATTCAGATCATAGAGGTGGCGGTTGGGATTGGTGACATCTGTTAGGGAAATGTTGGGGAGAACAACGCTTGGGACGACCTGGTTATTCACCATAAGGTAATATTTTCCGCCTACTCGGTTCTTTATTAGGCGGCTGGACCGACAGTAGCTTATATCCATAAATAAGGGAGGTAAAGATTCTAAAGTTTGGAGTCGGTCCCCTAGGTTTAAGCCAAGTGCTATGGTGGTTATTAATCCACCAATTACAAAAGGTTGACGGCCTCTAGCACATAAGGTGCGGATATGATGAAATAGGAAGGAGGCGGCGTTTACCTTAGCTTGCGGTTCGAAGACGCATTCGAGGAAGAAGAGTTCCTTTGTGTTGACCTTGCTGTTGTTCGGTCTTCCAAAAACGGTGTTTTGTAGGATGCGGATAAAGTACCGGATAGTTGGGTTATGTATATGGGAAACAAGGAGCTCTTCCCAGTTGTTGGCATCTACTCCGGATATTTTCCTAAAGAGGTCGAAAGCAGCAACTGTGCTCCAGTTTAGGTTTGGAGGGATTCTAGGGTAGACTTGACCTTCTGTGGGGAATTGTAGCATGGTACTCAATTGGTTTTGGGTTAAGGAGTACTCGGTGTTGAACATACGGAAGGTTGCGGTACCGGTTAAGAATTCGTCCTCACCGGCGGGAGTGTTGTACGCGTATGAACTTAAGAATTCTAAGGTTAGGGATGGGTAGGTGGGTTGATTGTGCGTGCATAGAAAGGTTAGATCGGCAAGGCGGAGCATCCATTCGATACCTTGAAGTAATCCTAATTGTTGTAAACAAGTTGAATCAGGATACCTGGTAGAGACGACGCCTCGCTGTTGAAAGCGCTCGAATTGCTCCCTTTGATAGTTTTCATCTCCGGATCGGAAGATGATATTTCCGAAATTCTGATTTCCCGCCATACTGATGAATGAATTTAAAGGAGTAATAAAGAAAAGAAATGTATTTGATATTAGAGAGTGGTTTATGGTGAATGGAGGAAGGTTTGGTGGGTATTTATAGGAAAAGAATTTGGAAGTTGGAAAGGAGGTGGTTGAAAAGTGAATAAATGTGGGTTAATGGGAATAAATGGGGAAGGTAAAAAGTGAAAGGGTGTAACGTTCGTCTCCAACGGCACTGTAACGTTCACCTAGTCAGAAAGGTGTTACGCTCGTCATAGGGGCGTGACGGGCGTAACAAGTACTTGGCATGCCGTCCGTCATAGATTGTGTGACGCTCGTCCCACAGTCTTTTTGGCATGGCTTCAGCTAGCGTTCTTCAGAATAACTTGGTAATTTATTTTTTATTATTTATTTTGTTTTGCTTCAGATTATTTTATTTTGCTATTTAATTTTCCTGCATGTCATTCTACTTTGCATAATGATGCATAAATATATTGTTCTTTAATAAGTCATGTAGGCAGCAACAGTAGAGAGCATAATAGATATTACATAATAAAATGAATAAATAGCTTCAATAAAATAATCATAATGTAACAATGGAGAAAAACAAAAATGCGAAAGAGAAGCAAATACGAACATAATTTGAAACAACATTAAATAAATAATCTAACTTAAGACTAAATAACTAAGAAAAATAAATTTTATCCATCTGCACGATCTCTGGCCGGAGGAGCAAAGGAGTTAACACGGTATAGTAACTCGTGAAACTGGTTTGTTATACTGTTCATGTATCCCAGAAATTCGTGCCTCAAGCTAGTGAACTCTTCTCTGAGGGCGTCTTGTTCTGACATCAAAGCTTCCATGGCAGTGTTATAATCAGTTCCGTGCATATGATGTCTAAGGTCGGGTATTGCCGATTCTTCGGTCTGAACAGGTTGAGGAGGAGGATCAATATCATAATAGCCAGAGGGTGTCTGAGGGTCTGATTCAGCATAAGGAATCAGGTCATCACAAATCTCATAGTCCTGGATGGATTCAGTGGATCTAGCAGGAGAGGGGGTTTCTTTCAGATTGTAGAGCCAATTACTGCGGTTGTGAACACTAGTCCTAGGATCGGGCATGGTGAATAGGCAAAGAACTTGGTTATCAATTATAAGCTCAAACTCATCAGACCCTAGGTTTGCTATAAACAAAGTGTTGAAGAGGAAGGGTATACTCATAGTAGTAATGCCACAAAAAGGGCTTAAGTCAAGCATATGTTGACGTAATCCAATAGCATTACCTATCATAGTTATCAAACCGCCTATTCGAATTGGTGCTCGCTCATCTTGGATAAGGTGGTCCAAATTTGCTAACATAAAAGTGGCACCGTTTACTGGACGGTTCTGGGAAGCACAAAATATGATGAAGAGTTCATCACGTGAAACTGTGGTACTGTTTGGCTTCTTCCCAAATAAGGTGTGGGTCAGGATCTTATGGAAATAATGGAAGGTCGGATTATGTATGTTTCCAGAGAGAAACTCATGTTCCTCGGGATCGTCATTTCTAGTCAAGTTACCCCAAAAGTGTTCAAGTTCTCTATATTCAAAAAGTTCTTCTTGACTCACTGTGAATGTATCAAAGGATGTAGGGAAACCTAAAAGGTTGGTAAAATCTTGAATATTAAATTGGTACTCCATGTTAAACATTCTGAACTGGATAAAACCTCTGCTTATTCCTTTTCCATGGCTGGGTAGATAGATCAGAGAACTAAGGAATTCTAGAGTCAGTCTCCGGTAAGTGACAAATTGTCTACGGATAGGAGCGGTTTCCCACCCTATCTGATTCAGCAAATACAGGACACTTTGTCTTAGTCCAAGGGCAGTCATTGCCCAGTCATCAGCATACAGGCTAGGTAGCATCTCTCTCGTGGCTAGTTCCTCAAACTTTTGTTTCTGAGTTGTTCCTCTGAATTTGATACCCATACGATCAAAATGTCCCATCAGGTTAGTGTTAGCTAGAGAAAAGAAAAACAAGAGTTTTAGTCAGGATTTGGCCAAATGCCGAAAGAAGAGAAAAGTTTTTAATAAATTAAAATAAATTGAGAATGAATACTAAACAAAAATTAAAAGAATAATTAAGGAAGAAATAGAAAAATAATACTAGAATAAGGAAATAATAAAATATTTGTGGGTTGTCTCCCACTAAGCGCTTTGTTTAATGTCGCAAGCTCGACATAAAAACAATCAATTATAATCTATAATTTCTGGAGGCATTTCGTCTAAGTGCAAGACTTGCGAATCTTCATTGTTTTCTGCATAGTGATAATGTTTTAGACGTTGCCCGTTTACGGTAAATGGTTCCATAGATTTGCCTTTAATTTCTACTGCTCCACTGGGAAAAACATTGGTGATTTGAAAAGGACCTGACCATCTAGATCGTAGTTTTCCCGGAAATAACTTTAGTCTGGAGTTAAATAAAAGGATTGTATCGCCTTGTTTGAAGATTTTCCTTGATATGCGCTTGTCATGCCATTGTTTTGTTCTTTCTTTGTAGATTCTGGCATTTTCGTAAGCGTCTCTTCTGAGTTCCTCTAATTCGCTTATATCAAGGATTCTCTTTTCACCGGCGGCTTTATAGTTTAAATTTAGATTTTTAATAGCCCAATAGGCTTTATGTTCTAATTCTACCGGGAGGTGACAGGATTTTCCATAAATTAGCTTAAATGGGGTTGTCCCTATGGGAGTTTTGTAAGCAGTTCGGTAAGCCCATAAAGCTTCTGGTAATTTCAATGACCAGTCTTTCCTTGAAGTGGCGACTGTTTTCTCTAGTATCTGTTTGATTTCTCTGTTAGATACTTCCACTTGCCCACTGGTTTGAGGGTGGTAAGGTGTCGCTACTCTATGTCTTACGCCATACTTAAGTAGTAGTTTTTCGAGTACTTTGGATATGAAATGCGATCCACCATCACTGACTACTATTCTTGGGACACCAAACCTTGGAAATATTATATTCTTAAAGAGTCTAGTTACTACTCGTGTGTCGTTAGTTGGAGAAGCTATAGCTTCAATCCATTTTGATACGTAGTCAACTGCCACAAGTATGTATTTGTTACCGAAAGAGGATGGAAAAGGTCCCATGAAGTCTATTCCCCACACGTCGAAAATCTCTACTTCCAAAACGCCCTTTTGTGGCATCTCGTCACGTCTAGATATGTTTCCTGTGCGTTGACATCTGTCACATTTCTTAATAGCTGCATGTACATCCTTCCATATACTTGGCCAATAAAAACCGGCTTGTAGGATTTTAGAGCAGGTCTTGGATGTACTTGCGTGTCCACCATAAGGAGCGGAGTGACAGTGTTGGATTATATTTTCTACCTCTTCTTCGGGTATACACCGACGGAAAATACCATCGGGGCCTCTTTTAAAAAGTAAGGGGTCATCCCAGTAATAATGTTTTATGTCATAGAAGAATCGTTTCTTCTGTTGGTAGGATAAGGTAGGTGGGACTATTCCGGCAGCTAAATAATTGACGAGGTCAGCGTACCACGGTGTAACAGATATGGCTAAGGTGGTTTCTACCTGTTTATCAGCGTTATTTTCTTCTAAAGTAGCTATAAGCTTATCGTACGAGAAATCATCGTTAATTGATGTTCTTTCCGGTTCAAGGTTCTCAAGTCTAGAGAGGTGATCTGCTACTACGTTTTCAGTTCCTTTCTTGTCTTTGATTTCCAAATTGAACTCTTGTAGCAACAGGATCCACCTTAGGAGTCTAGGTTTAGCATCCTTTTTAGTTAAGAGGTATTTGATAGCAGCGTGGTCAGTGTAGATGATTATTTTGGCTCCGACCAAGTAAGAACGAAATTTATCTAGCGCAAACACTACTGCTAGAAGTTCTTTCTCGGTTGTGGCGTAATTCATTTGTGCTTCATCTAGAGTTCTACTTGCGTAATATATAACATGAAGCTTTTTATCTTTTCGTTGTCCTAAAATAGCACCTACAGCGTAATCACTAGCATCACACATTATTTCGAATGGTTCATTCCAATCTGGTGTCTGCATTATGGGTGCGGAGATCAGTGCTTGTTTAAGCGTTTGAAATGCTTCTAAACATTTATTGTCGAATATGAATTCAGCATCTTTCATCAATAATCCGGTCAACGGTTTAGTTATTTTAGAGAAGTCTTTAATGAATCGTCGGTAGAAACCGGCATGTCCTAAGAAGCTTCGTACTTCTCTCACAGTTTTCGGGGGTTGAAGATTTTCGATTACCTCTATTTTGGCTTTGTCTACTTCAATTCCTCTGTTCGAGATGATGTGTCCTAAAACAATTCCTTCTTGTACCATAAAGTGGCATTTTTCCCAATTAAGTACTAGGTTTACTTTTACACATCGCTCTAGAACTCTCTCTAGGTTTTCAAGACATTCTTCAAAGCTTTGTCCGCATACGGAAAAGTCATCCATAAATACTTCCATGATGTTTTCTAGAAAATCGGCGAATATTGCCATCATGCACCTTTGGAAAGTTGCAGGAGCATTACACAAGCCAAACGACATTCGTGTATAAGCGAAGGTACCAAAAGGGCACGTGAATGTTGTCTTTTCTTGGTCATCTGGATGAATTGGTATTTGAAAGAAACCTGAGTAACCGTCTAGATAGCAGAAATGAGAATGTTTTGCTAATCGTTCTAACATCTGGTCAATGAATGGTAAATGGAAATGATCTTTTTGGGTTGCTTTGTTTAGTTTCCTATAGTCAATGCACATTCTCCATCCCGATTCGATTCGTTTGGTTATAGTTTCTCCTTTTTCATTTTCAATGACTTTTATACCTCCTTTCTTTGGTACTACGTGTACAGGACTAACCCATTTGCTATCAGATATAGGATATATGATACCTGCCTCTAATAACTTGGTTATTTCCTTCTTCACTACCTCACTCAGGATCGGGTTTAGTCTCCTCTGGTGTTCCCTAGAAGTTTTACAGTATTCTTCTAGCATGATGCGGTGCATACAAATAGAAGGACTTATTCCTTTAAGATCGGTGATGTTGTAACCTAGTGCGGTTGGATATTTTCTTAAGATATGCAGGAGTTTTTCTGTTTCGAGTCTTCCTAGGTCAGCATTAACTATCACTGGTCGTTCAAGCTCTAAGTCTAGGAATTCATATCTCAGATTCTTGGGAAGTGTTTTCAGGTCTAAGGTTGGTTTCTTAAGGCATTGCGTAGGGTCCGGTGTTATTGCTAAACATTGGTTAAGTTTGTCTTCTACAAGATAGTCAGATGATTTGTCTTTTTCTAACTCCGTTTCTTTTATGCATTCATCGATGATATCCATGAAGTAACATGTATCTTCTATTGCAGGTGCTTTCAAAAATTGGGAAAGAATGAACTCAATTTTCTCTTCTCCTACTTCGAAAGTGAGTCGTCCTCGTTTTACGTCTATGATTGCACCGGCAGTTGCTAAGAACGGTCTTCCCAGTATAATGGGTGTAACTTCATCTTCTCTAATATCCATAATTATAAAATCAGTTGGAATGTAGAATTGACCTATGCGCACTGGAACGTTTTCAAGAATTCCTATAGGGTATTTGACGGAATGATCTGCTAGTTGCACAGACATTTTAGTTGGTCTTAATTCTCCCATTTCAAGTCTCTTGCATATGAATAAAGGCATAACACTAATACCGGCTCCTAAATCGCATAAGGCTTTGTCAATGACAAATTTTCCTATGTGACAGGGTATAGAGAAACTACCTTGGTCTTTAAGTTTAGGAGGCATATTCTGTATTATAGCGCTACATTCAGCGGTGAGTGTAACGGTTTTGCTATCTTCAAGTTTCCTTTTATTAGAAAGAATTTCTTTTAAAAACTTGGCATATGAGGGCATCTGCGTAATAGCTTCTGTAAACAGAATTGTGACGTTTAATTGTTTTAGTAGGTCGACAAATTTTTTAAATTGGCCCGCATCTTTGGTTTTAATGAGCCTCTGAGGGTAAGGGATAGGTGGTTTATAAGGTGGTGGAGGTACATAAGGTTCCTTATTTTCTACGGTTTCCTTATTACTCTCTTCCTTTTCCTTAGGTTCACTTTCTTCCTCAGTTGACTTTTTAGAGTTTTGGTTTTCTATCCTTGGGTCAAACGGTCCTTCCACTTCTGTTCCACTTCTCAGTATAATTGCATGAGCGTGGCTTCTTGGGTTAGGTTGGGGTTGGCCAGGAAATGTACCAGTTGGGGCAGCAGTAGGCGCTTGTTGTTGAGCTACTTGTGATATTTGCGTTTCCAGCATTTTGTTATGAGTAGCCAGGGCATCTACTTTACTTGCTAGTTGTTTAATTTGTTCGCCAGTGTGTACATTCTGGTTTAAGAAATCTTTATTGGTTTGCTGTTGAGAAGCTATAAAGTTTTCCATCATGATTTCCAAGTTGGATTTCCTAGGGGCGTTATTGTTAGATGTAGATGGGGTCGGCTTCTGATATCCCAGAGGTATAGCTGGGGCTTGATTTGGAGATTGTCCAGGTGCGTATAGAGCATTATTACTCTTATATGAAAAATTGGGATGATTCTTCCAATTTGAGTTATAGGTGTGCGAGTAGGGGCTTCCTTGAGCATAGTTTACTTGCTCCGCTTGGATTCCTGTTAGGAGTTGGCAATCTGCAGGAGTGTGACCTTGGATTCCACAGACTTCGCAATTCTGAGTTATGGCAACTACGGTGGCTGGAGGTGATACATTTAAACTTTCAATTTTCTGGACCAGAGCATCCACTTTTGCATTAACATGATCAAGGTTACTTATCTCGTACATGCCAGTTTTCGTTTGAGGTTTTTCCACCATTGTTCGTTCGGTTCCCCACTGATAGTGGTTTTGAGCCATGCTTTCGATAAGTTGGTAAGCGTCAGCATAAGGTTTGTTCATTAGTGCACCACCTGCGGCGGCATCTATTGTTAACCTCGTGTTGTACAGGAGACCATTATAGAATGTATGAATTACTAACCAGTCTTCTAAACCATGGTGTGGACAAAGTCTCATCATGTCTTTGTATCTTTCCCATGCTTCGAAAAGAGACTCGTTATCTTTCTGTTTAAATCCATTTATTTGGGCTCTTAACATAGCTGTTTTGCTTGGCGGAAAATATCAAGCAAGAAAAACTTTCTTCAACTCGTTCCATGTGGTGACTGAGTTGGAAGGAAGAGATTGAAGCCATCTTCTAGCGCTATCTCTTAGTGAGAAAGGAAAAAGACGAAGTCGAATTGCCTCTGAAGTGACACCATTAGCTTTAACAGTATCAGCGTATTGGACAAATACGGATAAATGAAGATTAGGATCCTCGGTAGGATTTCCAGAGAATTGGTTCTGTTGCACTGCCTGCAACAGTGAAGGTTTGAGTTCAAAGTTGTTTGCTTCGATTGCGGGTGGAGCAATACTTGAATGCGGTTCATCTTGCGATGGAGCGGCGTAATCTCTAAGAGCACGAGCTGGTTCTGCCATCTCGGGTATCGAAGGGAAAATATTTTTGAAATCAGGAAGTTCTACAGGAGGTAGATTGTTTGCAGCATGATATTCCCGAATTCGTCGTAAGACTCGGAGATATAGTTCGATATCGTTGATTCGTAAGTAGAACGGCTCGCCTTGTGAGCGAGTGTGTGGCATACAAATCAACGAAAGAAAGGAAAGAAAAATAAAAGCCTTAGTCTCTACAGCGTAACAGAAGAGTTACGATATCGACTAAATAAAAGTCCCCGACAACGGCGCCAAAAACTTGATCGCTCGACTTTATGAGTCGAATTGGGGTACAAACTGCAAGTGCACAGTTCTATCGCGTAGTTTTAAAAGATATCGATCCCACAGCGACTTATGAATCGATATACCGTTATCTAAGGTTACTTCGTAAAGCTAAGGCAGGTAATACTTTGATTTTTGGGGGGAAAAGCTAAAACTAGAATAAGATCTAAAATTAATATCTAATAAGTGGATATCGGTATGTAATTCGTCGTAATTAGGGAATCAATTCTTTATTGGTTTCTTGGTTTTAAAATAAATCTTTTCAGTTGACGCTATTCATTAAAAGTTTTATCTCAAACTCTCGCTCTGTTGAATAAACTATGATTTTATATTAACGTAGCTGTCACTTATAGTTAAGTCAAAAACCACTTTTTGAAAACAATAGAATCCGTAGAAACTCTTTTTAAGAAAACACTAATCGTTTAAACACCCTTATCTCAAACTCTCGCTCTGTTGACTTAGGTTATATAATTAAATTCAAATGCTTAACTCTCGTCCTCACATTGAATCTTTAAAAATACTTTTTGAAAAAGGTTAGAATTTAATTAACTCTAGAAATTGCTCTCGCCCTGATCTAGAATTAATGTCCAATTTACACTGTCCAGTCAAAACCTCAAACTCTCGCTCTATTGATTTTAACTTCTTTATGTCTTTTACGTTCGTACAAAAACTTTGTTATTAAACCTGTAAATTGAGACCGTAAAAAGAGTGATTTTAATTTTAAATTTAATTAAACCAACTTAGTTTTGATTTCCTCATTCCGCTTACTTTACATACCGATACCTAAATAAATTAGCCAGACATACTCAACAGACCCAAATAATCAGCATGCATAAACAGATTCATCGCAGGCAAGCAGTATAAATTAATAATAAAAACAAGCATATATAAATTCAACAAATAAATAAAGAACCTGAATAATTAAATAGCAGTCTTGAACACTCCACCACAGACCGGTTGGATTTGTTCTTGAGTTCTTCAATCAGGCAGAAAAATAAAGCGAAGGAATAAAAAAAACTAGATTCTAACGTAAGGTTAGATCCGATAAAAGGTACACAATAGTTTCCGGTGTAGAAACTATTGTGCGAAAAATTAATTAAGTGCTAGAAAAGAAAATAGAATTGCAAAAGAAACAATATAAAAATTATAAAAGAAGTACTATAAGGAATATGCTTAAGCTGCTGGAAAAAGAAAAATGCGAAAAAGCGAAAATTGGAAAAAGTCTGGGAGCGTGGAACCGTGGAAGGGTTTGCAAAGCTGGTATTTATATTGGTACTTTCCGTAACGGTCTTCAGAAGTAGTCCGCGTCAGGGGGTCTTCACGTAACGAAGGGATAGGCGTGGAAATAAGATTCAGCGTGCAAATAGGACTCAACGTCTCTGAAGGCAAAAATGTAGGGGAATGGTGTGACGTCCGTCACACCATGTGTGACGCTCGTCACACAAGTGTATACAGCATGACGCTCGTCACAGCCTCTGTGACGCTCGTCACAGGCACAACGCTTGTGCCTTCTTGGGCTGGGCTTGGCTTTTGCTATTTGTTTCCAAAAACTTCTTTTTGCACCTCCTTTTCTTCCTTTTTTTACTTTTGCTTCAAATAGACTACCTGGGATAAATAGAAAGGAAATACCGCGTAATATCTGATAAAATGAAATAAATTAAAGTAAATAATAATATAATTTAATTGAATTAAGTCCTAAAATGTGATATAATTTCATGTTATCATCAGGGGAAAAGGAAAAGAGGTAAGTAGTGGAGAAGACAGAAGTCACAAATGGGAATTTCATCCATCACTTCCATAACAGAAGGCTCCCCAAGCGCAAGCAACCCTTTCAAGAGCACAATGAAAATAAATGTTGATGAAAGGATTGCCATCATCAAGGAAGGAAGCACTTCAGTCGGGAGTCCAAGAAGAACGACCCTCATATTCCGGGATAGCGATAAGATCGGGGAAATTTTGAATGAAAATTTTCCTTTTGTGATAAAGGCCATTATTTCAAACTTTGACATCTCCAAAGTTCTGACTGATGGTGGAAGCTTATAAGATATCAGGTACTCAGGCCTCTTAGAGAAGATTGGACTAAAGAAGGAAACTTTATGGCCCTATGTTCGAGTTGTGGTATACCGGTGAGCAAGTAAAAGTTAAGTTGGAAGTATTTCGGGTTTTATCGTATCCATAGGGATCAGTGTGATATCAAATTCCGTTCAACGGTCTCTACTTTACTAATCTTGTTGAATGGTTTGAAAGCATATAGATGCAGAAAGTAAAACATACGCATAAGTAATTAAAGCAACGAAGAGAGCTCTTCAGGAATGAACTTCATCCACCTATCTAATACGCAAGTTTCCCAATCAGTTGCACAAAACCTAAAACACTCATCAATTATGTAATACGGAGCATTAAGAATCAATACCCATGGTGAGCGTTAGATATAAATCTATGTCTAGAGTTTAGAATGTAACAAATTTTCATCTTAGATCAAGATCTGAAGAGCATTTCTCAATAGTGGTTCAAATCCAAATATAAAACAAGTAAACAAAGATGGCATCGATATAGATTCATAAAATAGACCGTATACAACGCCATGATCAATAAATATACATACTATCAAAGTAAAATTATATACAAAACCCCAACAAGAAAGGTACAAAGAGAAGAAGGAAGACGAAGAAGAATTTTTCCCCGTGTCCAGCTGATTGGTGCAAATCCAACTCAGGATCTTCAAGATGCAACCCCTAATTTTGTTTCTAAGGTACTTTCCACAAAGAATTATGTTGATGGACATGGGGTTAAAAGTTCCCAAAACCATACCCTAAAAATCTATGTACAAATGTGTAAGTAGGAGCTGGAAAAGTGGAATCGTGTTAAGCCCTAGCAGAGCTCTCTTAGCACGATCAGCAAAAATAAACTTAAATCGTCTTAATTTGCGCTAAGCACGCTCCTAGCACACTCCTAACACAAATTCCCCAATTCCTCACTGCCTCTATTTCTCTAAGCGCGCTTAGCCCGCTCTGGAAAACTTGGAATCTTCAAAAATGTTACTTTGGGTCTTGCTTGGTGTCTTTAGGCTTCTCATGCTTCCAATAGGCTTTGAAACCTGCAAATTTGCACCAAAATGATCAAACAAAATCTATTTACATGATTAAGTAACTATATAATTAATACGCAAAAGTTGAGGTTTATGTATGAAAATCAATTGAAACAAGTCAATAAGTGCCAATTATTCACACACAAAATTATCATAATTTAACACTTATCAAACTCTCCCTAACTTAGAACTTGTTTATCCTTAAACAAGAACCAATTACCCTAAAGAAAACAAAAGCAATCATGATCAATAAGTTTTTACAAACGAAAATAAATGCA
This sequence comes from Lathyrus oleraceus, assembly GCF_024323335.1. NCBI lineage: Eukaryota > Viridiplantae > Streptophyta > Magnoliopsida > Fabales > Fabaceae > Lathyrus > Lathyrus oleraceus. Next base: position 220,498,034 of record NC_066582.1, read on the forward strand.
TGGTTCAAATTTCAAAAGTACAAGCAAAGCAATGCCACTATACTACAACGATACCATGACTATGAAACAAATTCTAAGCACAAAACACATGTCAAAATTCTAAAGCAATACATTTTCAAAGATGAGCCACACCTAACACACAACTTCATCAATGGATGAAGAATAAACATGAGGGACTTGACTCACACCTAACAATTTTTCTAACATCTTGATCAACTTATGCATTCATCCGAAAAAACTCATATTGAAAGCATAAAAGCACAAATCACAAAGGACTTTCAAGGATTGTAATGTGGCTTGGTTAACAAAGAAGGGTCTTATCTCAAGGTAATTGAAACAAAAATTTCCTAAACAAATGAGAGTGATCACTTCTCAAATTCTCAAGAATTCACAACTTCATTCACCTTTTTCTCTTTGCTCAGTTGTTATACCCTTGAACACAACTTATTATCACAAAAAGTTTGCTATTTTTTTTTGAAATTCTGGTATCAGATATGAGATGTCGAAGGTAATGTCACGACACTAATATCTGAGTAATGCAACCCAGTTTGGTCCAACTCACCTACAGCTGGGGGCTACCAAGCCAGGAAGGAAATTCACTATAATAGAATCAGTTCAAAGACTCTCCGTACACTTCAACAAGTTACAGTCTTTCTCACCTAATCTCTACCCGTGCAATTTCTACCTAAGCACTCTTAGATATGAGAACCCACTCACTTCCCTACAATCACACCTGTGATCATAAACAACAATCCCTTGAGAAAAGAAAACACTTTTCAATGACACACTCTTGATTTTACTTCACAGTTTCAATCAAGAAGACACACACTTGATCTTGCTTCACAACTTTGATCAAGTAGACACACACTTGATCTTGCTTCACAACTTTGATCAAGTAGACAAACACTCTTGCTTAACAGCTTTAGAGTGACAAATTACAACCACAAATCAGTCCAATTCAATCATCAAAAGATGACTTGAATGGCTTACAAGTCTTACGACTAAACAGACACAAACCCTAGCTCTCTCTCTATATTTCGCTCAGTATTGGTTGTGTTGTAAAATAGGTTTTCTAAGTCCCTTTTTATAGAAGCTTTCAGCTGGGCTTGGACATCTTGAAAACCCTAAATCTATTTTCCAATTAAATCTTTTCATAACAACTGGTTAGATCTCCTTGGAAAATAAGTAAATCAGGTTGTAATCCATGATTGAATGCGCCTGCAAATCAGATCTTCAATCATACATAGATTGCCATTAATTGTGCAATCACAAAACACCGGACATTCATACTAAATGTTCTGTGTACAGGATGTCATGACATCGGGTCTGGCATCCTGGAAAAATCCTGCATAATTCCATAATTCCTTTTATAACTTCCAGCAGGTACACAAACATCAGATGTCATGACATCGTGTATGACATCCTGATACAATCCTGCATAATTATGTTTTTCCATTTCAACTCCAGCAGGTACATAGGATATCTTATGTTAAGACATCACACATAACATCTTGTGAACACTCTTTGTTTTACCAAAATTGCTGCCAACACTTAGAACCAACAAACTCCCCCTTTGGCAAATTTTGGCTAAAACATATATTTGTCCTTTTTGTTCACAAGAAAACTATCAGCAGTTAAACAACAGTTTAAACAGCAGCAGAAGCAACACAATTACTAGCTATAGCTACTAGTAATACACACAAGCACAAGGGTACTTCTCCTCCCCCTAAATTTGTGCAACAGAAACAGAATTACTAGTTATGGATGCAACTAATAAGACACACAAATGCACAAGGGTACTCCTTCTCCCCCTAAATCTGTGCACACAACAAACATCTTCTTTGATAATAACAACACCTGTAACCACAACACCTGTAACAATCAGAATGTCATTCTGACATCTGTTTCAACATGTTAACATTCAGAATTTCCTTCTGACATCTCCTTCAACATGTTAACATTCAGAACCTCCTTTTGACATCTCCTTCAACATCACCCGTACAGAACAGAGCTTGCACTGAACATCAGACATCTCCTCCAACATCTCAGAATAGAACACCATTTTGTCTTACATCAGACATCTCCTCCAACATCACAAGAACAGAATATCATTTTGTCTTACAATAGACATCTCCTCCAACATCACAGAACAGAACCATTCTGTCTTACATCAGACATCTCTTCCAACATCACAGAACAGAACATCATAGAACATCATTCTATTCAACAACATCAGTTGTCATCTATTTAGCCTAGCTAGCTACATCAGCACTGCAGATCTCCACAACCACATATTTAACTGCAGCTCTCCACATAATCACTTCTCCCCCTTTTTAGTCAAAATTGACCAAAGGTGACTTAAAACATAAATGCTAGGAGATACATACCATAATTATACACAGCTGTAATAGATGAGATAATTAGAAATCCATTGAACTCATTAAGAGCCCAAATATTACATCAAGGCATCAGTAAGGACTGCCACAAAATACAAAGAACAAAACATCCAAGCTTCCAAAACAGTCATAACAGCATCCAGAACAGCACACATGTCATCATAACAGGGGGACCATCACCACAACTTAGTTTGAGGAGGTAGCATCTTCTTCACTTTCAGATTCAGAACTGCCACTAGATTGATCTTGAGAATTAGACCTCTCACTTGAGGTATGGGCATCTGACTCTTTGGCTTCACCATCTTCCAGATGGAAGGAAATGTTGTCCAAATGCACAACTGCAACCTTAGCTGGAGACTTTCTAACAGTTTGCCTTTTAGCAGGTGAGATGTCTGGGACATCGTTTTCGACATCATCTTCAGAATCAGAGCTTTCTCTGATTTTACTCTTCTGAACCTCTACTTTACTCCATGATTTAGAAGGACCTACAGCAACAGCCTTCCTACTAGTTCTAGCCACAGTCCTGCCCTTCCTGGTTTTCATTTTTTTTGCAACACTTGGTTTCAAGTGATGAACCAAGGTGTCATCTTCCTCTTCTGAACTCTCTTCCTCCAAATCAATTACTCTCTCAGCAGTGTCATGCTTCTTTCTTGGCCATTCTTTGACTTGACCAACAGTGATTGTCCTACAGACTTCATTGTCTGTGGCTTCTAACTCAACAGCTCCTTTTGTTCCTCTCCCTAGGAACTTATTCATTATAGTTGAGGAGAACCTTACACACCTTCTTCTCACAAAGACCTTGCAGAATTCTTTGTTATTCTTGTCAGAAATATCCTCTGGGATATTCACCACAAACTCCTCCACTAAACCTTCAAAACATTGGGGTAATGCACTAACTGTTTTCATCAAACCATCAAACTTGATTAATTCCATAACCTCCTTCACTTCTACATCCTCCTTCCCTAGCTCCCTTTCTACAGCAACTCTCCTCTGTATAACAAATTTCCATTTTAATTGCTATAAATTCTCATGAATACAAATCCCCAATTTCCCTCTTAAACATTCAAACTGATTAGCATCCAAAGCTTTTCTGAATATGTCAGCTAATTGCATTTCAGTAGTAACATGCTCCAGTGCTATGTTTTTCTCTTCCATAAGTTCTCTAATAAAGTGATGACTAATATCAAAGTGCTTTGTCCTGATGTGCTGAACAGGATTTTTGGAAATAGTTGTAGCACTCAGGTTGTCACAGTACATTGTCCTGACATCTTGTGTGACATTGTGTTCAGTCACCATTAGTTTTAACCAACCCTGTTGAGAACAACTACTTTCAGTTGCTATGTATTCAGCTTGATATATATCACAAACACCATTTTCATCTTTGAATACTTTTGAATGTGTAGGAGCAGGAGTCCTTACACTCTTCATGTCAATCTTCTTAACATTGTTCTTGGCAAATTTGCTTTGAGATAGAAAAATAGACTCTTCTATCTGCTTGACTTGTAGCCCAAGTCCAACAAAGCTCTTCCCAACTTCAGACTGCATTTGACGAGCAACATGTTCTACCATCTGATCTGACCTCCTACCAAACCCAATATTATTCACATCTGTTTGAGCCACCATGAGCTTTTCTCCTTTAGGTTTCAGACAACAATCTTTGAAGATTTCAACCACATCATATTTGTTTTTGGTCCAGATGTATCTGGAGAAATCATCCACCACTGCAAACTTCTTTCCACCAAGGCTTTCCACTTGCATGGTGTTGCAACCTGAAAAATACAGTGCGCGAAAAAAAACAACCGGCGAAAGAAAAAGACAGAAGAGTCGCCACCGTGCGTTATTCATCCCAAAGGAGGGAAAGGAAACGCTCGAAGTAAACCTGAAAAAAGGAAAGGACAAGACGGGGTCTCGCAACCAAATCTTGGGTTCGGGAGTCGGTTATGCGAAGGGAATGTATTAGCACCCCTACGCATCCATAGTACTCTACGGGATCCACTTTCGTGGTTTTTGTCTAAAGGGTGTGGGTTTACCTAATGCGTTTATTTACTAAAAAGGTTAAGAGAAATGACTCGCGCGGATGTCGCATCCACTGCATACGTATCTCATCTGAATATGAGAATCAGAGTCTTCGTAGCTCGGCTGACCTATGGGTTGGGGGTAATTGTGCTCGCTAAGACATCGCGTCTTATGCCTACGTATCTCATCTGGAATGAGAATCAGAGCAAACCGTAGTTCGGCTAACTACAGGGTTATGGATTGGGTTTTAGACGAACAACGTTACCACGCAATCTACCGGATGCTCGACCTTTGGAGACTTACTCGCCTGTAGTAGAAGGAGATAACATGTTGCTTTGAGTTTTAGGGTTTGGGATGCTCGAGGGCAAACAGGCAGTCCTTGACGAAGGAACCGCGCTACATATGGGGAGACGAATACAAAACACAAAACATGTATCTCAAAGTAAAATGCCACCAAGGGGCTCAAACATTGCCTCCTATCGAGGTCTTCCAGCTAAGAAAGCGATAAAGTACGAGAAAGGGAAAAAATTACCACACGGATAAAGATCCGAAGCTATAGCAGTTAAAGGAGCAAGAAACCCTGAAATCTCTCCAGCTGGACCGTCAAAGGAAATCAGTCAACACGAATAATCAGAATAAAACTCCAGGGGTATCCCACAAATAAAGTGGGAAACCACGCGAGTGTCTCTGCAAAATCCATGTGAGCCCTCACAAAACTCGACAAAGGGTTAGAGCAACAGGATGAAATCAAAAGAAAACAATGCCATGGAAACACAAGACAGGTTAGAATAAAGAGAACAAAAAAAACGAATACTATCACGTTCGCGACTGCTTCGCCTAGCGAAGGCTTAGCGAAGCTTCGCTACAGGCTCGCCTAGCGAAGCGGCTAGCGAGGGCCTGCGGGTTTTGGATTCCTCCTTGATAACAGTTCGATCTTTATGATCCGAAAACCCTGTGGTATCCAACTCATAAACGAAAATGATTAAAACATTCATGGTATTGTTACACATATTCATACATAAATATAAACTCACGGGCAAAACCAGATGTTACCTCATACATTCATAATATTCAAATTCGAGGCGTAAAGTAGTAGAAACAAAGGCATACCTGATGAGAGAGATCGATCGAACGGCGCGGCTGGATTTGTAAAGCTCTGTTAGGTTTGCGTGAGGCGGAGTGAACTTCTCAGAGTTGCCTGAAGGTTGCTGCAGAGTAGTTCCTAGGTTTCTTTCTCTCAAGATCTCTGGTCTTTTCTGTTCAGCCAGTGTTCAGGGTTTATTTCATTGACTACTCTGGTATTTATAGGCCAAATTTTGCAGCCTGTGGGCTTTGAATGAGGACAGCTCAGGCCCAAAACTTTTCTGATATTTTCTGAAATGCGCGTCCTTCGCCTAGCGAAGGATCTGCTCGCCTAGCGAGCATGACAGTACTCTTCGCTAGGCGAAGCATCTGCTCGCCTAGCGAGCATGACAGCTCAGCAGCAGATTCTTGCTTCTTCCAGCTTGGCGATTTGTACGGTGAATAGGTCTCATCTGGCCCTGTTGGTAGTACCTCAAGTCTATTCCTTGCGTTGACTGACCGTCTAAGTAGAACCCACAAAGTGTCCTGGATGATGTCCGAGCTTCTTGGAGCTAATTCCGATTGACATGATGCAATGTAATATGAAACACTAAATGGCCTAAAAAATGAATGCATGAATGGGGAGGGCAAATTTTGGGGTGTTACAGCTGCCCCTATTCAATCAACTGGGGACCCGAAAAGAAGATAGCTGCGACTTTCGCACTTTCGAGGTATCAAGGGATTGAATACAATAAAAGCCCAAAAATTTGCATTGAGGTGAAGCGAAGTAACAATGCCTTAAAAGAAGAATCCGTCTGGTACGGTGAGAGTCAGTCCGAATACCGAAAAAAGAATGCTAGCATGGATACCAAAATAAATGGTAACACAGAAATAACCATGGCCTGAATGCCGCTCATCAGTCTGAATACTGGAAAAGACTTCGATCTGAACATCGGGAAAACTGGCTTGAACGCCACTTCGGTCTGGATACCGGGAAAACTGGCCTGAATGCCATAAGTTGCGTCGACCTGATCGTCGGAAAATTCTTCGATCTGAATATCGGAAAACTGGCCTGAACGCCACTTCGGTCTGGATACCGGGAAAACTGGCCTGAATGCCATAAGTTGCGTCGACCTGATCGTCGGAAACTTCTTCGATCTGAATATCGGAAAACTGTCCTGAACGCCACTTCGGTCTGGATACCGGGAAAACTGGCCTGAATGCCATAAGTTGCGTCGACCTGATCGTCGGAAACTTCTTCGATCTGAATATCGGAAAACTGGCCTGAATGCCACTTCGGTCTGGATACCGGAACACTGGCCTGAACGCCACTTCGGTCTGAATACCGGAAAAACTTCATGCCTGTCAGCATCGGCAGAAATAGGGAAAGATTATAGATGCGGCGCATGGGCCAATGACACTTGCTGGGGATAACAAAGGTAAGTCATGAACAATCTTCAGTCTGAGTACTGGAAACAACTTCTAGCTTATCACTTGGGATACCGAGAATGTTTTATGCTTACAATGTGTATGTTTGAATTTTTCAATGGCGTAATGCTCCATGAAAATGGAAATGCTACGCGATTTGGGAGGATGCAATGCAATATGATTCTACATGCAGGGATGCGAAATGCTGGGTAGGATGCCAAGTTGAGGCAAGGGGATCTGCTGGGGAAATGATCACCATCCTCTGGGCCCTGGCAAGGCTGCTGGAGATGCACAGCACAAAGAATTATGTGGGGAAATGACCCGCCACACGGTGTTCTGGCCATACCGAGACTCTGATCGGGGAAAGAATGGCATTGGAAGCCTGCTGCTGAGGAAAGCTACAATGGTTCTGGCAACCACGGTTTGCGAGAGATGACTCAACAGGGGAAGCAAACACCGATACGGTGCCGAGGTTCTGTTTCAAGGAAAGAAACCATGGATCTGGCCTTGGGATTATTGATCTGGCATCGAACTCTAAGGAGCAGCCACTTCTGCTGGGAAGATACAGTCTGGCACTGTCAACTCCACTAGGGAGTGTATGCCCTGAAACAACCGCTTGAGGAAGTACAATGGTGAGAACCTGCTGGGGATTGAGGAATCCAACGCTCTGATCAGCTCTGCAGGGATAAGACACCGAATTTGTCTGTTGGTGACTTTACTGGGGAAAACATTCACGATCATCTGCAAGGGATTTTAAGGAAATGCCCCGAGGGTACCTGTTCTGAATAGACGATCCAAAGCACTTTAAATTTACAGCAATTTTAAATGTTTATTGAGCATGTACCTGTAAAGTCTTTATGTGTCATGATGCAATGTTTATCAAAAATTCGGACGTCATTTTTGCAAACAAAACAGTAAAATGAAAATGAAAACAGAGATATACTGAATAACATGATTCTATTGATTGAATGGCCTCTGAATAGGCATTTACATTAGGAAGCAATCCCTGGAAAGAGGTAATCGCACAAAAGATAAAAACAGAAATTAATCTAATGGCAATATGAAATGGATTTCTATTGGGTTCCAATTCTGCTATGACTTGCTCGTCTTCAAGATCCTCCAAATGATCAGCATTCTGAAAAGGTGATTGGACTGTTTCCTACCTTTCGAAAATTTCCAGTCATCGACATGAGATGAGATTCAGAACTAACTCAGAACGCAGTCATTCGCTCAATCCCTAACTTTTGCCTGGATCGCCCTTTTCGGGTTTTCAATCCACCGGGATACCCATTTTTGCCTAAGTTGCCTTTTCAGGTTTTCAACTTACCGGGTGTACGATCTTTTCATTTTTAATCCCTAATTTTTGCCCGAACCTTTTCATTTTCTTGGTTCGTCGAGAGGGTCATTTTTGCCTGGACTATTCTTTTTACTGTCCAGCGGGTCTATTTTATGCGAAGTATTTTTTAACTGCGTCTGAGTTCACAGGGGAAGTGAAGTTTTCACCATCCATAGTTGCAAGCATTAAAGCCCCACCATCAAAAACCTTGGTGACAATATACGGTCCATCATAGTTAGGAGTCCATTTGCCCCTGTGATCTGTCTGAGGAGGAAGGATCCTTTTCAACATTAAATCTCCGACTTGGAAACAACGAGGACGCACTTTCTGATCAAAGGCTCTCTTCATCCGACTCTGATACAACTGCCCATGACAAATGGCTGCCATTCGCTTCTTTTCGATAAGACTCAACTCATTGAACCTTGTCCGAATCCATTCGGCTTCGTCTAACTTGACATCCAACAAGACTCTTAGAGAAGGAATCTCCACTTCAACAGGTAGGACTTCTTCCATACCATACACCAGGGAGTAAGGGGTTGCCCCAATCGACGTACGTACTGAAGTACGGTACCCATGCAAGGCGAAGGGTAGCATCTCATGCCAATCTCTGTACGTGACGACCATCTTCTGCACAATCTTCTTTATGTTCTTATTTGCCGCCTCAACAGCGCCGTTCATCTTAGGGCGGTAAGGGGAAGAATTGTGATGCTGAATGTTGAAGTTCTGACACAACTCCTTCATCATTTTGTTGTTGAGATTAGAACCATTATCAGTAATGATTCTTTCGGGAATCCCATAGCGACAAATGATTTCTTTCTTGATGAAACGGGCAACCACATGTCTGGTGACATTCGCGAACGACGCTGCCTCGACCCACTTGGTGAAATAGTCGATGGCAACAAGGATGAAGCGATGCCCATTGGAAGCAGTCGGCTCAATCTTTCCAATCATATCAATGCCCCACATAGCAAACGGCCACGGCGAAGTCATCACATTCAGAGGATTTGGCGGCACATGCACCTTATCAGCATAAATCTGGCATTTATGACACTTCTGAGCATACTTGAAACAATCTGATTCCATGGTCATCCAATAATAACCCGCTCTCAACAATTTCTTAGCCATTGCATGTCCGCCGGCATGAGTACCGAAGGAACCTTCATGAACTTCCTGCATTAACATGTCCGCCTCGTGTGTGTCCACGCATCTAAGCAAAACCATGTTGAAGTTCCTCTTATACAGCACATTGTCTTTGTTCAAGAAGAAACTTCCTGCCAATCTTCTCAAAGTCTTTCTGTCATTGTTGGATGCCCCTGCGGGGTACTCTTGATTCTTCAGAAAGCACTTGATATCATGATACCAGGGCTTGTCATCGACTACCAGTTCAGCAGCAAACACATGTGCGGCCCTGTCAAGGGGCATCACATCGATCCTGTGAGCATGGTTCCAACGAAATACCTTGATCATGGAGGATAGAGTAGCAAGTGCGTCTGCCATCTGGTTCTCATCACGAGGTATATGATACAATTTTACTGTTGTGAAGAAAGTCAACAGTCTTCTCGTGTAATCTCTATAGGGGACCAGAGTGGGCTGGAGAGTATTCCAATCACCATTCACTTGATTGATCACCAGGGCTGAATCTCCGAAGATGTCCAAAGTCTTGATTCTCAAATCAATGGCTTGCTCAATACCCAAAATACAGGCCTCGTACTCAGCTTCATTATTTGTGCACTCAAAAGTCAAACGAGCGGTGAAAGGTATGTGGGCACCTTTTGGAGTTGTAATGACAGCACCAATTCCACTTCCTCTGGCGTTGACAGCCCCATCGAACAACAAAGTCCACTTTTCGTTTGGATCAGGTCCCTCCTCAACAACTGGCTCTTCACAGTCTTTCATCTTGAGGAACATGATGTCTTCATCTGGAAAATCAAACTTCATCGGCTCATAATCATCAATCGGCTGCTGAGCAAGATAGTCCGACAGAATACTCCCTTTGATGGCTTTCTGGGATGTATACTGGATGTCGTACTCTGTTAAAATCATCTGCCAACGGGCAACACGTTCGGTGAGAGCCGGCTTCTCAAATATGTATTTCACTGGATCCATCTTAGAAATCAACAAGGTAGTATGGTTCAACATATACTGCCTCAGTCGGCGAGCAGCCCAGGCCAAAGCACAGCAAGTTTTCTCAAGCTGCGAATATTTGATTTCACAGTCGGTAAACTTTTTGCTAAGGTAGTATATGGCATGCTCTTTTCGACCAGACTCGTCATGCTGTCCCAATACACACCCCATCGAGTTCTCAGTCACTGATAGGTACATTATCAGAGGTCTCCCAGGAACTGGAGGTATAAGGATTGGAGGTTTCTGTAGATACTCTTTTATCTTCTCGAAAGCCCTTTGACAATCTTCATTCCACCTGATAGCCTGATCTTTCCTCAGCAATTTGAAAATGGGTTCACACGTGGTTGTTAGGTGAGAGATGAATCTTGCAATGTAGTTCAACCTCCCTAAGAAACTACGGACTTGCTTCTCTGTTCTTGGCTTAGGCATTTCCTGTATTGCTTTCACTTTATCGGGATCCACCTCAATCCCTTTTCCACTAACAATAAAACCCAGCAATTTTCCCGATCTCACCCCGAAAGTGCACTTGTTCGGATTAAGTCTCAGTTTGAATTTCCTCAAACGCTCAAACAGTTTCTGCAAATTCACCAAATGTTCTTCTTCTGTCTGAGATTTGGCAATCATATCATCCACATAAACCTCGATTTCATGATGAATCATATCATGGAACAGAGTCACCATAGCTCGTTGATATGTTGCTCCAGCATTTTTCAGACCAAACGGCATCACCTTGTAGCAGAAGGTGCCCCATGGGGTTATGAAAGTTGTCTTTTCCATGTCCTCTGGTGCCATCTTGATTTAGTTATAGCCAGAAAAGCCATCCATGAAAGAGAATACCGAGAACTGAGCTGTATTATCCACCAAAACGTCGATGTGCGGTAATGGGAAATCATCTTTAGGGCTAGCTCTGTTCAGATCCCGGTAGTCGACACACATCCGTACCTTTCCATCCTTCTTAGGTACTGGGACAATGTTTGCAACCCATGGCGGATAATTAGTGACTGCTAGAAACCCTGCATCCAACTGCTTTTGTACTTCTTCCTTTATCTTGACAGCCATCTCTGGTATTGTTCTTCTGAGCTTCTGCTTGACCGGAGGACAACCTTCTTTGAGAGGCAAGCGGTGTACCACGATGTCTGTGTCCAGCCCAGGCATGTCCTGATAAGACCAGGCGAAGATGTCAACGTATTCTTGCAGCAATTCAATCAGCCCTTTCTTCACATTGTCTTCTAAAGCAGCCCCTATCTTGATTTCTCTCTTGGCGCCCTCGGTGCCGAGATTAATCACTTCAACAGACTCTTGATGCGGTTGAATAACTCTTTCCTCTTGTTTTAATAACCTGGTAAGCTCTTCAGGGAGTTCACAATCTTCATCATCCTCTTCTTCAACTTGAAAGATTGGATTTTCAAAGTCGAAACGAGCCATAGCAGAACCGTTATCAATAGGATCCGGTGATGTGCATCTGCATGAGTGATGGTATGTGCTTATGAGTGTGAACAAGAAGTGAAAACTAAACGAAACATTGCCATTTTTTTTATTTTGAAAAACTGCAAAAATAGAAAGACAGGGAACGAAATATCTGAATGCAAAAATACGTCCTTTATTTATGATAAAAATGCAAGTGTCACATAGACGGACCCTACAATGAGTCATTACGCCCTGGGCGGAACGTAAGACTTGGATATGCATGAATAAACAAAGAAAATTACTCTTCAAGAAGAGTGACTTGGATAATCTCCTCAGAAGACCAATTGTTGATGACTTCACCCGGGATCCTCGGACGCACCCAGTTGTCAATGTCACAATCACTATCCCCATCTTCATTGTTGACCGCAGAGACCTCACTGGGAATCACAAAATTAACAGGAACAACATCTGCGAATTCATTAGTAGCATCTTCAAACCCTTCTTTCTCAACCCCTTCCACAGACTCTTGGACAAACAAATCTTCAACCTGGAGGATACCTTTGTCGAGCAAGGCCTGGATACCTTGTTGTAGCTTCAAACAACCTCCACTCTGAGTAGCACAATCCAAACAACCCTTCCCACAACCGGGGAAAACATCGGCCTTCAGTAAGCATCCTTTGATATCCAACAATGGAGTTTTCAACTTCAACACATCCTCAATGGACTTGGCTTTTCCCTCTATCATGTTAACGTTCGCACCACCATGTTGGGGCATGGGATTGTTAACGACATTCGGAGCCGGTGCAAGGTCGATGGCCTTTGAATCTATGAGGTCTTGAACTACGTGCTTAAAAGCTTTGCAGTTCTCAATATTGTGGCCAGGTGCCCCAGAGTGGAAGCTACACCTAGCGTTGGCGTCGTAACCCACCGGAAGTCTACCAACAGGAGGAGCCAGAGTGCGCAGTTGCACAAGTTGTAGTTGTTGAAAACTAGAAAGCATCTGAGCGTACGACATTGGAAGGGTGTCGAAACGCTGGTCCATCATCCTTTGCCTCTGTTGATAAGTGGGTATGTTACCCGGTTGTTGCTGCTGTTGATACTGAGCTGGTTGACGTTGTGATTGTCGTTGTTGTAGTGGTGCTGCAGCTGGAATGGTCACAGCCGCAACATACGGTTGCTGATGATAATTCTGAAAATTATTCCTCCGGTTATCCCTGTTCTGATAAGAAGATATGGCGTTTGCATCCCCTTCTCTCCTCTTCTGTCCCTGAATGAACGGCTTCTTCACCCCTGATGAGGATCCACCTCCATTTTGGCTCTTACAGGTCTTTAGGTAATTCTCCACCCTTTCTCCAGTAGAGACCACATCAGCAAAGTTGGATGCATTGCACCCCACCAGACGCTCCAAGTAAGGTCCGGGCAGAGTATTCATGAACATGTTGGCCATTTCCTTTTCCAACATAGGAGGCTGAACATGGGAAGCTGTATCCCTCCAGCGTTGAGCGTATTCCCTGAAGCACTCACTGCTTTTAAGAGACAGATTCTGAAGTTGAGTTCTGTCCGGAGCCATGTCTGCATTATACTGATACTGCTTTACGAAAGCCTCTACCAAATCCCTCCAGCAACGGATGTGGGCTCTGTCCAGCCTCATATACCATTCTAAGGACGCCCCAGCTAGGCTATCCTGGAAGAAGTACATAAGTAGCTTCTCGTCATCAGAGTATGCAACCATTTTACGGAAATAGGCTTGCACGTGAGTTTTGGGGCAAGAACTGCCATTGTATTTGTCGAATATCGGGACCTTGAATTTCGGTGGCACCCTCACACCTGGGACCAGCCCCAAGTCAGCAACATCTACTCCCAGAGGATTATGTCCTTCCACTGCCTTCAACCTTTCTTCCAATCTCCTAAACATGGGGTCCACACCATGACCCGTACCAAAGTCTTCCTGAAGCAAGGGGAACTGATCATCCTGACCATCCTGAATGGGTTGTTGACCGGAGGTGACATGTAGGATTGGGATAGGCCCCGGTCCATTGGGTCCATTAGCCTCTCCAGCTGGAGGATCAGCCAACGTCTCCGGTTGAGTAATATGGGGATCCCTCTGCACCAATAATCTAAGCTCCTGCTGTCCTTGAGCCACCCCTTGAACCAAATCCATGAATTGATTCATGCGAATCTTCATCTCGGCGAGCTCTGCCTGTAGGCTTTCCATTACTCTCTGTTGGTTCCTCCGGGTACCGTATCGGTGAATGCCTGAGTCAGCTATCCTGCTAGTGGGACACCAAACAAACTGAGAACACTGTGGCGGTACCTGTTATGCAAGACATGCGGATGACTATGCAAATGCAATGACATGTTTATCAATTCCAAGAGTATTCTACCCCTTGAAATGGATAAACATGTGTTAAATGATATGAATGCAAATGATGTGATGCAACAATGTGAATGCAATGCAGTGGCATGTCAATCAGGATTGCTGTATCTGCTTGAACATCTGTCGGGTTGCACTGTCTGGAGAGAAATTAAGAGTACACCAAACAAAGGTCATGGGGTGGATCATGTTATCCTTAATATCAACCACCCATTTTGGCGGATTATGGTTTACACCTTATCAACACCCAAGTTCCATTGATATTAAGGATACCTGATCGGATCAACCATGAATCAAGGGTTTGTTGCAAGTCACGAGCATGGAGTTTAGGTTAAGAACCACCCAAAAGGAGTGTACTAAGGTTTAAACCTGCCAAACATGTTCTACAAAAGGTTCCCATAGTCATAATCCCATCTTTCGGATATTATCAGAGGAACGACTACTCGTATTCCAACAATATTCTCAAGAGAGACTCTTATGAGTGTAGCATCGCGTAACAATCGTATCAAATCTTACACTTGAACGAATTTCGCACTACGTCCTACGAATAGGCCAAGATGGGTTAGGTAAACTAAGGTCCTTGGCTTCTTAGGTCTATATTGGAATAAGTAATGTCTAACCACAACTTACTTATGTGACATTATTGATCTCAACATGACCTCCACCAAGTGAATGGGCTTGCAAGTCAACTCGCTAAGGAATACTCCACACAAGTTGACAGGACTATGCCATTCTCCTATCTTAAGTGCACTCGAGTTCGGGTATAGAACTCATCTCACAAAGATCACCAAGCAGCCAAAGCCAGCCAACAGATACAACAATGATATGTACACAATGCAATAAGGTAAAGCAGGTAAATAAATAACGGTATAAAAGCATGAACACCCAATAAACAGACAACCTACAAAAGCTAGGAGGGACTCGCTTAGGGAAGATGGACCAGCAAGAGGTCAACTTCTATAGTCCCTAGCAGAGTCGCCAGTTGTCGCAACCTGAAAAATACAGTGCGCGAAAAAAAACAACCGGCAAAAGAAAAAGACAGAAGAGTCGCCACCGTGCGTTATTCATCCCAAAGGAGGGAAAGGAAACGCTCGAAGTAAACCTGAAAAAAGGAAAGGACAAGACGGGGTCTCGCAACCAAATCTTGGGTTCGGGAGTCGGTTATGCGAAGGGAAGGTATTAGCACCCCTACGCATCCATAGTACTCTACGGGATCCACTTTCGTGGTTTTTGTCTAAAGGGTGTGGGTTTACCTAATGCGTTTATTTACTAAAAAGGTTAAGAGAAATGACTCGCGCGGATGTCGCATCCACTGCATACGTATCTCATCTGAATATGAGAATCAGAGTCTTCGTAGCTCGGCTGACCTATGGGTTGGGGGTAATTGTGCTCGCTAAGACATCGCGTCTTATGCCTACGTATCTCATCTGGAATGAGAATCAGAGCAAACCGTAGTTCGGCTAACTACAGGGTTATGGATTGGGTTTTGGACGAACAACGTTACCACGCAATCTACCGGATGCTCGACCTTTGGAGACTTACTCGCCTGTAGTAGAAGGAGATAACATGTTGCTTTGAGTTTTAGGGTTTGGGATGCTCGAGGGCAAACAGGCAGTCCTTGACGAAGGAACCGCGCTACATATGGGGAGACGAATATAAAACACAAAACATGTATCTCAAAGTAAAATGCCACCAAGGGGCTCAAACATTGCCTCCTATCGAGGTCTTCCAGCTAAGAAAGCGATAAAGTACGAGAAAGGGAAAAAATTACCACACGGATAAAGATCCGAAGCTATAGCAGTTAAAGGAGCAAGAAACCCTGAAATCTCTCCAGTTGGACCGTCAAAGGAAATCAGTCAACACGAATAATCAGAATAAAACTCCAGGGGTATCCCACAAATAAAGTGGGAAACCACGCGAGTGTCTCTGCAAAAGCCATGTGAGCCCTCACAAAACTCGACAAAGGGTTAGAGCAACAGGATGAAATCAAAAGAAAACAATGCCATGGAAACACAAGACAGGTTAGAATAAAGAGAACAAAAAAACGAATACTGTCACGTTCGCGACTGCTTCGCCTAGGGAAGGCTTAGCGAAGCTTCGCTACAGGCTCGCCTAGCGAAGCGGCTAGCGAGGGCCTGCGGGTTTTGGATTCCTCCTTGATAACAGTTCGATCTTTATGATCCGAAAACCCTGTGGTATCCAACTCATAAACGAAAATGATTAAAACATTCATGGTATTGTTACACATATTCATACATAAATATAAACTCACGGGCAAAACCAGATGTTACCTCATACATTCATAATATTCAAATTCGAGGCGTAAAGTAGTAGGAACAAAGGCATACCTGATGAGAGAGATCGATCGAACAGCGCGGCTGGATTTGTAAAGCTCTGTTAGGTTTGCGTGAGGCGGAGTGAACTTCTCAGAGTTGCCTGAAGGTTGCTGCAGAGTAGTTCCTAGGTTTCTTTCTCTCAAGATCTCTGGTCTTTTCTGTTCAGCCAGTGTTCAGGGTTTATTTCATTGACTACTCTGGTATTTATAGGCCAAATTTCGCAGCCTATGGGCTTTGAATGAGGACAGCTCAGGCCCAAAACTTTTCTGATATTTTCTGAAATGTGCGTCCTTCGCCTAGCGAAGGATCTGCTCGCCTAGCGAGCATGACAGTACTCTTCGCTAGGCGAAGCATCTGCTCGCCTAGCGAGCATGACAGCTCAGCAGCAGATTCTTGCTTCTTCCAGCTTGGCGATTTGTACGGTGAATAGGCCTCATCTGGCCCTGTTGGTAGTACCTCAAGTCTATTCCTTGCGTTGACTGACCGTCTAAGTAGAACCCACAAAGTGTCCTGGATGATGTCCGAGCTTCTTGGAGCTAATTCCGATTGACATGATGCAATGTAATATGAAACACTAAATGGCCTAAAAAATGAATGCATGAATGGGGAGGGCAAATTTTGGGGTGTTACACATGGGTCCCATCAACTTTATATGGAGGAGTTTCAACCCTTTGGAAGTGATGTTAAGTCTGAGTTTCTAGTGTGACATCCTTGTCTGACATTTCCCACAGACTTTCAATTTGGGAGTTTCTCTAGCAGATATAATCATCTTCATCCCTTTCTCCTTGACTGAGGTACATTTTGAGGAGTAACTAATTTGAGAGTTCCACATGTAACAGTTGTCTTTGGTTCTGACTCCTTCCATGATTACTTCACTTTCTTTGTTGGTAATCAGACATTCAGTTTTAGTGAAGTTAACATTTAGACCTTGGTCACATAGTTGACTGATGCTTATTAGATTTGCAGTCAAGCCCTTAACCAGTAGGACCTTGTCAAGTTTAGGCACTCCAGGACAATCAAGCTTGCCTATCCCCTTGATTTCACCCTTTGCTCCATCACCAAAGGTTACATAGCTTATGGCATGAGGATAAAGTCCAGTTATCAGGTCTTTGTTTCCAGTCATGTGTCTGGAACATCCACTATCAAAATACCATTCTTCTTTGGCTGAGACTCTGAGGGGAATGTGAGCTATTAGACTTGTAACATTAGTCTTAGGAACCCATTGCTTCTTGTTGACAAGTCTGTGCTGTTTGGTTCTGGGTTGATAGTGAGTCTGATGATGAACAGGGCTAGGATAACCATACAGCTTATAGCAGAAGGGTTTCAGGTGACCAAATTTCCCACAGTAATGGCATCTCCATCTTTGATGTTTCCCTTTCTGCTGTCTTCTCTTCTGATGTTGTGACATATGATGTGACATCACAGGTTTGCTTTTATTATGGCTGCATTTAGGTTTGGCTTGAGGTTTGCAACCAGTGTAACTATACTCATGCTTAGATTCATTATACCCAATGCCAGATTTGTCTCCTGTTATTTTTCCAGTTTGGAGAATCTTGTCTAGGGAGTCAGATCCATTGTTTAACATTCTTACATACTTGGTCATCTCTTCTAGTTTAGAATTCAAGAACATAGCTTCAGTTTTTAACTTGGAGATGATTTCCACATGGTCTGCCTTCTCATTCTCCAGCTGTACTATCTTCTGGCTTTCAACTTGTTGACTTTCATCTATCTTGGCCTTCAGAACCACTGCTTCTGTTTTTAATTTGGAGATGGTTTCCAAGTGTTCTACCTTCTCATTCTCAAGTTGAGTTATTTCCTTCTTCTGGCTTTCAACCTGTTTACACCACTCTACACTTTTGAGACACAACTTTCTGTAGGTAGTGGCCAACTCTTCAAAGGTTACTTCACCATCACTTGAGTCTCCATCAGAATCCCATATTCCAGTCAAGGCAGTCATAAGATTTGCAGATTCTTCTGTTTCACTTCCATCTAACCAAGTGGCAGCAAGACTCCTCTTCTGTTTCTTGAGGTAGGTCCCACATTCAGTTCTAATGTGTCCATACCCATCACATTCATGGCACTGAACTCCTTTTTCTTCTTTGGGCTTTTCATCTGACCTTGTTCTTCTTCCAATATTGTTGGATTTACTGATGTCAGATGCGATGTTCTTGACATTAGCCTTAGATCTTTCATCCATCTTTTTCACTAGCTTGTTGAACTGTCTTCCCAGCATTGCTACATCATCTGCCAGATCTTCATCAATATCTGGACCACCTTCCTCCTCTTCCTCCTCAGTGTTTGACTTGAATGCTATGCTTTTGGCTTTCTTTTCAAATCCATCACACGTTCCCATCTCAAATGTTTGAAGGGATCCAATTAGCTCATCAACTCTCATATTGGAAATGTCTTGAGACTCTTCTATGGCTGTCACTTTCATGGCAAATCTCTTAGGGAGTGACCTGAGTATTTTCCTCACTAATTTTTCATCTGACATCTTCTCACCCAGGGCTCCTGAGGCATTAGCAATTTCAAGGATATTCATATGAAATTCATGAATATTTTCATCTTCTTTCATCCTTAAATTTTCAAACTTGGTAGTGAGCAGCTGCAGTCTAGACATCTTCACTCTAGAGGTGCCTTCATGAGTGGTTTTGAGAATGTCCCAAGCATCTTTAGCCACTTCACAGTTGTTTACCAATCTGAAGATATACTTATCTACACCATTGAATATAGCATTCAATGCTTTAGAGTTCCCAAGGGCTAAGTCATCCTCCTCCTTGGTTCATTGTTCTTCAGCCTTCTTATCAGCAGTAGCTTCTCCATTCTTGGTAACAACTGGATGTTCCCAGCCTGTTAACACAGCCTTCCAAGCCTTATTATCTAAAGATTTTAGGAAGGCTATCATTCGAGGTTTCCCGTAGTCATAGTTGGATCCATCCAAAATAGGTGGTCTGTGAACAGATCCCCCATCTCTCTCCATAGTACCAGAAAGTATCGTCCCTAGATCTCACACAGAACCAGAGCAGGATGCCTGCTCTGATACCAATTGAAATTCTGGTATCATATATGAGATGTCGAAGGTAATGTCACGACACTAATATCTGAGTAATGCAAACAGGATAAAGATAGAGAATAGTAATGCAAGAGACACAAGCAATTGTTAACCCAGTTCGGTCCAACTCACCTACATCTGGGGGCTACCAAGCCAGGAAGGAAATTCACTATAATAGAATCAGTTCAAAGACTCTCCGTACACTTCAACAAGTTACAATCTTTCTCACCTAATCTCTACCCGTGCAATTTCTACCTAAGCACTCTTAGATATGAGAACCCACTCACTTCCCTACAATCACACTTGTGATCATAAACAACAATCCCTTGAGAAAAGAAAACACTTTTCAATGACACACTCTTGATTTTACTTCACAGTTTCAATCAAGAAGGCACACACTTGATCTTGCTTCACAGCTTTGATCAAGTAGACACACACTTGATCTTGCTTCACAACTTTGATCAAGTAGACACACACTCTTGCTTAACAGCTTTAGAGTGACAAATTACAACCATAAGTTAGTCCAATTCAATCATCAAAAGATGACTTGAATGGCTTACAAGTCTTACGACTAAACAGACACAACCCCTAGCTCTCTCTCTATATTTCGCTCAGTATTGGTTGTGTTGTAAAACAAGTTTTCTAAGTCCCTTTTTATAGAAGCTTTCAGCTGGGCTTGGACATCTTGAAAACCCTAAATCTATTTTCCAATTAAATCTTTTCATAACAACTGGTTAGATCTCCTTGGAAAATAAGTAAATCAGGTTGTAATCCATGATTGAATGCACCTGCAAATCAGATCTTCAATCATACATAGATTGCCATTAATTGTGCAATCACAAAACACCAGACATTCATACTGAATGTTCTGTGTACAGGATGTCATGACATCGGGTCTGACATCCTGGAAAAATCCTGCATAATTCCATAATTCCTTTTATAACTTCCAGCAGGTACACAAACATCAGATGTCATGACATCGTGTATGACATCCTGATACAATCCTGCATAATTATGTTTTTCCATTTCAACTCCAGCAGGTACATAGGATATCTTATGTTAAGACATCACACATAACATCTTGTGAACACTCTTTGTTTTACCAAAATTGCTGCCAACACTTAGAACCAACATTTTTTAAATGCTCTTTCTTTTTCTTTCTTTTTTCTTTTCTTTCTTTTTTAAAAAAAATTCTTTTTCTTTCTCACCCTCTTAGAAACCCACCTTTTTCTCCCCAACTTGAATACAATTAATGATTTGTGACTCCCTTAGTCAATAAATCAGCTACTTGGTGTTCACTTCTATAATATCCCAATGTTAATCTTCATTCACTTACAAGTTCCCTCAAGTAGCGAAACCTCGTCTCAATGTGCTTAATCCTCCCATATGCAATTGGGATATTAGCAAGATTAATTATGGAAACATTATTAACCAAGAGTGTAGCAGTCCCACCCTCATTACTTCTTAGCTCCTTCAATAGATTCATTAGTTACATGACTTAGCATGCATATAACGAAGCAGCAATGTATTCGACCTCACAAGATGAGAGTACAACTATTGGTTCATTCTTTGAACACCATGATATTGGTGTTCTGCCGAACATAAAGATGTATTCAATTGTAGACTTTCGATCATTTTTATCTCTATACCAATTAGAATCGGTAAAACCGAGCAAATTTCATTTTCTACCTGCGTCCGCGGCGGGAAAGTGAATTCCGCAGAAAATTGATCCTTTGATGTATATTAGGATCCTCTTGACTGCTGCCAAGTGACACACCTCCGGTCTCTCCATGAATCTACTCCCAATACCGATACTAAATGCCAAGCCTGGTCATGTATTACACAAATAACGCAAGGATCCAATCAGCCTTCTATACTTAGTTGGATCAACATCTTGCTCATCTTCATTCTTCGATAACTATAGCCTTGGTTTAGCTAGAGTAATGGCAGCATTACAATGCTTCATTTGAAACTTCTTCAATATCTCAAGCACATACCTTCTTTGGTGCATGAGCAGTCCCCTTTTGGAGTTGTGGAACTCAATTCCAAGGAAGTATGTCATGAGGCCAAGGTCGGCCATCTCAAATTCAATCATAAGTTCAATTTTGAACTTTGAAATTCACTTTTCATTGTTGCCCATTATCAATAATTCGTCTACATATAGACAAAGGATAATCACTCTTTCACTTGTATCTATCTTCACATACACGCCATGCTCGAATACACATTTCTTGAAGCCAGCCTCCTTTAGCAACCCATTTATTCTCTTCTTCCAAGCTCTTAGAGCTTTCTTAAACCGTATAACGCTTTCTTCAACTTGTAGAACTTTAACTCTTGGCTTATCATAACAAAACCAAGGGGTTGTTCTACATGAACCTCTTCTTCAAGCGGCCCATTCAAAAATGCAGATTTGACGTCCATTTGGTAGATGGGTCAATTATCGTTATTCACAATACCAATAACTAGTCTAATGGTTTCAATCCTAACAACCAGTATGAATACCTCTTCAAAGTCTATGCCTTCTCTTTGAAAGAATCCTTTTGTAACTAATCAATCCTTATGCTTGATTATTTCACCCTTGGGATTTTCCCTCACTTTGAACACTTATCTCACACCAATTGGCTTTTTCTTATCCGATATATAAACCAACTCTCAAGTATTGTTCTTATCAATAGATTCTAGCTCCTCCTTCATAGCACAAATCCATTTTAGATGACTTAAAGCCTCTTCTGTTTTAACAGTTCGAATTCGGCCATAAGTGCAAAATGGAAGAAATCACCATCCTCTTTGACTTTCTGGTCTCGGAACAGCTCACAATCTTGGAGTCTTTGAGGAAAACCTATTTTTCTTGTTGATTTTCTCACATCATCTTCAATTTGGGCTTCGGCAACAAGCGTTTTCGCATTTCCCAATTCTTCAAAATCTGAATTTTCAAAGCTTTAATTGGTTACAACTTTTACGTAACTGGTTACAGGCTCCTACAGCTCCTTGATTTCGTCGACAATGACGTCTCAGTTGATTACAACCCTCATGTTTGTTGCATCAAACAACTTGTAACTACTGGTAGAGTGATACTCTACAAGTATCATCAACTTTCCCTTATCATCCTGCTTCTTTCTAAGCTTCTCTGAAACATGTTGATACGCTATGAAACTAAAAATTCTCAAATTTTTCATATTCAGTTTGAATCACGACCATACTTCCTCCAATGCTACCTTCTCAATATTCTTTTTTGGACACCTATTTAACAAATAGGTAGTTGTGGATACTGTTTCTCCCCATAACTCATTCGATAAGCCCATCCCTTTTAACATGCTTCTTACCATGTTCATGATCGATCGATTCTTCCTTTCGGCAAAACCATTTTATTGCGGTGTATAAGGTGGTACAACCTCATGTACAATCCCTTATTGATAAAAAAAACTCTCAAAAATTATTTTGAGACATATTTGCCTCCACCATCCATTTTGAGCTCTTTGAGCTTGTGATTGTTTTTCCTCTCAACCATGGACTTGAACTTCTTAAACACTTCAACTACCTCATCCTTTCTCTTTATTAGGTATGTCCATAGTTTTCTACTATGATCATATATGAATGTGACAAAATATACATTACCACGAATGGAATCTACTTACATCGGTTCACACACATTCGAATACACCATATTAAGGTGATTATTGGTTCTACAACCTTCATCCTTGCTTATTTTACCCTTATATTGCTTCGCTCGCACACATTCTTGACAAATTTCAGCATGTATGTTGATCCAATGGCAACCCCTTTACCATTATGTTCTTTTGCAAGTCTTTGAGATCTCAGGAATTGAGATGCCCAAGACGATAGTGCCATATCCTCTCATCTCGACTTACCGTTGTGGCAAGACATTTATGTTTCATAACCTTCAATTCAACCTTGAAGGTTCCATTGGCATCCATAAGAGTGGTGTAATACACATTTGATTCCATAACCTTCAAAACCCTATTTGCATCCATAATGTGTAGCCCCTTGTTTTCCATGTGAATCTTGTAACCCTTCTCAAGTAATTGGCCAATACTTAGAAGGTTGCATTTGATTCCTAGAATGTGTAATACACATTTGATCCAGGAATGTCCATCATCCCTTATGATGATCAAAATATCATTGATCCCATCGACCGTTAGAGTGGTGTCACCCGCGAATTTCACTTTGTTCTTCATGGCACGATTGATTTTAATGAACCAATTCTTCCTCCCCTTCATATGCGTAGAACAACCAGAATCCAGATATCATTCTTCATTGCACTTGACTCTTTCTCTCACAGTCACGATGACATTTTCTTCTGCATGTAACCAGTTACAGCTTTCACGTAACCGGTTACAACCTATTTTTACAGCATTCCCAGAATTGTTATTGTTGTTGTTGTCCCGCACCCTGCTGCTTCTGCATTCGCCTTCTGTGATCATGACCAAGAGTGTATTCTCTTCATCAAACTCTTATCTTGAAACCTTGGCTTCATCTCCTTGAGTTCCCTTCTTGTTCTCATTGCACTCTCTTGCAAAATGACCGAACCTTTGACACTTAAAGCATTGCGTCTTGCTTTTGTCAAAACTATTCCTTTCACCTCTAAAGTTGTCTTGACCACCATTTTTTTTGCAGCTGCTCTCACCCCTTTGACAAGTTGAATTCTTTGAACTTATGGGCTCTCTTCCACCAAATTTCTAAAAATTATATTTACTCTTCATGGGTCATTTTCCTTTCGATCTCTTGTCCTTCTCGTTGAAGCGAGCTTGCAAAGTGATCTCCACCTTTGCTTTATCATTATTTCTCTCCTCTATTCTTTGCTCATGAGCCTCAAGAGAGATTTGTAACTTCTTTATGCTCATCATCGCAAGATCCTTCGATTCCTCAATCGCAACAACCACATTGTCAAATTTTGGCGTTAAAGAACACAAGATTTTCGCGATAACATACTGCTATGTGATTGTTTCTCCACATGCCTTCACTTGATTCACCAATGGAGTGATTCTCGTTGTGAAATCGTTGATCGTCTCCCTTTCCTCCATTTGAATAAATTCAAGTTGACGTTTGTGAGTTTGTAACCTCATCACCTTCTCCTTGTCAGCCCTTGTGTATGTCTTCTCTAAGATTTCTCACGCTTGCTTTGATGATTCACAATCACCAACTTTCTCAAAGTTGTCATCATCTACACATTGATGGATCAAAAATAGTGCCCTGAAACCTTTCTTCTTATATTCCTTATGTGTTGCTCGTTGTGTATCCATTGCACATTCGATAAGAGGATTCACCCTGTTCTTGATCACTTCAAGAACATCTTGATAGCCAAACAACACTTTCATTGGAGACAAAATTTATGTTGCAGGGATTCTCTCATTGGAGACAAAATTTATGTTGCACACTCGGTGTTTGTGGATCAGGAACAGACTCTTGATGTCAAATGTTAAAACCTAGAAGCACAAGATTGATGAATAATTGAGAAAATTAGAGTGTGGAGAGGTAGAGAGATATAATTGAGAGTGAGAAAGTATTTTCTATTTTACTTTGACGAGGATGTCTCCAAGATATATATACAAAACATTAGAAGATAGTTAAGATACAAATTACACAAACAAATAACTAAAAAACAATTTTTTCGAACTTGTAATCGGTTATACTAAACTTATAATCGAATATAGTTGTTACAAAATTAAATCCTTTCAATAATAACCGATTACATGAATCAATTATACTCACGATGCAATTTTTGTTTCTTCAACTCATAAGTTTATAATTTACCAATTACATCCCTATATTTACATCCCTGTATTTACCAATTACAACATTTAAATTATCAAATTCCACTTAACGACATAGTTTATAATTTGACTCGCATATAAAAAAGGGTTAATAAAATACTGTAATAATTAACTCGTGAAAAATATGAAGATTATTTATTTTACTGCAGTTAAGTTAAATTGTATCTAAGCTAGCTCCTCCGAAGACTCTCGCACATTACTGTTTTAATTGCATGTTTGTAAAGAAAATATGGGAATTAATTGGTGCTTGGATAGGAGTAACACTCCAAAAGTTAACTACTAGTACAAAGGTATATTATTTAATAAACTTTATGAATGGAAAGAATAAAAAAAAATACTTGGTATCCATGAATTTAATTTGAATAGAGTATCTTTAGTGTAAGTTATTTTTAAATATTAATTTATTTAAAAATAAAATAAATTAAAAAGTAATGTGGTATTGAATTGTCATTTTTGATTGATCAAAGTATTGATATCCAACCAAATTCAAGAGTATTGGAGTATTCATCTTAAAAACAAAACTTTAATTCATTAATTATGCTGTCAATGGTTGGTGGTTTCTTTATGAGAAACCATTCTTTATTTAATAGTAGTAATAGATGGTTTCTTCAATAGGTTTTACCAATATCTTTTAAAGTTTTAGAGTGGAAAAAAAGTGTTACGTCTCCACCCTCAAATTAATCTTCTTTTCATAAAAACTCTCCATCCTCATATCTCAATATTATTTTTAATAAAAACTTTATTAGTTGCATACATTTGTATTATAAATAGGCAGTTATGGATACCGCTTCTCCCCATAACTCATTCGATAAGTTATTCCCCTTTAACATGCTTCTTACCATGTTCATGATCGACCAATTCTCGCTTTAGGAAAAATCATTTTGTTGTGGTGTATAAGGTGGTACAACCGTATGTACAAACCCTTATTGATCAAAAAACCTCTCAAAGTCTTTTGAGACATATTCGCCTCTACCGTCCATTTTGAGCGCTTTGAGCTTGTGACCGTTTTCCTCTCAACCATGGACTTGAAATTCTTAAACACTTCAAATACCTCATCCTTTCTCTTGATTAGGTATGTCCATAGTTTTCTACTATGATCATCGATGAATGTGACAAAATATATATTGCCACGAATGAAATCCACTTGCATCGGTTCACGCACATTCGAATACACCACATTAAGGTGCTTATTGGTTCTACAACCTGCATCCTTGCTGAATTTACCCTTATGTTGCTTTGCTTGCACACATTCTTCACAAATTTCAGCATGTATGTTGATCCAATGGCAAGCCTGTTACCATTATGTTCTTTTGCAAGTCTTTGAGATCTCAGGAATTGAGATGCCCAAGATGATAGCTGTAATACCCTAAAATATACCCTTCATTTTTCCTGGAAGCATGGGATTATGTTTTACACTTCATTAGCATCATATTAGGTCATACTCATTGCATACTGCATTAGTGACATTGGGATCAGGTTTTGATCGATCACTCCTTAACAGAAGGAGCCCACACAAAGCAAGATTGAGAATTGGATTTTATTTTCTAAGTATACAAGTCTCAAGGGTCTCAGGGGGGTCCAAGTATCTTATTATGGTCCCTAGTTCATTAGTGAAGGATTCAAAGCTATCAGAGTGTTCATCTAGATTTAATCAGAAATTAGGGTTTCGTGGCTACCTGCAACAGGAAATGTTTGGTTGGAAGTAGAGAAGCCCATCCATGTCATGATTATAGAGGCATCTTGGCCTAGGAAGATTCACAATTATCTCAGAAAGATCCATTCGCAATTAGTGCAATCAGTTCCTGATCATTTTGCCCTAAAACTAGGGTTTGGTATAAAATTAGTTTATTTCTGATTCTTTGGGTGAAACTCTTTTCCATGGCCCTCCATATGTCCACAAGGGTCTACATACAAAAAATCAGCTCTTTATATGAGCTAGAAGTGCGGTGGAGACTCGATTTGTATGGTTTACCTTGGATTTAGTCAATATCTCTAATGGTAACGAATACCCCGCTACAGAAAAGTGGCGACTCTGCTGGGGAATATCATTTGCCTAGTGGGTTTTGCCTACTTTTCATATTTGTTGTATTGTTGGTATATTGCTTTGTGACATATTTTTGTGCAATTTGGGATTACTGTATTGTATGTAATGATTGAATTGTTTGAATATTAATTCCTTGTATGCTTGGTGATCTTTGTGAGATGAGTTCTATACCCGAACTCGAGTGCACTTAGGATAGGAGAATGGCATAGTCTTGTTGACTTGCGTGGAGTTATTCCTTATCAAGTTGACTTGCAAGCCCATTCACTTGGTGGAGGTTATATTGGGATCAATAATGTCACACGAGTAGTCGTGGTTAGATATTACTCTTTCCAATATATGCCTTAGAAGCCAAGGACCTTAGTTTACCATGCCCGTCTTGGCCTATTTTTAGGACGTAGTGCGAAGATCGTTCAAGTGTAAGATTTGATACGATTGTTACGCGATACTACACTCATAAGAGTCTCTCTTGAGAATATTCTTGGAATACGAGTAGTCGTTTATCCGATAATATCCGAAAGATGGGATGATGACTATGGGAACCTCTTGTAGAATATGATTGTCAGGTTTAACCATAGTACACTCCCTTTGAGTGGTTCTTAACCAAGACTCCATGCTCGCGACTCGCAACAAACCCTTGATTCGTGGTTGATTTGTTCTTGTGTATCCTTAATATCAATGGAACCTGGGTGTTGATAAGGTGTAAACCATAATCCACCAAAATGGACGATTGATATTAAGGATGACTTGATCCATCCCATGACCTTTGTGTGGTGTGATTTGCTTGATCCTTGAGTGTGATTGTTGCATCCATGCATTCATGCATTCATACACATCCATATCATCAATAATGAGAAAATTTTCAAGGAACTTAAGAGGTCTATTTGCAAATTTTCAGACATGGATAAGCAAAGAAGGAATACGAAGAAGTACAGTTTCAGACAACCCGACTTGAAAGAGTTAAGGAGTTTGACATCCTATGTATTAGATCCCTTGGAATTCAAGGCTCGTCATGGGAAGCTTCTGTCTATTCTGGCTACTCAAGTGGATGAAGGTCTAATGAGTGTGTTGGTGCAGTTCTATGATCCCTTGTACCGTTGCTTCACTTTTCCGGATTTCCAGCTTTTACCCACGCTTGAGGAGTATGCCTATCTTGTGGGCATACCTATCCTAGACCAGTTGTCGTTCAGTGGCTTGGAGAGAGTTCCTTCTTCTCAAGAGATTATTTATCTGTTGCGTATAGATGAATCTATTATTGGTGCTCATATGACTACCAAAGGTGGAATTCAAGGTCTCTCGTCTGATTTCCTCATTGATCAAGCTACTATGTTTGGGAAGGCCATGAGTGAGGACGCCTTTGAGGCCATATTTGTACTTCTCATCTATGGGCTAGTGTTATTCGCCAACATCGACAAGTTTGTGGATGTGAACGCCATTAGGATTTTCTCTACTCTTAATCCCGTTCCTACTCTGTTGGGTGACACTTATTTCTCTTTGCATATGACGAATGCAAAGGGCGGTGGTACCATTGTGTGCTGTTTGCCTCTATTGTACAAGTGGTTTATTTCTCACTTGCCTAAGACGCTCACCTTCAAGGAGAACAAAGGATGTCTACGGTGGTCCACGAGACTTATGTCTCTCACTAATGAGGATATCTTTTGGTACAACCGTGTATATGATGGTGTGCAGATTATCGACTCTTGTGGTGAATTCTCCAATGTACCTCTTCTTGGTACATGCGGTGGAATTAACTACAACCCTATTTTGGCACGTCGTCAGCTTGGGTTCCCCCTAAAGGATAAACCCAATAACATTCTGTTAGAGGGTGTGTTCTTTCAGGAGGGTAAAGATCCCCAAGGCTTGAAGGGAAGGATGGTCCACGCTTGGCGCAAGATCCATAAGAAAGGAAGGAAGGAGCTAGGTCCGAAGAACTGTATCGCTTTGGAACCCTATACCTCTTGGGTTAGGAGGAGAGCTTCCGAGTACCTCATGCCTTATGAGTATCCAAGACCCACACCTTTGGTTGTGGATGGGCCTTCAACCCTCCCTAGCCAAGGAGTAGAGGAGTTGAGAGACGAAGACCGTTCACGTGCTTGGATCCGTGAACGAGAGGAGTTGCTTCAGCAGATTAAAGAGAAGGATGCTTTGATAGAGTTCCTTGAGCACCAGGTTATTGATGATCCTGATGACGCACTGACTTCTCTACTTCCTCAGTCTTCCAAGTTTTGGAAGAGGAAGTATGATCGACTCGCCAAAGAGAAGGCAGATATGGAGGCAGCCTATGAGAGGGAGGTGAAGAGGCTTCGTGCGGCTTATCTTCCGGTCTCGAGGGCTTTGGACGATTGCTTCTAGGGATCCATAGGATGTTCATTTTCCTTCTCTCTTGTATTGTACTTGGTTACCAAGACTGTACTTCTTTGGCGTAAAAACATTTCCAAATATCAATTGACGTGATATTTCCGTATGTGATAAACGTTTAATATTTCCAAAATTTGCAAATAAGACTCTAAAGTTCCTCTAGTATAAAAATTAAATCATAAGCATTGCATGCATCATGTTTATCTATTCCTAGGGGTTTATATCTTCTTCTTGATTCTAGTCGGGGTTTTCTTACACTGTTTATCTAATGTGAGACTGGAATCAAGGGGTAGAATACCCTTTGAAATTGATAAACATGTCATTGCATTTGCATATTCATTAGCATGTCTTGCATAACAGGCACCGCCACAGTGTTCTCATCTTGTTTGGTATTCCATTATTAGGATAGCTGACTCAGGCATTCACCGATATGGTACCCGAAGGAATCAACGGAGAGCAATGGAAGGTTTACAAGCAGAGCTCACTGAGATGAGGATTCGCATGAATCAATTCATGGAAGTGGTCCAAGGAGTGGCTTAGGGACAGCAGGAGATTAGATTGTTGGTACAGGGGAATCCCTCTATTACTCAACCGGAGGTTGTGACTGATCCTCCCGCTGGAGAGGCTAATGGACCCAATGGACTGGGGCCTATCCCAATCCCACATGGCAACCTTGGTCAACAACCCATCCATGATGATCAGGAGGATCAATTCCCCCTGCTTCAGGAGGACTTTGGCATGGGCCATGGTATGGACCCTATGTTTCGGAGACTGGAAGAGAGGTTGAAAGCTGTGGAAGGGCAGAATGCTCTTGGTGTGGATGTTGTTGACTTAGGGTTGGTCCCAGGCATGAGAGTTCCGCCAAAATTCAAAGTCCTCGTCTTTGATAAGTACAATGGAAACTCTTGCCCGAAGACTCATGTACAAGCTTACTTCCGCAAGATGATCGCGTATTCTGATGATGAGAAGCTGCTCATGTACTTCTTCCAAGACAGCCTAATAGGGGCATCCTTGGAGTGGTATATGAGGCTGGATATAGCCCATATTCGCTGTTGGAGAGACTTGGCTGAGGCCTTTGTAAAGCAATATCAGTACAATACGGATATGGCACCTGACAGGACTCAGCTCCAGAATTTGTCTCTCAAGAGCAACGAGTGCTTCAAAGAGTATGCTCAATGCTGGAGAGAGTTGGCTTCTCGTGTTCAGCCTCCGATGTTGGAAAAAGAGATGTCCAACATGTTTATGAACACACTGCCTGGATCTTATTTGGAGCGTCTGGTGGGTTGCAACGCCTCGAATTTTGCTGATGTGGTCTCTACCGGTGAGATGGTGGAGAACTACTTGAAGACATGTAAGATCCAAAATAGGGTTGGATCATCTTCGGGGTCAAATAAGCCGTTCTTAGGAGGACAGAAGAGGAGAGAAGGGGATGCAAATGTCATATCTTCTTATCAGAACAGGGGTAACCGGAGGAATAACTTTCAGAATTACCATCAACAACCTTATGTTGCAGCAGTGACCATTCCAGCTGCAGCACCAGTGCAACAACAACAACCTCAACGTCAACAAAATTAATACCAACAACAACAGGGTAACAGACCTGCTTATCAACAGAGATAGAGGATGATGGATAGGCGTTTCGACACTCTTCCGATGTCTTATGCCAAGTTGCTTCCCAACCTTCAACATTTGCAACTTGTGCCGTTACGCACTTTGGCTCCTCCCGTTGGCAGGCTTCCAGTGGGTTATGACGCCAATGCTAGGTGTAATTTCCATTCTGGGGCACCTGGCCACACTATTGAGAACTGCAAAGCTTTTAAGCACGTAGTTCAGGACCTTATTGATTCAAAGGCCATTAACTTTGCGCCGGCTCCTAATGTTGTCAACAATCCCATGCCGCAGCATGGTGGAGAAAATGTTAACATGGTTGAAGGAGAAGCCAAACTAGTCAAGGAGGTGTTGAAGCTGAAGACTCCGCTGTTAGAAATCAAAGAATACTTGCTAAAGGCAGATGTTTTCCCCGACTGTGGGAGTAGTTGTTTGGGTTGTGTTGCACAGAGTGGGGGTTGTGTGAAGCTGCAGCAGGGTATCCAGGCCTTACTTGACGATGGTATCCTCCAAGTTGAAGACTTATTTGCCCAAAGGTCTGTTGAAGGGGTTGTTGAAGGGGTTGTTGAGAATGCAGATGTTGATCCTCTCTTTCCTGAAGATGCTGAAGAATTTACAAATGTTGTTCCTGCTGATTTTGTAATTCCCAATGATGTAATTAATTTTTTTGATGTTGTTGCTGATATTCCAAACATGGTGTTTGATTCTGATGTACTTGCTGAACTTGATTCCGATGTTTCGGATGTTTGTACTTCAATAAATAAGATTTCTGAGTATGACTGTGACGTTGCCACTATCATAATTTTCTACCCGACCACTCAGATCAGTGCGCCAGTAGCGCAATCGATACCACCAGTGCGACCGCATCAATCCACTATGACCATCACGACCCCTGGTCCTTTACCTTTCACCAGCGAAAGGGCCATTCCTTGGCATTACGGGGGGAGTGTGTACACACATGATCATGGAGTGGAGCAACCACTGAAAGTAGAAGAGGTGCAGGATCAGAAGTCTGAACCTGGAATTGAGATAAAGGATCCCGCAGTGGACAATGTTGGTGGAATCGGGCGATTCACCAGAAGTGGTAGACTGTTCTCACCACCGGTTACCCAACCTGATAGTGCTGACGCCGCGGCGAAGGCCAAAGGCAAGCAAGTTGTGAATGAGGGTACCTCTCCACCACAGGCTAGCTCTGAGTCTGCTTTTGCGAAGGATGTGGACGAACTTTTAAGAATTATAAAGAAAAGTGATTACAAGGTAGTCGATCAGTTGATTCAGACGCCATCCAAGATATCTATTCTCTCACTCCTGCTGTGTTCGGAGGCACACAGGGAGGCACTCCTGAAGGTCCTTAATGCTGCATATGTGCCTCAGGAGATCTCAGTGAACCAACTAGAAGGGATCGTTACAAATGTTCATACAAGCAACGGGTTGGGTTTTACTGATTCTGACTTGACGCCAGCTGGACGCGATCATAACAAGGCTTTGCACATCTCGATGGAGTGTAAAGACACTGTGCTATCCCATGTTCTGGTGGATACAGGTTCCTCTCTCAATGTGCTACCCAAGAGAGCCCTGTCAAGGTTAGATGTAGAAGGTTTGATCTTGAAGCCTTTCGATCTTGTGGTAAGAGCCTTCGATGGTTCTAAGAGGTCGGTGTTCAGAGAGGTAAAATTGCCCATTCAGATTGGATCACAAACCTTTAACACCGTATTCTATGTGATGGATATCAGTCCTTCGTATAGCTGCTTGTTGGGTCGTCCTTGGATCCACAATGTTGGGGCAGTCTCCTCGACCTTGCATCAGAAGATCAAGTTCTCGGTCAACGGAAGAATTATCACTGTCTGTGGTGAGGAGGATATTTTGGTCAGTAACCTGTCTACATTCAAGTATGTAGAGGTAGAAGGTGAGATTCATGAGACCCTATGTCAGGCCTTTGAGGCAGTTCAAGTCAAGGATGCAGCTCCAGCGGAAGAGGTTGAAGCAGGTGCCTCTTTGTCGTCCTTCAAGCAGGCACAGGCCTTGGTAAATTCAGGTGTTGCTCCCGGTTGGGGACGTATGGTGGATTTACCTGTAAAGGAAGACAAGTTTGGGATTGGGTATCAGTCGACATTGACTTCTACAACTTCAACGCCTCAGACTCGTCAGGGGCCGATTACTTTCTCCAGTGCTGGCATCATTCAGTATGGCCAGGTCTCTGCAATCAACAAAGAAGATGGGGATAGTGATTGCGACATTGACAACTGGGTGCGTCCAAGGGTCTCGGGTGAAGTTCTCCGTAATTGGTCTTCTGAAGAGATTATCCAAGTCACTCTTCTTAAAGAGTAATTTTCTTTGTTTATTCATGCATATCCAAGTCTTACGTTGCACCCAGGGCGTGATGGCTCATTGTAGGGCTCATCTATGTGGATACCTGCATTTTTTATCATAAATAAAGGACGTCTTTTTGCATTCAAATATTTTGTTCACTGTCTTTCTATTTTTGCAGTTTTCAAAAATCAAAATATATATATATATATATATATATATATATATATATATATATATATATATATATATATATTATATATATATATATATATATATATATATATATATATATATATATATATATATATATATATATGTATATATATATATATATATATATATATATATATATATATATATATATATATATTTGGCAATGTTTTGCTTAGTTTCCACTTCTTGTTCACACTCATAAGCACATACCATCACTCATGCAGATGCACGTCACCGGATCCTATTGATAACAGTTCTGCTATGGCTCGCTTCGACTGTGAACTCCCTGAAGAACTTGCCAGGTTATTAAAATAGGAGGAAAGGGTCATTCAACCACATCAAGAGTTTGTTGAAGTGATTAATCTCGGCACCGAGGACGCCAAGAGAGAAATCAAGATAGGGGATGCTTTGGAAGATAATGTGAAGAAGGGGTTGATTGAATTGCTGCAAGAGTATGTTGACATCTTCGCTTGGTCTTATCAGGACATGCCAGGGCTTGACACAGACATTGTGGTACACTTTTTGCCTCTCAAAGAGGATTGTCCTCCGGTCAAGCAGAAGCTCAGAAGAACAAGACCAGAGATGGCTGTCAAGATAAAGGAAGAAGTGAAAAAATAGTTGGATGCAGGGTTCCTAGCAGTTACAAATTATCCGCTATGGGTTGCAAATGTCGTTCCAATACCTAAAAAGGATGGAAAGTTACGGATGTGTGTTGACTACCGGGATCTGAACAGAGCTATTCCTAAAGATGATTTCCCATTACCTCACATCGACGTTTTGGTGGATAACACGGCTCAGTTCTCGCTATTCTCCTTCATGGATGGCTTTTCTGGCTATAACCAAATTAAGATGGCACCAGAAGACATGGAGAAGACAACTTTCATAACCCCATGGGGCACCTTCTGCTACAAGGTGACGTCGTTTGGTCTAAAAAATGCTAGGGCAACATATCAACGAGCTATGGTAACTCTTTTCCATGATATGATTCATCATGAAATCGAGGTTTATGTTGATGATATGATTGCCAAATCTCAGACGGAAGAAGAACATCTGGTGAATTTGCAGAAACTATTTGAGCGTTTGAGGAAATTCAAGCTGAGGCTTAATCCGAACAAGTGTACTTTCGGGGTGAGATCTGGAAAACTGCTGGGCTTTATTGTTAGTGAAAAAGGGATTGAGGTGGATCCGGCCAAAGTGAAAGCGATACAAGAAATGCCTGAGCCAAGAACAGAAAAACAAGTTTGTGGTTTCTTAGGAAGGCTGAACTACATTGCAAGGTTCATCTCTCACCTAACAGCCACGTGTGAGCCAATATTTAAATTTGTGAGAAAAGATCAGGCCATCAGGTGGAATGATGATTGCCAAAGGGCTTTCGAGAAGATAAAAGAGTATTTGCAGAATCCTCAAATCCTTATGCCTCCAGTACCAGGGAGACCGCTGATTATGTATTTGACAGTACTTGATAATTCCATGGGTTGTGTTCTCGGTCAACACGATGAGACGGGTAGGAAAGAGCATGCCATCTACTACCTGAGTAAAAAATTCACAGATTGCGAGTCGAGATACTCAATGCTTGAAAAGACATGTTGTGCACTTGCATGGGATGCTAAGCGATTGAGACAATACATGCTGACTCACACAACCTTACTGATCTCCAAAATGGATCCAGTCAAGTATATATTTGAGAAGCCAACTCTCACCGGAAGGGTTGCTCGCTGGCAAATGGTACTGACAGAGTACGACATCCAGTATACATCCCAGAAATCCGTCAAAGGGAGTATTCTGTCAGACTATCTTGCTCAGCAGCCGATTGATGATTATGAGCCGATGAAGTTTGATTTTCCGGATGAAGACATCATGTTCCTCAAGATGAAAGACTGTGAAGAGCCAGTTGTTGAGGAGGGACCTGATCCAGATGAAAAGTGGACTTTAATGTTTGATGGGGCCGTCAATGCCAAAGGAAGTAGAATTGGTGTTGTCATTACCACTCTGAAAGGTGCCCACATGCCTTTCACCACTCGTCTGACTTTTGAGTGCACCAATAATGAAGCTGAGTATGAAGCCTGTATCTTGGGTATCGAGCAAGCCATTGATTTAAGAATCAAGACTCTGGACATCTTCGGAGATTCAGCTCTAGTGATCAATCAAGTGAATGGTGATTGGAATACTCTCCAGCCTAATCTGGTCCCCTACAGAGACTACACGAGAAGACTGTTGACTTTCTTCACAATAGTAAAGCTATATTATATACCTCGTGACGAGAACCAAATGGAATATGCTCTTGCTACTCTATCCTCTATGATCAAGGTGATTCGGTGGAACCATGTTCCCAGGATTGATGTTATACGCCTTGATAGGGCCGCGTATGTGTTTGTTGCTGAACTGGTAGTTGATGACAAGCCCTGGTACCACGACATCAAGTGCTTTCTGAAGAATCAAGAGTACCCTGCAGGGGCATCCAACAATGATAGAAAGACTTTGAGAAGATTGGCAGGCAGTTTCTTCTTGAACAAAGACGATGTGTTGTATAAGAGGAACTTCGACATGGTTTTGCTCCAATTCGTGGATAGACACGAAGCAGACATGTTAATGCAGGAAGTTCATGAAGGCTCCTTCGGTGCTCATGCCGGCGGACATGTAATGGCTAAGAAATTATTGATAGCGGTTTATTACTGGATGACCATGGAATCTGATTGTTTCAAATATGCTCGGAAGTGTCATAAATGCCAGATTTATGCTGATAAGGTGCATGTGCCGCCAAATCCTCTGAATGTGATGTCTTCGCCGTGGCCATTTGCTATGTGGGGCATTGATATGATTGGAAAGATTGAGCCGACTTCTTCCAATGGGCATCATTTCATCCTTGTTGCCATCGACTATTTCACCAAGTGGGTCGAAGCAGCGTCATTTGCGAAGGTCACCAAACATGTGGTTACCCGATTCATTAAGAAAGAAATCATTAGTTGTTATGGGATTCCCGAAAGAATCATTACTGATAATGGTTTTAACCTCAATAACAAAATGATGAAGGAGTTGTGCAAGAACTTCAACATTCAACATCACAACTCTTCCCTTTATCGTCCTAAGATGAACGGTGTTGTTGAGGCAGCAAATAAGAACATAAAGAAGATTGTGCAGAAGATGGTCGTTACGTACAGAGATTGGCATGAGATGCTACCCTTCGCCTTGCATGGGTACCGTACTTTAGTACGTACATCGACCGGGGCAACCCCTTACTCCCTTATGTATGGTATGGAAGCAGTCCTACCTATTAAAGTGGAGATTCCTTCTCTAAGAGTCCTGTTGGATGTCAAGTTAGACGAAGCTGAATGGGTTCAGACAAGGTTCAATGAGTTGAGTCTTATCGAAGAGAAGCGAATGGCAGCCATTTGTCATGGGCAATTGTATCAGAGTCGGATGAAGAGAGCCTTTGATCAGAAAGTGCGTCCTCGATGCTTCCAAGTCGGAGATTTGGTGTTGAAAAGGATCCTTCTTCCTCAGACAGATCACAGGGGCAAGTGGACTCCTAATTATGATGGACCGTATATTGTCACCAAGGTTTTTGATGGTGGAGCCTTAATGCTTGCAACTATGGATGGTGAAAACTTCACTTCCCCTGTGAATTCAGACGCAGTTAAAAAATACTTCGCATAAAATAGACCCGCTGGACGATAAAAAGAATAGTCCAGGCAAAAAAATGGGCATCCTGGCGAACCAAGAAAATGAAAAAGGTTTGGGAAAAAGTTAGGGATTAAAAAATGAAAAGATTGTACACCCGGTAAGTTGAAAACCTGAAAGGGCAACTTAGGCAAAAATGGGTATCCCAGTGGATTGAAAACCCGAAAGGGCGATCCAGGCAAAAGTTAGGGATTAAGCGAATGGCTGCTTTCTGAGTAGTTCTGAATATCATCTCGTGTCGATAATCGGAAACTTCCGAAGGATAGGAAACAGTCCAATCACCTTTTTCGGAAAGCTGATCATCTGGAGGATCTTGAAGACGAGCGAATCATAGCAGAATAGGAATCCGATAGAAATCCATCTCACATTGCCATTAGATTAATTTCTGTTTTTATCTGTTGTGCAATTACCTCTTTCCAGGGATTGCTTCCTGATGTAAATACCTATTCAGAGGCCACTCAATCAATAAAATCATGTTATTCAGTACATCTCTATGTTCATTTTCATTTTACTGTTTTGTTTGCAAAAATGACGTCCGAATTTTTGATAAACATTGCATCATGAAACATAAGAGCTTTACAGGCACGTGCTTAATAAACATTGAAAATCGTTGTAAATTTTAAGTGCTTTGGATCGTCAATTCAGAACAGGTACACTCGGGGCATTTCCTTAAGGTCCCCATCAAATGATCGCGGATGTTTTTCCTCAACAGTTGGAATTTGGTATCTTATCCCTGCAGAGCTGGTCCGAGCATCTGATTCTTTAATCCCCAACAGGCTCTCACTGTTGTACTTCCCTAAGCATTTGTTTCAGATTATACATTCACCAGTAGAGTCGACAGTGTCAGACTGTATATCCCCAACGGAGTTGACAGTGTCAGACTGTATATCCCCAGCGGAGTTGATAGTGTCAGACTGTATCTTCCCAGCAGAAGCGGCTGCTCCTCAGAGTTCGATGCCATATCGATGATCTCGACGCTAAACCCATGGTCTCTTTCCTTGAAGCAGAATCTCGGTACCGTATCGGTGTTTGCTTCCCCTGCTGAGTCGTCTCTCTCGCAGATTATGGTTGCCAGAACCACTTTCGCTTTCCTCAGCAACAAGTTTTCAGTGCCATTCTCTCCCCAGTCAGAGCCTCGGTATTTTGTTATTTGCTAGAACACCGTGTGGCGGGTCATTTCCCCACAGAGTTCTTTGTGATGTGCATCTCCAACAGTCTTACCAGGGTCCAGAAGATGGTGATCATTTCCCCAGCAGAATTCCTTGCCTCAGCTTGGCATTCTCTCTAATCAAGCATTTCGCATCCCTGCATGTAGAATCATATTGCATTGCATCCTCCCAAATTGCGTAGCATTTCCATTTTCATGGAGCATTACGCCATTGAAAAATTCAAACATATGCATGTAAAGCATAAGGCATTCTCGGTATCCCAAGTGATAAGCCAGAAGTTGTTTCCAGTACTCAGACTGAAGATTGTTCATGACTTATCTTTATTATTCCCAGCAGGGGTCGTTGGCCCACGCGCCGCCTCAATTATCATTTTCCCTATTTCTACCGATGCTGACAGGCATGAAAGTTTCTGGTATTCAGACCGAAGTGGCATTCAGGCCAGTTTTCTGATGTTCAGATCGAAGAAGTTTCTGACATTCAGGTCGACGTAACTTGTGGCATTCAGGCCAAGTTTCCGGTATTCAGATCGAAGTGGCATTAGGCCAGTTTTCCGATGTTTAGATCGAAGAAGTTTCCGACATTCAGGTCGATGCAACTT
The DNA here is from genome assembly GCF_024323335.1 of Lathyrus oleraceus. Lineage (NCBI taxonomy): Eukaryota > Viridiplantae > Streptophyta > Magnoliopsida > Fabales > Fabaceae > Lathyrus > Lathyrus oleraceus. Next base: position 220,537,332 of record NC_066582.1, read on the forward strand.
GTGGCATTCAGGCCAAGTTTCTGGTATTCAGACTGAAGTGGCATTCAGGCCAATTTTCTGATGTTCAGATCGAAGAAGTTATCGACATTCAGGTCGATGCAACTTGTGGCATTCAGGCCAGTTTTCCGGTATTCAGACCGAAGTGGCATTCAGGCCAGTTTCCCGGTGTTCAGACCGATGTTTGATAATCAAGTATCGTCTGATGCTCAGATCGAAGTCATTTCCAGTATTCAGATTGATGAGCGGCATTCAGACCATGGTTATTTCTGTGTTACCATTTATTTTGGTATTCATGCTAACATTCCTTGCTTTGATGTTCAGACCGACTCTCACCGTACCAGACAGATTCTTTTTCAAGACCACCTCTTGGCCGATTCTGACAGGCATTGTTACTTCATTTTTTCACTTCAGTGTAAATTTTCGGGCTTTTATCCTATTCAATCACTTGATACCTCGAAAGTGCGAAAGTCGTTGCTATCTTCCTTTCGGGCTTCCAGTTGATTGAATAGGGGCAGCTGTAATACCCTAAAATATACCCTTCATTTTTCCTGGAAGCATGGGATTATGTTTTACACTTCATTAGCATCATATTAGGTCATACTCATTGCATACTGCATTAGTGACATGGAGATCAGGTTTTGATCGATCACTCCTTAACAGAAGGAGCCCACACAAAGCAAGATTGAGAATTGGACTTCATTTTCTAAGTATACAAGTCTCAAGGGTCTCAGGGGGGTCCAAGTATCTTCTTATGGTCCTTAATTCATCAGTGAAGGATTCAAAGCTATCAGAGTGTTCATCTGGATTTAATCAGAAATTAGGGTTTCATGGCTACCTGCAACAGGCAATGTTTTGGTTGGAAGTAGAGGAGCTCATCCATGTCATGATTATAGAGGCATCTTGGCCTAGGAAGATTCACAATTATCTCAGAAAGATCCATTCGCAATTAGTGCAATCAGTTCCTGATCATTTTGCCCTAAAACTAGGGTTTGGTATAAAATTAGTTTATTTCTGATTCTTTGGGTGAAACTCTTTTCCATGGCCCTCCATATGTCCACAAGGGTCTACATACAAAAAATCAGCTCTTTATTTGAGCTAGAAGTGCTTCAACTTATCAATGGAATCGGGAATCAGACCGTTTGGGAAAAGTCAACTGTGGGGCCAGAAAAGTCAACTCCTGACATTTTGAGAGTGGAATCTCAAAATCCATGCCTAGAGGATCCTATATGTGAAATTTGATCAAGTTTGGATCATGGATTCATCATTTATCAGGAATTGGAAAAGTTACTTAATTTGGAAATGGTTGACTTTCCATTTAGGGCAAGTTTTCATGATCGTTCCACTCACTTTAAGCCCATTTTACATCAAGATAAAAGCTCCATTTGAAACTTTCTCCAACATGAAAGTTGTTCCTCTTGTTCCAAGCTTTCTATAGATATAAAGTTTGCACCATTTGGATTATAATTGAGAAAGTTATGCTTAGTCAAAGTGAGACATTTTTTTAGGACACTTAGAAAAATTTCTAAGTCCAAAATCTTCAAAATTTGTCAAGACTTCTTGGCCAGTTTTCTTGCACTTCAAGGCATTATTTGAAAATACTTTCTTCACAACAATTATAACTTGCCATGTCCTCTTTCACATACTTTTGGAATCATCTCATTTGGATCCATGGTTTGAGAGATACATTCATTTCAAGTGGGCACCATGACTTGATTTTCTAGGCAGATTTTGGGTCTGGCTGGCCCAATCAGATTTTCTAAGCATGCTGCACAAACCAGTCACATTTTTTACCATTTTTGGTCATACATTGGACATCCATTCACTTAAGTTTGGCCCAAAATAACAACATTTTACACCTCATTTCACACTTTTATTCTTATGGATAAATCACTTATTAAAAAGCCCATGAGAACACCTAATCCACCCTATTTAAGAAGCTGAAACCCTAACCCTAAAGGAGCATTGGAATTTCGTGGCAAGGAGGCAAAGATTCATCACATATCAGATTCCATTCCACTTCTATTTTCCATTAGGTAATCATCTCTTCCATTGCCATGTTTTGATATATCTAGGCTTGCTTACCATGTTCATCACCATTAATCCTTCCATTTTCATATTTCTTTTTCTTATTTAAAATATTTTCTTCGTCCATAAAATTACCCAAAAATATTCTTCACTTTTCTTAACGTTTTATTTAATTTTATATAATTTTTATTTTCGTATTTTTTAATATTAATATTTTATTTTAATTATTTATTCTAAATGGTCCATTTTAATACACTTTTTTTATTGATTTTATTTTTATGACTTAAAATTATTGTTAGCATTTGATTTTTGGGATGAAGGTTGGCCACTGTCTCATGGTCAACCTGAACTTTTCTTGGAATTTTATTTCATATTTTCAATTTATTTTGGATTTATTTTTGACCTAGTTTGGTTGGTTGACTTTTAATTTGACTTCTATTTTATTTTAATTAATTCACGTACCAATTTTCATTATTTTTAAAATATTTTTGGGGGATGATGATATCCTGACCCCACCTTATTTAGTTTAATTTTTCATAATTTTCTTGATTAATTTACTATTTATTCTTAATTTATTTCTAACCTAGTCTTATTAATTGACTTTTGGTTTGACCTATGTTTTGTTTTGATCAATTCACGTGCCAATTTTCATTATTTTTAAAATCTTTTTGGGGGATGATGATGTCCTGACCCCACCTTATATAGTTTAATTTTTAATAATTTTCCTTATTAATTTTCTATTTATTTGTTATTTTTTAAGTTGACTTGAATTTTCAGTTGACTTCCTTATGATCGATGTTTGACTTAGGGATTGCTTATGGCAATTGAAGAGATCTTTTGATCCTCCCTTGTTCATCTCATATGCCATGTATTAGAGGCCTTTTACCTTGATTTTATTTGGTCCTTACCTCATTTCCTGATTAAATTATTCAGTGGACCCTTCGTGTGTATATTTTCATCTGTTTGATTCATCTGTTATCTTTTATACTTGTTTCTCTCATTCATGCTTTCTATTGCTTGATTATTTAACATGTTCATACTCCCATGCATTGTTTAAATGCTCCATTATTTGATCCTTTGGTTTGATTATATATTGTTTATTTATCTGATCTGATTGATAACTGTTTTCTACTTGTATGATGTATGAGGCATATATTCTTATTGTTTGTTTGCCATGAACAATCCCCATTCATAATAAATGTACCCCTCTCTCATAAAGTGTATAATATTTATTTCTCTATTTCTTTAGTCACCTGTTAATACAAGAATTAAAACGAACATCCGATAACCATTTCAAAATAAGATCAAAAGCTCGATCCAACGTCGAGTAATCATTTTCAAAACTTAACAGAACCAGCACGCATTCATCCATCCTCTTGTAAGTCGATTGCCTCAGGCATCGCCATCTACCTGTAAGTTGATTGCCTCCGGCATCGCCATCTATCCTTATCCGTAACTCCTCTCCGCGCTCCATCCGTCGACTCTTGTTCCGTTTAGGTAGCACCCATTAGGTAGAACCCTTTGTATGATAACATAGGTAGAATTCCTCTATTCTTTGCATGCTAACATTAGGTAGATGTTCCCCTTTGTAAATCCTAACACATAGGTCCATATTGCATGACAACTCTAGAGTAGAGCCTCCCCACTTTTAGACCTTCCATGCGTCTCCGATCTTGTGGCATGTCAGTCTGTTCTATTGCAAAGAGGTAACTGCCTAAGACTCGATTCAGCGAGCTGCGACACCTACTGCTAGGACGTTGAACACACTGTCCACCCTCTTTTGACACAGCTGGTGTCCTCTTTTGTAAGTCCATGTTCAGATGGAAATCCTTAACCCCTAGTTAGCCGAACTACGTTTTGCTCTGATTCTCATTCCAGATGAGATACGTAGGCATAAGACGCGACGTCTTACCGAGCACACTTCTCTTTAACCCATAGGTAGCCGAGCTACGAAGACTCTGATTCTCATACTCAGATGAGATACGTAGGTAGTGGATGCGACATCCTTGCGAGTCATTCTCTTTTAACCTTTCTTTTAGTAAATAGTACTTTAGATATACCTACACCCTTTAGACTAGAACAACACTTATGAAAAGGGCTCCCTAGGAGTACCTAGGATATTTTGGGTGCTTAAAACCTTCCCATTGCATAACCAACCCCCTTACCCAGATCTCTGACATTTTTACTAGTTTTTGATTCGATAAAACTTTTAGGTTTTTGTTCACTTTCTAACCATTCCTTTGGATAAATAGAAGTGCGGTGGCAACTCGACTTGTATGGTTTACCTTGGATTTAGTCAATATCTCTAATGGTAACGAATACCCCGCTACAATAGTGTCATATCCATTCATCTCAACTTACCGTTGTGTCAAGAGATCTATGCTTCATAGCCTTCAATTCAACCTTGAAGGTTCTATTGGCATCGATAGGAGCTTTAAGGACCAAAACCCTGTTTGCATCCATAACGTGTAGCCCCTTGTTTTTCATGTGAATCTTGTAACCTTTCTCAAGCAATTGGCCAATACTTAGAAGGTTACATTTGATTCCTGGAATGTATAAAACACATTTGATCAAGGAATCTCCACCATCCCTTCTCATGATCAAAACATCATTGATCCCATTGGCTGCTAGAGTGGTGTCATCCGCGAACTTCACTTTGTTCTTCATGGCACGATTGATTTTAACAAACCAATTCTTCCTCCCCGTCATATGCGTAGAACAACTGGAATCTAAATACCATTCTTCATTGCACTTGACTTTTTCTCTCAGAGTCACCATGACATTTTCTTCTGCATGTAACCGGTTACAGCTTTCACGTAACCGATTACAACCTATTTTTGCAGCATTCCCAGAATTATTGTTGTTGTTGTCCCGCAGCCTGGTGTTGTTGCATTCACCTTCTGTTATCATGACCAAGAGTGTATTCTCCTTATCAAACTCTTATCTTGCAACCTTGGCTTCATCTCCTTGAGGTTCATTCTTGTTCTCATTGCACTCTCTTGCAAAATGACCGAACCTTTGACATGTAAAGCATTGCGTCTTGCTTTTGTCAAAACTCTTCCTTTCACCTCTAAAGTTTCCTTAACCACCATTTTTGTTGCAGTTTCTCTCACCCCTTTGACAAGTCGAATTCTTGGAACTTATGGGCTCTTTTCCACCAAAATTCTAAAACTTCTCTTTACTCTTCATGGGTCATTTTCCTTTTGATCTCTTGTCATTCTCGTTGAAGGAACCTTGCAAAGCGATCTTTGCCTTTGCCTTATCATTATTTCTCTCTTCTATTCTTTGCTCATGAGCCTCAAGAGAGCTTTGCAACTCCTTTATGCTCATCATCGCAAGATCCTTCGATTCCTCAATCGCTACAACTACATTGTCAAATCTTGGCGTTAAAGAACGCAAGATTTTTGCGATAACATAATGCTCTATGATTGTTTCTCCATATGCCTTCACTTGATTCACCAATCGAGTGATTCTCGTTGTGAAATCGTTGATCGTCTCTTTTTTCTCCATTTGAATTAATTCAAGATGACGTTTGTGAGTTTGTAACCTCACCACCTTCTCCTTGTCAGCCCATGTGTATGTCTTCTCTAAGATTTCTCACGCTTGCTTTGATGATTTGCAATCACCAACTTTCTCAAAGTTGTCATCATCCACACAAATTGATGGATCAAAACGGCGCCTTGAAATCTTTCTTCTTATATTCTTTATGTGTTGCTCGTTGTGCATCTGTTGCATCTCCGATAAGAGGATTCACCATGTTCTTGATCACTTCAAGAACATCTTGGTAGACAAACAACACTTTTATTATTTTTGCACTATGTGTCATAATTCTTTGCATCAAGGATGGGTAGGTTTGTAGGGATTCTTTCAGTGGAGACAGAATTCATATTGCAAACTAGGTGTTTGTGAATCAAAATCAGGCTCTTTATGCCAAATGTTAGAACTTGGAACCACAAAATTAATGAATAACGGAGAAAATTAAAGTCTCGAGAGGGAGAGAGGAATTGAGAGAGAGCGATAATTGAGGGTGAAAAAGTATTTTCCATTTTACTTTGATAAGGATGTCTCCCGGACATATACAAAACATTATAAAATAGTTGGGATACAAATTACACAAACAAATAACTAAAAAACAATTTTCTCGGACTTTTGATCAGTTACACTAAACCTGTAACTGATTATAGTTATTACAAAATTAAATCCTTTCAATAGTAATCGATTACGTTAATCAGTTACACAATGCAATTTGTATTTCTTCGACTCATAAGTGATTTTTATCTAATTATAAACGGTTATACCTTGTATCAAATAAAATAAAATAAAATAAGTTAAGTGATGTGGTATAGAATTGTCATTTTTGATTGATCCAAAGTATTGATATCAAACCAAATTCAAGAGTATTGGAGTATTCATCTTAAAAACAAAACTTTAATTCATTAATTATGCTGGGAATGGTTGGTGGTTTCTTTATGAGAAACCATTAATTAAAACTTATGAGAAACTCAATCCCATCAACCATTAACTATTTCACTACGTAAAGTTTTTGTCCTCCATATTACTTATTAAACCTATCAAACCATAACAAATCACTATACATGCATTATTTAACAATAGATGGTTTCTTTTCTTCAATAGGTTTTACCAATATCTTTTAAAATTTTAGAGTGGAAAAAACGTGTTAGGTCTCCACCCTCAAATTAATCTTCTTTTAATAAAAACTCTCCACCCTCATATCTCAATATTATTTTTAATAAAAGCTTTATTAGTTGCGTACACTTGCATTATAAATATCTATTGACACACATTTTTCTTAAGCAATGTGATTATAAATATCAATTAGACCCCATAATATCCTCACAATTCATCAATCCTTAGAGTTGCAATCTCACATCAATCACCCAACAACATTCATTTCTCTCCTACAAAGTATTCAACAAGATTCTCCACCTATCTAAATAACCAATTTCATAAACCAAAAACACAAACACACTCACACACAAGTTAACATGGATTTACTTCACCAAGCAAAAACCACACTAGAACCATTCACAACACTATTATGGATCATTCTCCCACTCACTATGTTTCTACTACTAAACCTATCCTCAAAAATCCGAAAAAGATTACCCTATCCACCAGGACCAAAAGGGTTACCCTTAATAGGTAACATGAACATGATGGACAAACTCACACATAGAGGCTTAGCAAAATTATCAAAACAATACGGCGGCGTTTTGCACCTCCGCATGGGGTTTATCCACATGGTAGCAATCTCAAACGCAGAAGCAGCGCGTGAAGTGTTACAATTGCATGACAACATATTCTCGAATCGCCCCGCGACGATAGCCATAAGTTACCTTACTTACAATCGCGCTGACATGGCGTTCGCTCACTACGGTCCGTTTTGGCGCCAAATGCGGAAGCTCTGCGTCGTGAAACTCTTCAGCCGTAAACGCGCGGAGTCGTGGGAATCGGTTAGAGATGAAGTTGACGTTGTTATCACCAACGTTAACGATAACTTGGGAAAGTCAGTTAACGTTGGTGAGTTGGTTTTTAATTTAACAAAGAATATTATCTATCGCGCGGCCTTTGGGTCGAGTTCGAAAGAAGGACAAGACGAGTTTATTTCGATACTTCAAGAGTTTTCGAAATTGTTTGGTGCTTTTAATATTGCGGATTTTGTTCCTTGGTTGAGGTGGGTTGATCCTCAAGGATTGAATGCTAGGCTTGTTAAGGCTCGTGGTGCGTTGGATGGTTTTATTGATAAGATTTTTGATGAACATGTTGAGAAGAAGAAGAGGAATATGAGTGGTGATGAAGATAGTGATATGGTTGATGAATTATTGGCTTTTTACAGTGATGAGGCCAAAGTGAATGATGAATCAGATGATCTTCATAATTCTATCAAACTCACTAGGGATAACATCAAAGCCATCATCATGGTATGAATGTTTTTTCATTTTCAACTGAACTAATAATTATTAATTAGTTTATTTTTTATAAAACAAATAATAATAATAATAATAATAATAATAATAATAATAATAATAATAATAATAAATTGTTTAATAAATAACCTAGGTTTAATTTTTAGGGTATACATGATTCACTATATTAATTAGAAGTAAAAAGTTACTACGAAAAATAATAATTTTTTCATACTTGAGTTTGATTTGAATAAATACATAAATATTTTAATAATTATGTATTATATTCAATGTTTAATATCTTAAACAATTTAATGACTACTATTTGAAGTACAGGATAATATATTATATACAACTACAAAACAAAACAAAGGAAGTAATACATTTATGAAGGTGTGTTCTGTAAGTAGATCTGCAAAGAAATAAAATAGTTTGTTTTATTCTTTATATTTAATATATATAAAAAGTAAAACGTGTCAATAATTAAGGATATTTGTGGTATTAATCAAACCAATTATCAGGGATAATGAAATCATAACCAACTTTTACCACCAAACAATTTTTTTTTAACACAATACAACCAAACCAATCTTTTGGGTTGTAAAAATGTTATTAAATGAAATATAAATAGTTTTAGTGATGTTATTTTTTAAAATAATGTCAACATAAAGAAGATATGAATGAACGTGTAATTTTAGGTTTTTTGCAATACATAAGTGAAAATGCATCTTATATATATATGGTCAGATCATGACACTACTACACTGTCAAATTTAATAACACCATTATAAAACTTATCATTGTTTCCAAAGTTATAATTTCATAATATAATATTAATTTAAAATAATTTGATATTTCAATAAGATAAACGTAAATTTACATTCTATAAAATTTTATCTAATAAGTTAATTTTATGTGTTTTATTAATAAAATCAAATAAAAAATATTTAAATGAAAGAAAAATATAAAAAAATTATTAAATGATTTCAAATTAATGTTCATGTTATAGACATAATATATATGATAATTAAATTCAACTGTAAAATTTGTTATACACATGTATTAACAAAAATTATCATATAATGTGTCCTATTTTTAAGTTTAACATCATGGTGGCTGAAACTATTTTTCCATTTGTATTTTCAATTATGTTTTCCAGTTTTAATATATCACACAAATCTTGCATATGATATATCATTTATCTATTTAAAAAAACTGAGATACTTCATAAACTTTAAAAATGATTAATGCAATAATATATGTTAGAAATATAATAAAATATAATAATTTTGAATTAGAATAAGATAAATACTTAGTATATATTAGTATATATGGTTGGATGGTGTCTACCGAGAAAAATCTTGTTAAATTGATGTAATTTTTGCGGGTCTTTTAGTTTTTATCATATAATGATGGTTTTAAACCATCATTTATATTTAATGATTATTTTATGGTGGTTTAAAATCACCGTTAAAAGATTGAAGTAAAAAAATTAAAATTCTACATTAGCATCGCAAAATAATTAAAAAAATAATAATAATAAACTGATTTAGTAACCATCACTAAATATTTAAAAAAAAATACTAATTTCCCCTCTCTTACGTGATAAGCCATATGTTTGATATATACATGATAACTAACTTTGTAATATTAATTATTTTATAATATTATGCTGACACTAAATAATGATTAGATAAGGTTTATATTATAGGGAAGAGCAGCTCCATTGGTTTGAGTTATATAGGTATAATAAAAGATTTAATTTCTGACAATAGAATTTTTTTGCATTTTTATAACATAATGTAATAATTTAATATAAAAAAGTATATATTATAAATGATAGCATTATTTTTGTGATTGAATAAATTTATTATACAAATTCTGTTTATCTTACTCTAATTTTATCTTCTTCATTATCATACTTTATTACAAAAAATTTACAGTTTTTTATTCACTCTTATCTTTTCAATTAATTGTCGTTATTTAGCAACAAGATTTTCCTATAATATTTCTCCGGCAATAGTGGAGAGAATAAATGGTGTGAATTGAGCCCTAAAAGATAAGAAATTCCCATTGAGTCACTTCAGTGGATTAGTATTAATCTCAATTTTCTTCCAATCTATATCAAACACCAGTACCACATTTCATTTTCCATTTCCCATTTAATGTTTTTCTTTGAAACAACGACAAAAATACATTGACAATAAGTCACAACTCACACGGTGGTGTAAACAACACAGGATGTCATGTTCGGCGGAACAGAAACGGTTGCATCAGCAATGGAATGGGCTATGTCGGAACTACTAAGAAATCCTGAAGATCTCAAGCGCGTGCAACAAGAACTCGCCGCCGTGGTTGGCCTAGACCGGCGCGTGGAAGAATCCGACATAGAGAAACTGACATACCTAAAATGTGTCGTCAAGGAGACACTTCGTCTTCACCCGCCGATTCCGCTTCTCCTCCACGAGACAGCGGAAGACTCGACGGTTGGTGGTTACTACGTTCCGAAAGGCTCGCGCGTGATGATAAACGCGTGGGCTATCGGAAGAGATGGACTTTCATGGAAGGATCCGGAAGAGTTCAAGCCTTCAAGATTTTTAAATTCAAGTGCACCTGATTTTAAAGGAAGTAACTTCGAGTTTATTCCATTCGGGTCGGGTCGAAGATCTTGCCCCGGAATGCAATTGGGCCTGTATGCATTGGATTTGGCTTTGGCCCATTTACTTCATTGTTTTAGTTGGGAGTTACCTAATGGAATGAAACCTAGTGAGATGGATACGAGTGATGTTTTTGGACTCACTGCTCCAAGAGCGAGTCGACTCATTGCTGTTCCAGCTAAGCGTCTTGTGTGCCCTCTCTGATGACATGACAGTGAGAGGTAAAAATAAAATAAGAAAAGTCCAAAGTATCCTTGAAGAAAAGAAAGGTGTGAAGTGTGTTTAGAGGTTTTGGGAGGGGGTTTTTATTTTAGTTATTATTATTATCACTATTGATGTTTGGGAAGAAAATGTATAGAATAAATAAAAGGAAGAAAAAAATGTGTGAGGTGGATAAGGTAAAGTTTGTAAGTGTATGTTTGAGTTTATCCTTTGTATTTTGATTCTTTTAATAAACTTAAACCGTAATCAAAGTGAAAAGTTGCGGTGGGGGGTCGGCAATGTTGACGTTGGAAATTTTGTGATTGTGAGTGTTTTGTTTTTAGATTTTTTATTACACAAGTGGTTTGCATCTGCTTTATTATTAACATGCACATTCTATTGTTTGACATATATTTTTATAATTTTTACGAAATTCTAGAAACTTTAAAATTTTATAATATTTTATTTAAAAAATTGTAAATTTAAATTTGCTTACTGCTACCTTCAGATATCTATCGTAACTTTAAAATTTCCGATAAAAATATATTAGAAATTTCAAAAACTTTGATAAAAATATATCAAAAATTATGTATTTTGCATAAAATGTCACAAAATTTTAAAAATTTTAAAATTTTAAAATTTTTTATATTAGTTCAGAATTTCAAAAAAACATTAAATTTTGGTTACAAGATTACAAAATTAATTAGGATAGCTTCCTAACTTCATCTTTCAAGTGTCTAATTCGCCTTGTATATGCTAATTCTCATGTTTTTGCATCTTCAGTATAATTCTGTCTCCAACGGTCAGTGACGGAAGGTAATGGACTATCAGGTTTCAACTTTACCTGAACCCAATGATTGTTTTTGACAAAATCAATGATTCTATGTTTGCTTGTATACATAGGTAGAGCTAAGGTAAAAGGGGAAAATGTAAGGTTAAACATGTTTGACAGGGAGACAAATACGATATTGTATCTACAAGCAACAGGGTAACCCATATCAGGAGTCGTCATCCATTTTTCTTGAACCTACACACCCAAGTGTTCTACTTTTAAGGCATTCCTAACCTCAGAGATCGTGTTATAGAACAATTTGGAAAATAATTTAGGGTGTTGATGAACTTGAGTATCTAACTGCGTTTGAATCAACGACCATGATTCCTCGCCTCATCCAAGTAAAGTTGCAATAGCCCGAAAACCACAATTTTCATCGTCACCCACATCAACAATGTCATCAATGTATGGATGCAAGAAACCAGGAAACTAAGACAAGTAAAGATGCCTCGAAGATGTAGTGGACGGTTGACTTTGACCCGACAAACTTGACGGTTGATTTCGTGCATGATCTCTTTGTAGTCTGACTCCCCTGCGAGCCTTCACCATACTCCCACTGTGAAGAATCACGATTCACATCACTCTTTTCACCCCTTTTGCTCTTCTTAACTCCCCTCTTTGGCTTGTACTTCACTAGCGGTGGACCCATAGAAGTTGTGGATGGATGTGGACACTCTCTTCACTTTTTTCTTCAACACCCTCTAGCCTACAATATCCAAAATATTGAAATATGTCTTTAACTCTTCATACTCTGCTTCTAAATCCAAATGTGTACCACTTTCTTCATGACTGACACCATACTTTTCCATGTGTAATTTCTTCCAAAAAACATGAATTGGATCTAAAGGAACAGGATTGCCTTGTATTTGGAAACCTGCAAGTTGACACGCACAAGGTAACTCATGTGTTGTTCTAATGAAGCAACCACAAGCATCTTTGCTTGTACCAACAAATTTTACCTTTTCTAGTTCCTTCCTAGTATGTTGTATACACTGCCTTGAAACAAAACCATGCAAGTTGGTATATAATGGAGTGTTATACCGATGTTGAATGTTGACAATACTTTTTTGAAACAAGACCCTGATTGAACCTAGATGCAAATTCAACTTGATGTTCACAATATCCCAACTTCAGCATAAATCTCCCCGACTTGTAGCCAACATGTTTTTTAGTCTCCAATGAGCAGACTCTACCCTAAAAACCATAATTAAACCATAATGAATCAACGTGATAAATTATGCTTAGTAATGTAATGACATCAAAAAGAAGTCCATGTACCTGTTCATTATTATGTTCCCTAAATGAGTGACTATGTTAGTGCAAGCAGCAACTAACCTTTCTTTATAAGGTGTCAACCATATTTCACTCACATACTTAACAAACAAAGGAATATCAACACAAACAGTCCCAAAGTGCTTCAAGTGTGTGACAAACTCAGCTTCTCTATTAGCATACATGATGTTGTTCCATAGATCCATGACATGTTCATCTCTTTTTGATTTAACATACTCTTGTAAGACCCCAATTTTGTCCCTAAGATCCCTCATGGCATCATAACATTGCATTTGCATAGCCTCAAGGATCATGAGCATCTTGGTTCCCTTTGCCTTTGGATGGGAATCCTTGTGAGTGGTTTGAGATCACCAAGCATGCTTGAATTGTATATCATTGCTTTTCTTATTTTGTTCACTAACCAAAAGCACAAAAATATGTCACTAACATTTCTTGTTTGTAGCCTGAGCAATCACAAGGTCAAGAGCTTCAAGGAGATCCTTTGTGCAAAGGTATGGTCAAGAGAAGATGAATGCAAGCATGGTAATGGTTCCCAAAGCTCTCATCCATCAAATATGCCTCCCTAGCACCTCAATTCATCATTTTGATCAAAGCAAGTCAAAGGGTTTGAGGTTTTGTTTCCCAAGGAAACCCTAATTCATCTGTGTACCACAATGCCTTACTCATGAAGCAACCTCAGCCCATGGTCAAATACAATCAAGGGAAGTTCTTTAATTTACCATTTCATGCATATTTGAACTTATTTGAGTTCCCTCAATCATCAATTCATCAAGATATGGGTTGTGGACTTGAGAAGTTGATCAGTCAATTCATCTGACTATTTTGAAATGCACTGAGACCTCACTTTTGATGTGTTGGTCAAATGGAGATGATTCTAAAAGAAAAAATATTCTTATGGACAATATGAACAACTTTCATGTTCATCAAAAATTTATGTGAAGCTTGGAAGGTCATCATCCATTCCAAAACATTATAGGTCATTTTGACTGAAACCCTAATTTTGGGTCAACTTCCCAAGGACATAACTCATTCATTTTTTATTATTTTGAGGTGGGATCAAATTAATTGGAAAGCTTAAGATCTCTACTTCAAATGTTATGTTGAACAAAATTTCAAAATCTCAAAGTAAATACATGTGATAATGCAAGACATTATAGGTCCTTTTTGACCAAAGGCATTAAAAGTCAAAAAAGTCCAACTTCAAGTGCCCATAACTTCTTCATCAAAAATCCAAATTATGCAAACTTTAAGTCAATTTTTATTGTCTAGAAAATATCTACAACCTTTATGTTGGAGGTTTTTTCATTTGAGGCTTGCATCATCAAAACAGAGGGGCTTGAAAATTGGCCAAATTTGGAAACCTTGCCTTGACATGTCATGCACCTTGCACTTTAAACTCAAATTTCATAAATTTCCACACTTCAAATGGATTTTTGCCCAACATAACAAATGTTCCTTACATCAAGACCTTTCCAACCATTACTCACATGATCATGTTTGGATTTGACAAGTGGCACTTTCGAAGAAAGGAATATTTTGGTGCATTTATGGAAACTTGATTCAAACTCATTGCACACTCCAATTACTTCACATTTGCACGTCCATTTCAGATCAAATTGACTTCAGCTTGCCATTCCAATAAGATTTGGGCCCTCCATGCGCCTGTACAGGCCCATGCATGGAGGCCCTCTTCATGCATGGATACGAGAATTCACCTTGTTTGCCTTGCAATTTGCTATAAATAAGTGTGCTCAGCTCCACTATTCTGAACCCTGATTCCACCTGAAATGCTGCAGAATTCTCTCCATAACCTTCACTAAAGGAATTTTCACTTTTCTCTAAAAAATTCAGATCTGAATTTCAACTTCCTTGGTTGATTTTCAGACCTATAATTCCTCAGCCTTGCTTCCTCTTCATCACTAGATCTCATTGCAAGCTTTGGTTGTAAAGAATCATGCCCACAAGACCTGCATTTCAAAGGTGGATAACAGAACTTTTTCTCTTCGAAACTCTTTGATCCTTGCTTATTTCTTATGTTCCTTGGTCTAGCTGAAGTCCTCTCAATAGAGGCATTTGATTTGTGCTTTCAATTTTGCAAAAACATGAAGTTCATGATGAACACCATCATACTTCCAGCTCTGATTTCTCCAGTTATAGGGATCTGGAGTGGAAGTGCATGGTATAGGAGTGATGTACGTCACTTCCTCTTTCGATTGATGTATAGATCGCTCCATTTGGTTGAGTTTGCCATGTCTGTAATTCTCACCGGAGTTGGAGGTCTCACCGGAGAAGACGGTGACTCCGATGGCCGTCCCAACTCCAGATCAAATTTGGACCGTGTGATCTCTTTTCCAGATCTAATCTGGACCTTCAGTTGTTATGACTTTTTTTAATGCACTTTGCGCTTCAGTTGACTAGTGTGGTTGGTACGCGCGCGCCTGTGAGCCATCTGATGTGCCACATCATTTAATGAATCTCATCCAACGCGCCAGGCTTTTTCTGATTTTATTAATTTCCATTTTATTTTCTTTAATTCCATTTTATTTCAAAAATCAATATCTCTTTCATTTTTTATCCAAAAATTATGGGACCAATTGCATTAGTCTCCAAATAATTTCGAGTTTCTATTTCTGATTTTTAACATTTTTTATTTTGTCATTTGATATTTTTTGTGAATTTTCTCTTTTCTGGTTATTTTTAATTCATTTTAAATAGTTTTTGATATTCAAAAAATACAAAAATATTTTCTTAACCTATTTGAATGATGATGAATCTATGAAAAATATTCTCATCAATTTTTAAATTGATTTGAGATTTATTTGAGATTTTAGTTCAATTAGGTTATTTTTATTCATTTTTAATTGATTAAAAATAGTTTCTGACTTTTAAAAATGCTGAAATTTTTTGTCGAACTTTGTTTGACCTTGTTGAACTTGGGATAAATTACTTGGACCTTTCAAGATTGATTTGAAGTGATTTTGAAGTTTGACCTTTCTTTTATTTTTTATGCAAGTTTAATATTAAATATTAAAAAATGCCAAAAATATTTTGTTCATTTCTTAACTTTCAATCTTCATCTCACTTCTGTTTTTGATTGTTTGACCTTGACTTTCAATGTCATTGGTCAACATATGAGGATTGGTACATGTTACTTCATTTAATGCACTTTAATTTTGCCATTTCCATTTCTCTTATTCCTCTCCTTCTCCTTCTTCTTCTTATTTCTTTTTGATCAATGAGTTGAAGGTTGATAAGTTAGCATTGACTAGGGAGACTTAATCTTCCTTGATTCAAATCTAATTCATCTTGATCAATTGATTAAGTGAATGGCTTTGCATTAAGGATAGGTTGTTTCCTAAATCATGCAAAAGGCTTAAACCAATACAAGATCATTTCTCTTTTCTCTTTTTGGCATGGCAAGTTGTTGGAACTTGGTTCACTAATCAAGACTTCTAACTTGTGTTGTTGCCTACATTATTATTGACCGGCCTCAGATAGTTGTGACTTCTACATAAGTCCAATTACGATTGCTTAACATAACGCTAAATTTGCCTTATGACACACTAACTACTAGCACTAACTATTGATAATTAACATTTACCTTTTGCTCTTTACTTTTATGCAATTTACTATTCTTGCACATATTATCCATTTGCTTTTCTCTTTGCTCACTTGAGCACATGTTTATGTTAATGCCATTTGCCTTTTGCTCACTTGAGCACATAATTGTGTATATACTATTGTGCTTGTGTTTTGTTTTGATTGTTGTGAACCAAATGCAAATAAATGGACTTAGTCTCTAGGACCTTCCCTATGCAAAGAATGGAGAATTGGACTTAGATCTTAGGATTTTCCTTGTGCAAAATTGGAGTGAATGGACCTTAATGATGAAGATGGAAGAGGGACCAAATCTCTGAACTTACTCTTGCCCATTCTTGTTTTACTTCATGGAACTTTTGATGTGTGTGCTTTTGTGCTAGAGAATTCAATGAGAGCTCAAATTGGAGAAACCATTGCCATGTTCATCCAAAGTGAAAGATACAAGACACATTGAGGATCTCTTAGGAGACTTGTTTGATTGCTTATGCTTTTTGTGATTGCCTATTCCAAAGGATGGGAGCTACTTGGATCATCAATATGATCTCAAGAAAGGGACTCCATTGTGGTTTTGTTTCTTCATCCTTCCTCTTTTTTGCTTTGCTTAGGACTTAGCCATTCTTCTTCTTCTCTCCACTCTAACCCAAGCCAAAAAAAAATTGTGCAAACATTTAACCTTTTGTTTTCAACTATTAGAAACCTAAGCCTTATGCTTTTGATTTTCAAACTTTCCTTTCATAACACTTATTTTGAATTGAACCTTTAAATCAACTTTGACCACTGTTGTATATACTTCTAATTGGTAAATATAACCCATTCAAACGTCTCTTTGTGGTTCCAATGGGCACTTTCTTAATCAAAATCTTTCATAACCTTTAGCTATTAGGTTTGAGTTATCTTTGTGGTAGATGTAATACTCACCTATATCCTTAGTGATGGACAATGAGTCTCCCATGCTTATTATAGGGTTAACCCTTCACTAGCATGTTGAAGCTATCCTCACATGGTGGATTTGTGGTTTTAGGTTGAGTTTTATCCCTTAGATAACAAAAGACCTTAAGGCTTTTGGACCAATCAATTCACCAACTCATTTTGAGATTTTTACCCCGAACTACGAGGTTTTGATCCTAATCTTTTTAAGATGGCACGTAGGCAATGGGTTTATCCATCCAAACACAAAATGTAAATAAACTTGTATATTCTTTTCTCATCTCTTCAATCATGTTTGCACAAACAAATTTTTCACAAAAACAACAACTTTGCAACAAGTGTGAAAAGGGCTCCCTAGGAGTACCTAGGATGTTTTGGGTGCCTAACACCTTCCCATTACATAACCAACCCCCTTACCCAGATCTTTGTTCTCTTTTACTAGTTTTTGTTAAAACTATTAGGTTTTTGTTCGCTTTCTAACCATTCCTTTGGATAAATAGAAGCGCGGTGGCGACTCGACTTGTATGATTTACCATGGATTTAGTCAATATCTCTAATGGTAACGAATACCCCGCTACAACTCTTTACATTACATGCTAACATTTTTTGAATATGGAACGAACATAACAGATGACTTGAATTTGGAAACATAACTTCAATTGCATTCATTAGCGCAAGTTCTCAGTTTGTCGCCACAACATCCGGTAGCAATTTCTTAGAAGAGAGCAACTTTTTTAGCTTCTCTAGTGCCCTTTTGAAGTTCTTTTCCCTTCCATGTTCCAAGTATGCAAAGCCTATCGAAAACGTCAATTTTGTTGACATAACACCAACAATCTCAAGCACTGGTAGCCGGTACCTATATGATCAGGATGCACATAATCAAAAATCTGATAAATCAAAGTATGTCGAAATGATATCAAAGTATGATCATGATGCACATTATTTATTGGTAAATAATAGTAAGGGTAATTTGGGAAATTTTAAAATTTGGGGGGTGTTAGGTATAATAGGGGGTGGCAAGTTAAATCCTCGCTTCCACGTATAAATGATTTTCTAATTACGAGAGTGAAATTTTTAAAATTTTAAGAATATATACTTGAATCTAGTCATAAATTAGTATTTATAGAAAGATCTCTAGAATTTTTCAAATTCCATTGTACGTTGCAATGCTCTCAAAATAAGATTGGATTGGGATATTCTTATCGAGTTATGGAAAAGGACATACTATAATTCATGCGGTTCAAATTTTCATAAAAGAATCATAAGACGAGTCGGGCAAGTCAACGCTTTCCTAGTTCACTTTGTCTGGAGTTTGGGTCGCCTAACTTAAACTCATATATGCCAAGCACCAACCCGGTTAAACTATAAATAACTCCAGGTCCACTGATGGACACGATAGTTTATGTGGACTGGAAGATCCATATCTCCCGACCTAGTACTCCATGATTGTGAGTCTCAAAACTTTAGATACATATTGTGGTAGAACAAATCAACCCATACTAGGTTGCCACCAAATTCTGTAGAGAAAGAGGAGAAGCCGAAAAGCCATATATGTGAATATAGAAAAAATTTATACCCAAATGGAGCCAAGGTCCGTCATTGATGAGGGTACGACAACTTTTCCTATAGATGTGAAACAAAAAGGTTAAAGTTCCCGACCCGAACTGAGTGTCATCAGAAGTACAATTGAGGTTCAATCCTTTGAAACTAGTCAAAATTATAGCTAACCTACCAGAAGAGGTGAATGACCAAATCATCCAATATTTGTAGAATAATGTAGATTTGTTCGTTGGACTGTTGCACTAATTCATGGCCTTGACTCGAGTATCTTGTCTCTCATAATCCATTCAATAGAACGCCCCATGCATGGCCCAAAGTTGTAGGAGGTAGTCACATGAGAAGGGAAAGGCCCGTGGGAAAGGAATATATGACCTTTTATAAGTCGGTTTTGTAAGAGAAACCAAGGATGGTTGATAAATGTTGTCCTTGTAATAAAATCTAATAATTAATGGGGATATGTGTTGATTACTATGGTCACAAGAGGGTGTGTCATTAGAACACATACATTGTCTCAAAAATAGAAAGCTCTCTAACGATTGGTTCGGATTCAGATTTTTGTTGTTCATGGATGTTTATTTCAGTTATGATCAGATACCAATGGCCCCAAAAGACTGCACGAAGATGGACTTGTAACCAAAAATAACAAATTTTGCTACAAATTAATGCCTTTCAGGCTCAAAAACTACAACACCACTTACCAGCAAATGATGAACAAGATCTTCAAGGACCTTATTAAAGACATGATGGCCAAGATTGAAAGCGAGCTCTGAATTCCATAGGATACTATCTCCTTCTCAAAGAAAGATGCAACTGGAATTGACTCTCAAAATGAAGATCCTATGGTCATTAGTGTCAAATGTGAAGACCGGGAGATTTAAAGAGTTCTCAATGACCAAGGGAGTTCTGCACACATATCATACTATGAATCATTTGAAAGGCTTCGCCTCGACACCGAAGACCTAAAGCCCTTTAGAGAATGGAGTTAGTCTAGTTATTTTAAAATGTGGATGTAATGTGTTTGAAGGATGTTGGAGTTATATGTGTATATATGATTTTATTGATGTATTATGATGCTTTGTCCATTGGTGTATGGGTGACCTTGTGCTTGGTATTGGCTTTGGCAAGACATGCTTAGGGTGGATTTTAGCATGGCATGATATCTATGATAAAGGGAACCTTTGAAGAACTAGAGGCACCACAAGGAGAAGATGTGTGCAAGAAATAGTAAGATCTAGGGTTATGATTAGAAAGTTGACTTTGTAATGTATTTGCACTAGGTCAAACATCAAATTTCCTTGTAATTTCCAATGTTGATACCTTTGTAATGTATTTGCATTAGGTCAAACATCAAATTTCCTTGTAATTTCCAGTTTTGATACCTTTGTAATGTATTTGCACACTTGTAACTTATAATTTGTAACTTGTTTTCCAAGTAATCCAATTTGCCTCCATTTTCAATTTGAATGCTCTTGAATCTAAATTCTTGAATGTTATCCTTGAAATGAAGCATGGAACATGATATTTGGCCTTGAATCCCGACCAGACAAACTGATGGACTAATGCACAAGCCAATAAAATAAGTTGAGTGCAATCCACATTGGTTGACCTAAGTTGTAATCCAAAACCAAGACAATGCCCTAGTTATCCAAAATTCTTTAGATAGATAGAAACCTTTGAATCAAATATGCTTGATGAATGCAATTGATAATGAATGACCTAAATGATTTGGTATGAACATGTAGATGAGTGAATGGTTGTATCTAAAGGAATGAATAAAAAGAGAGATATTTATGCAAAGGGATGCAGCAATAAGCCAGATAAAATTAAAAAAGAGTAGGGCAAATTTTGGGGTATGACAATTATCTTAAAGTATGTATGTTTGGCTATTTGTTTCTTTGCAGGAAACTTAAAAGTTCGAGAGAAGATCGCCCATTGAGGTGATTAGAAATTGTTAGATCCTTAAGTGGGATCCTTACCATCCATTGAGGCGATCGATCGTTGGATCCTTAAGTGGGGTCCTTGCTTCCTATTGAGGCGATCAAATGCTGGACCCTTAAGTGGGATCCTTGTCATCCAATGAGGCGATCAATTGTTGGATCATTAAGTAGGATCCTTGCAGACCATTGAGTTTATTAAACATTGGATCCTTAAATGGAATCCCTGTCGCCCATTGAGGCAATCAAATGTTGAATCCTTAAGTGCAATCCTTTCCACCCATTAAAGTGATCAATCTCTAGATCCTTAAGTGGGATCCTTGCCACCCATTAAGGCGATTTAACGCTAGATTATTTAGTGGGCTCCTTTCTTCCCATTGAAGCGATCAAACGTTGGATCCTTAAGTGGGATCCTTATCGCCCATTAAGGCAAACCAAATTCTAGATCCTTAAGTGAAATCCTTATCGTCCATTGAGGCGATCAAATGTTGGATCCTTAAGTGGAATCCTTGCCACCCATTGAGGTGATCAAACGCTGAATCCTTAAGTGGATCTTTCCCGCCCATTGAGGCGATCAAATGTTGGATCCTTAAGTGGGATCCTTGTCGTCCATTGAGGTGATCAAATGATGAATTTTTAAATGGGATCCTTGATGCCCATTTAGACGATCAATCGCTAGATCCTTAAGTAGGATCCTTGTCCCCCATTGAGGCGATCAATCGCTAGATCCTTAAGTAGGATCCTTCCCGCCCATTGAGGCGATCAAATGATGGATCCTTAAGTGGGATCTTTCTGCCCATTGAGGTCATCAATCGTTGGATCCTTAAGTAGGGGTAGGGCTGGACAACGGGCCGGGCCGGGCCGTTTCGGGCCTAAAACCCTCACCCAGTCCAACCCACGGTTCAAATATGAAGGCCCATTTTCGCCCAATATCAACACGGTTTGGACGGGTTCGGTTTGTGCGGATTGCGGGTTTGTTTTAGCGGTTTATTCGGGTTAAAATCAAACTTATATATGCAGACTACAGAGGACAAAACTAAGTAATCCATTTAAAACAAATATTAAAACATAAACACAGTAGTCAAACGAATATTGAGTCAATAGGTCGATCAAACAAAGTGATGTGGCATGAAAATTTTTGTCATAAGCCAGCCTCTTGGCAAAATGGCTACAAAAAGAAGTTTCAGATAATATAAGCTATATATTCAAGACCTCTGACAAAGCAAATTCAGTTACACCTTCGCATGAACAAGCTTTAACTTGAAGCATAATAGCAAATAAAGTGATGTTGCAAAACACACAAACCAACTACATAAAGCCCATCAAAGTGTCGTCAAACTTCCAGTTCTATTAAGCTATAAAACCATGAATTCAAAAGATTACAATAGAAAATGTTGTTACATTGCATCACTGAAAAATACGATTGAGGGTTGTCGCCAATCGAACTCCTCCTTGAGCTAATCGCAAACTGATGATAGGCAAACACGATAGAAAGTAATCATCTGCAAGACATTGTTTCATGACAGTCAGAAAATCTAATAAATCTAGTTTTATGCAGAAGTGTGACTCACAGCTAGTGCATCAGATCATGGGCATGACTTACAAATCAAAGCTCAAATTTAACACATGAACAAAATACATTATTAAGTTTGCACATCCTCATACATTTTAAGAAAATCACATTTCCCCGTGATTATTCTTTCCTCTACCATAATTAAAAGGATATCATCATAGTTAGCATTTTAACATATAAATTCAGGCTCAAGACACTCCGAAAATGTGACGGCCCGAAATTAAATGTACAAATGCTTAACAATACTTCAATCAATCTATTTTTAGCACCACACACAGAAAACAATCCGGATAAGAAAATTGGGATTGCAGAGAGCCTCAAAGTAATCACCAATCCATGAGGAAGTGTCTTACATATTCCGGGAGATCACCGGTACTTGCCGAATCTACAACTTTAAGTCTCTCTCAACCAATTGGCTTTCATGAAGAATCACATGTGAAATTGACTTCTTTCAGTAGATTTAAAATAGTGGTCCCTGGTTCTGTTGTGGCATTCCACTTCTCATCATTGCACAGAATTCCTCATAGTTTATTCTCCCATCCTGTTGGTTTAAGAATCATTAGCGACAATACTGATAGTCTGCAACAGAGCTACCCTGATTAAATTAGGACTAACTTACATTATCTGTATCCAGCTCAGAAATTATATCCTTTATTGTTGCTTCATCAGCTATTCCATGCTTTGTCATGGCAGTCTCTAATTCTTCTCTAGTAATATGCCTGTTTGTGAAATTAGAAACAACATAAAAACAAAATTCTCATAGAAAGTTTGTCACCAGCATTCATTGAAGAACTCAACTACAATAATGGCAGTGATATAACAGTGAAAATATAAAAAAGATGTCTCATTTTAAAGAAAAAAAGTCGTTATTTAGATGTTCAAACAAAAATGATTAGATTTTTTCAAAATATTGGTAATAATATACCATCTATCTTGCAATACTCACCCGCTATTGTCCTTATCAAAATACTGAAATGCCTTGTAAAGATGCTCATCCCGTTCAAGTCTGTGCCTATGCATTGTGGCCGATATGAATTCAAGATAGTCAATCGACCCATTTCCATCAACATCGGCCTGAGAAACATTATACACGAAAAGACAATTCTTGTTGAGTTTAAGATAATAGTCATGCGTTCAACTAGTTATGCTTTTGTAACGGATTTGTAACGACTTACAGCTTCCATAAGTTGCTTCACTTCAGTCTCGGACAGTCTTGATCCAATTCGAGCCAAACCTGTCTTCAATTCTTCATAGGTGATGGTGCCACTACCATCAGTGTCCATGTTTGCAAACATTGCCTTGAGACCTTTAATCTCTTCTTCTGATAGATTTTCATCCATAACCTAGAGAAATTTCCACTAAATTGGTAATAGAGAAATACCCCAAAAAGATAAGCCAGAACATGTAACTCATAGAATGTTCAGAGTACTCATGCACATGATGAAAAACAAAACATGATGTAATCATCTAAGATTCCAGAATGACAGCAGTATCCGTAAAGTTTACGTTCAATATGCCAGTTTTTTTATGCCAACACAATAGACTGGTCTGAATGTGTAAATCTTTAGTGCATGTTTATACCAAAGAAAACTATACGAGAAACCAACACATGAATTTATTGGTTTTTATACAGCCTAATGGTGGCATTAGATCCATGTAGCTCAACCCATCTAGTGAGATACGACTTGAGTGAAAGCAAAATAGGCTCATAGATATGACAGAACAAACAAAAGCAATTCCATAATATTATTTCTACGACATATTCCAGAATGAGTAAACAAATGTGCATCAACCAAAAGAGAATTAAGCACCCTTCAACAGCATTAAGACCCCAAAAAAAAAGACTCTGAACATAGTTGCTTCTGAATTAAGTTCAATGTCATACCTTCAATGCAAGTTTCTTGAACTTATTCATTGCTCTGAACTGTTTCATTCTAGATAGAACAACACTATCAATTGGCTTATCAGATGCTTCTCCACCTTCTTTCATCCATGGATGTTCTTAGCAAACAAATCATTAATCATAGTCAGACCACGTGTAATAGAAAAGTTAGACAACAAAGTGGAAATACAAATGAATGACGAGAATTCATTTGGTTGATCACAATCTTTTTTTTTTCTTTCGTAAAGGCTAAAGAAACTATAAAATTAAAAAAACATCCAAGCACAATGTGTGCAAGAATGGAACAAAACAAGTTTGGAATACAAATAAAGTTTAGCTAACATAAATCACATCAACAAACATAGAGAATCTCCAAGCCCCAAAGAAAGCCCCATTATCATACTACAATGATGTAAACCAAAACAAAACAGAGAAAAAATCAGCAGCATAAACTGCTTGCTAGAAGCCCCCAAACCACGAAATTTGGAGAGCAAAAATTACAGTAATAAATTCAGTAATAAATTCACCTGTTACAATATCTTCTGAAAGCTCAAAATCTTCCATGAGATTCATATCTTTGAAATAGGTAAAAGAAGGCCTTAACCAATTCTGGGTGCAAACTAAAGCCTCGGCCATTTCAGCAGTTAGAGAACTCCTATAGGTTTCTATGACTCTCCCTCCTGTGCTAAAAGCACTTTCAGAAGCAACAGTAGACACTGGTGTGGCTAAAATATCTTTAGCCATTGTAGATAAAATAGGATATTCGATTGAATTACATTTCCACCACACAAGAATGTCAAAGTTAGGATCCTTTTTGACACACTTACTAGAATTATACACCTCAAGCTCATTTTGTTGATCAATCGAGTCTTGCTCCTCTAAATGTTGCTCAAAAGCATCGGCTCTAGCCATAAGTGATGAACGGGCAACAGATGCATTTGTTTCATCATTGGAGACATTATTTCCACCACTACCAAGAGGCTGTATGGAATTATGCTCTTGGTCATAAGCTTGCTTATACCAATCATACAACTTTTGTAAATTCTCTTTTATAGATTTTACCAAGTCACTACCAAACTTTGATCCAACTCCATACATGTCCTTAAACGCCCACTCAATGTAACTCAACTTGTATCTTGGATCAAGAATAATACCAAAATATATCATCTTGTTCATCTTATCAGGACTTCCCCAATATCTGTTATATTTTTCCATCATATCTCCACCCACACTTGCAAAAAAATCATTTAAGTTCAAAGTGGCTTGCTTTAACTCACAATAAATGGCAGACACTTGGTGAAAACAAGTATGCAAACTCACATTTTAAGAGGTGGAAAAAGTCTTAGTTGCTTCATAGAATAACTTTAGGAAAGCGCTAAAAGCCCTAGCAATGTCCCAATCATCATTACTAGGGGGATTACCTTTTTCAAAGAACTCCCTATAGCTCGACTCTTCATCCTCAAGCTTTTCAAAAGCGAGTTGAAACTTCTCTGCAGCCTCTAGCATTAAATATGTCGCGTTCCAACGAGTTGAAACATCAAGACATAATAATTTTTTGCAAGTTATTCCAGCAAATTCAATGCATTCTTTAAACTTGGCTGCCCTATGAGGTGAGGACTTAACAAATCTAACAGCATCTCTAACACTAGTTACAGATAAATGTTTATCTTTCAAACCCTCATTTACCACCAAGTTCAAAGTGTGAGCTGAACACCTCATATGAAAACACTCTCCATCCCCCATTAACCCATTCATATTTGCTATTTTTCTCTTTAGATGTGTCACAGCAACATCATTTGAAGTGGCATTATCAACAGTTATGGTTGACACATTCCTAATTCCTCAATCCCTTAACACTTCTTCAATCTTCCTACCTACAGTTTCACCTTTGTGGTTTGGAATTACGGTAAAGCTTATAATTCTTTTTTGATACTTCCATTCGTTATCCACAAAGTGTGTCGTAAGGGTCAAGTAGTTGAGATTTTGTATAGAAGTCCAGCAATCAATAGTAAGTGCTACCCTATTGCAATCAGACTTAAAAAAGGCCTTTAACTTTTGTTTTTCATCCAAGTATAGCTGAAAACAGTCCCTAGCTACCGTACGCCTAGATGGGATGGTAAATTGGGGTTGCATTACTTTGGAATAAAATTTAAACCCTTCACCCTCTACTGCACTAAATGGCTGCTCATCTAGAACTACAAAAACTGACAAAGCACTTCTACAAGCTTTCTTGTCAAATCTAGAGCTAACTTGAACCAGTTTACCATCTACACTTGGGTATGTTAGAATAGTTTGTGTGGAGTCAGTTGACACGACAAGGGGCTTCTTAGAACATTTTAAAATATGGTGGTTCAAATTAGTGGTGTCGTGAGTCCTAGGGTCACATAAGTATTTTTTATGGCAGTGTTTGCAGGCTGCAGTGGGTGCATCAACTAGGTCATCGGGTAATCTAATAAAATGTTCCCAGCAAGCAGATGTTTGCCTAGAACCACTTGCACTAGATTTCCTCTTCTTTATAGGTTGCATAGCTGAACCTACTTCATTAATTGGTAGATTTTGATTAGGCTCACCAGTCATTGAAATAACGAAGGAGCCAATCAAGAACTACCAATCAACAAATAACGGTTCCAATTCATAAAACAGAGACAACAATAGAAGTGCTGGCAAATAGCAGTGATAGCACAGTGCTGGAAAATAGCAGTTATAGCAATGTTATAGCAATAGCAGTTATAGCAGTATACATAGCAGTTATGCATAACAGTAAATAGCAGTAAATAGCAGTTATGCATAGCAGTTATACATAGCAGTAAATAGCAGTTATGCATAAAAGAACAGTATACATAGCAGTATACATAACAGAACAGTATCCACATGAATCCACATTTTTTTTGATAAATAATTAATTTACAAAACAGTGACTTAACAATATAAAAACGCATAACAGAACAGTGGCATAACAGAAAAGTAAATAGCAAATCTATGCAAATCTCCTAATGCCATAGAAATATATAACAGAACAGTAAATAACAATACATAACAGAACAGTAAATAACAATACATAACAGAACAGTAAATAGCAGTTATGCATAACAGAACAGTATAAAAACGCATAAACCTATGCAAATCTCCTAATGCCATAGCAATATATTACATACTTCTCAAAACAGTGACTTAACAGTCCCAATTCATATGCAATTCATATTCAAAACAACGACTTCTCAAAAAAGTGACTTAACAGTCCCAATTCTCAAAACAGTGACTTAACAAGCCCAATTCATATAGCAGTTATATAGCAGTCACAATTCATATAGCAGTTATATAGCAGTCCCAATTCATATAGCAGTCCTAATTCATATTTCAAAGACACGAAGTTATATAGCAGTCCCAATTCATATAGCAGTTATATAGCAGTCCCAATTCATATAGCAATCCCAATTCATATTTCAAAGACACGAAGTCAAATACACTTACAATTGCATTGCTCTTGCTCTAAGACTCTTTCCGTGTTACTTTGACGTTGATCCATCTATCCAAATCAAATATCAATAACATCATTAGGTAATACATATTGTTGTCATCAATGTATTAATGTAAAATTTATAAACAATTAATGGAAGGGATATAATACTGCACTATTTTAAAACTTATTTTGCACACAATAATACATGTAAGACTTAAAAAGAAACATGTAAGACTTTTGGTAGAAACATGTAAGACTATGATACCTTATTTGTTTAATTTGCCAAGGCAAGACTAGCCACTGATATGAGAACTGAAATATCACCTGCAACTACAACCAGTTTAATTGTTATTAATAGCGGATCGCAGAAAACCGGATACATGAAATATCAGATAACATAGCAGGAAAAAAAACTGACATAAAACTCAATATTTCTAACATAAACCAAAAAAGAAACCGACATAAAACTCAATATTTCAAACAACTAACAAAGCATAATGTATAGTAGCTTATGTTGCGGGAAAGAGATGAAGGAACAGAGTGAAAACAGAGCAAAATCATGAGTTGTGTCTTTACCTAAGTTCCAAAAATCACGGTTCATGCAGGGGTAGCAAAAGTCACATTCCAGATTCCAAAGATCAACCCAAAGTAATCAAATATTATGCACAAATCAAGTTTTTAAGTTAGAGAGTTAGAGAGAACAAAGAGATTCATCGAAATAACAATAATATAAGCAAAAAAAACACAAACTCTAATCACCTGTAGAGTGAGAGAACTGGTCCAAAGCCTTTAATCACCTGTAACAACAACAATCATCATAAACCCTAAATTAAAAACCTTAGATTCAAAAACCCTAATTAAAAAATCCTAACTAAGAGTGATTTAATGGAGAGTGTGTGAAACTAAGAGTTACTAACTGGAATGAAAGAGTGAAAGATCTGGAACGAGTGGAGTGAGGGAACGATAGAGTGAGAGAATATGGAAAGGAAAAACGAGAGTGAGAGAAGTGAGAACAAGAGAAATGACAAAACGCTGTGTTTCGTAGATGGGCGGGTCTGGGTACCCGTGGGTCCATTTTTGGTACCTGACCCGTTCTTTTGAACCCCCTGTAACCCGGTTGACCCGTTGGCCCGATCCAACTCGCCCAAATTCTTTTTTATTTCCAGGTTGGGCCGGGTGGGCGGTTTATGTCCACCCCTAAGTAGGGGTGTGCATGGATAACCATTTAATATGAAACCAATTTATATTTATAGTTATGGTTTATAAATCAAAGCACTTGTCACAAAAATCAGTTTAAAATTTATAACCGATTTAAAACCGATTTTAAATGGGTTTGGATTTTAATCCAAATTATCTAATTTAATTTAAATTTTATTTTTTTAAAATTAATATTAATTTTTAAATTTAAAAACTTAAACAAAATTTATGAGGTTTACAAATATTTTTTCTTTAATAATTCAAAAAAAATCAAAACAAAAATTCAGAAAAATAAAAAATAACCTAAAAATAAAAAATATTCCAAAAAAAATTAAAAATTATTTCGAAAATTAAAAAAAAAAAACTGAAAATAATATAATTATATTCCAAAAATGAAAAAAAATAACTGAAAAATAAACTTTTTTGAAAATTAAAAAAATTCTAACTTTTTTTTAAAAGAATTTTATTTACTAAAAATTTTAAAAAAATAATATTTTTTAATTTAGAAAAAAACATATTTGAAAAACAAATTCCAAATATAAATTTTTCGAAGAAAAAAAATCTGAATATAATTTTTTCGTTAATAGAAAAAAATTCTGAATTTTTTTTAAAAACAATCTTTTTTATAAAATTTAAGAAATTAACTTTACAAGAGTTTAAAATATAAAATTAGTTTATAATGTATATATGACGAAACATGAAAAGAGACCGACATAAAAATTTAACACATAATGAAATTTGGGTACCCAATAACTAAACCAAATTATTATTATGGGGACGGATTTATATTTGGATAATAAAATGGATATCCACATTTATATTTTAGTATTTGGATTGAGTTTTTTAAAGTGGCACAATTTGGATATCAATTTGGTTAAGAATAATCGGTTTTTTTGCACACCCATATCCGTAAGTAGCGTCCTTGTCACCCATTGAGGCGATCAAACGGTGGATCCTTAAGTGGGATCTCTGCCGCCCACTGAGGAGATCAATCTCTAGATCCTTACGTAGGATCCTTGTCGCCCAATTAGGTGATCAAATGTTGGATACTTAAGTGGGATCCTTTCCACCCATTGTGGCGATCAATCGTTGGATCCTTAATTGGGATCATTGTCGCCCATCGAGGCAATCATATTCGATGGATCCTTAAAGTGGTATCCTTGCAGCCCACAGAGGCACTCACGATAACAAACGCCCTTAGGAAAACATTAAATAGTTAAAAATAAATTGATGATGATAAAGGCAGTTAACATAAAAGGCACCCCCCCCCTCTCAAAGTGATAGATAGAGGTCACCACAACTTCATTCTTGAGGAGCAATACTTTCTCCTCCATATCGTATAAAGCGCTGAATGCCCTCTTAAGCAATTGCCTCAAACACCTCACCTCTTCAAACTATGTGACACCCGCTTTAGCCATTTCTAGAGTAAGCGCCTTTGTGGTATCCCGACTATCCTTCAACAACCTCATTGTCTCCCCACTTTCATGAAAGTTCATGTTTAGATGGGCCACTCGGGACTATAGCTCTCGAATGGTACGGACATGCTTCTCTCTCTGCATTTTCTCCACCAACAAGCACCTCAAATTTTGGAACTCCAACATATCATATAGCATGGTGGAAGACATGTCAAGAAGTGACTAATAGTCACCAAGTAATTTCACAAGGAAAGGGAAATGAGGGTCAGAAAACTCCATGACATTAAAATCATTGTTCCATAGGGAATGAGGAGGAGGTGCAGGTTTGTCTCTTGCTTTCTCCTCCCTTTCTTCCGCCTCACGACCCTCAGATAACCCAGAGGGATCCTCCCCCCTCCATGGTACTTGAATGGGGTGAGCCTCAACATCCTTTGATGTTTCACACTGCCTCGCCTCCCTATCATGAAAATGATGTGGTAGTTATTGCACCCTCTCCTGAACCATCTACGTTCTTAACAAACACTTTCTTTTATCATCAAGCAGGATCTTCACCATATCCCCTATAGAAAAAATAATGGTGTTAAGATATACAGAATAATCAGTTCGAAATTAGGTCAAAAGGGGTGTCCTTGTCATACTTAAGTACGACTCCACTCTGTTTACATCCTCATGATCTCAAGTGATAAGGACACTATATTCTAGGGTAGGGAAGTACCTTAGTATCTGGATTACTTCATGGTCAAGGGGAGAAAGACCACTTGGGTCCACCCTTTGGGTAACTCATGGACACAATTCATAATACAAGGGAAAGAGAGGGTCACCCTTCACCCTAGTAGTGACCATAGAGGCCTCGCATTTCCTCTCACCTGCATGTACTTGTCTTTGCAGTCCTCATAAGGGTTTTTAAAGGGTTTTAGATGACACCCCCTGGAAGAGGATGCAACGTTACCCAACCGTTACTTCGCAAAATATATGTCTGCT
The DNA here is from genome assembly GCF_024323335.1 of Lathyrus oleraceus. Taxonomy (NCBI): domain Eukaryota; kingdom Viridiplantae; phylum Streptophyta; class Magnoliopsida; order Fabales; family Fabaceae; genus Lathyrus; species Lathyrus oleraceus. The sequence continues at coordinate 220,568,796 of NC_066582.1, forward strand.
AAAAATAAAGGAACAGCCCCATAGCGGGGGACACGCCCAGGCTACAGCAAATTATTTGAAAGTCTCTGAGTAAGCCCTGCACATTCAGGGTAATCTAACAAAGGGTAGCATTGATCGTTGTCACAAAATTCATTTCAAAAGATGTAAACAAAATAAAACCCTCAGCTCATAAATGATGGGGAGGTGGACCTAAAAATAGAAAGTGAATGGTTCACTAGAAGTATCAGTATTGGCCCTCTCCTCCTTGGAATAGGTTTTCATGATTACATATATATCCTAACTCGTACTGGAAACTCTAATATCATGAAGAAACTGAATGAGAATAGCGATAAAAAATGCAGCGGAAATTAAAAATTTCTCCTTTAGTGATCTTTACGAATGGGCATGGTCAGTGATAGAATCGTTACCTCTTGTGGCGATTGAAACCTTTAATGAAGATCTAAGGAGTGATCATGGACGTTGAATGGTGACAACGCCTCTACTCAGTCCACATGAACAGATTCCTTCAGTCTCAGTGCTAGCTGCTACGAATGAAGGCTTTGAGTGAGAAAGAGTGAGAGAGAGAGAGACAGAGATAGAGAGAAAAACAAAATTCCATCTAATCAAATGCTTCTGCACATGGGTTCTATTTAAAGAACCACTTGTGTGGGTTGTAAGCTAAAAATCCCATTTAAGTGTATGTGGCCCATATCTTATGATATACCAAAATCCTTAAGCGTGTGGTACCTTACCATATTTCGTATTCTACTTAAGTGCATCGTACCTTACGATGTTCTACAATTCACTTAAGTGGATCGTACCTTACGGTGTTCCTTATTTACTCTATCTCTCATCAATCCGTCCTTTTGTGTGTGACCTTGTAGGTTTTCACGACATTGGCAATTACATTAAATCACACATTTAACATAATAAACAGTGAGCGGTATCTAGCAACACATCACTGCTACCCAAGACACGAAAATATCATATGATCTGACAAATCTTTTTGTGATAATACGTATGTGTACAATTACCCTTTTGCCCTTATGTCTATATTGAAGACAAGGCATAGACCGTGTCATCCTTGTCCAGTTCAATATTGGACCCTTAGACATTCATCCTGTTATGCGGGATGGGCAAATTCCATCTAGGTCACTCATGTCCCTCAACATGCTTCATTGAGCACCCATCAACTGTCTTTATGGTTATCCAATTACGGACAATGTTTGATCAGCAATAAAGCACTCGACTATACATCTAAGGTCCATAGTGGTTTCAGGTCGAAGGGTGGTATACAGCACTATCACCATGCGAATAAATTATGACGCTTTGTATAACATTATATATAGTATTCTCATAGCGGATCAATCCAGTATAAATATTACTCCTAATATTCATACCTATGTTTAAGACTTGATAACTCTTTATCCATGATTCATGAAATATGATCATCAATATATATACATAATGGTCTCAATGCTTTAATGTTATCCCCCTTCACAACAAAGTTCGACTACGGATACTTTAAGAATAGTGTCCTTATGTTTAATGGGATCTCATGATTAAGTCACACTTGATACATTAAACGGACTAGTTATTCTATGGACTTTATTAAACAAACATAATAAAGAAAAAAACCTTTTATTATTAATAAATAATTTGATACAAGTACCAAAAGTATTGGCCTTTAGGCTTACACCAAGAATCTCCCACTAGCACTATAGCCAATCAGGCATACCCCTAATGCTCATAGATCTAGTATGGTCATCATGCTTTTGCTGCGCAAGAGGCTTTGTCAGTGGGTCAGCAATATTGTCAAGTGTATGTACTCTACATATTTTCACATCTCCTCTATCTATTATTTCTCGAATGAGGTGATAACGCCTAAGTATGTGTTTGGATCGTTGGTGAGATCTAGGCTTCTTAGCTTGTGCGATAGCACCATTGTTATCACAATAGAGATCAATGTGATCCACAATGCTAGGAACTATGCCAAGTTCACTAATTAACTTTTTGATCCAAACAACTTCTTTTGCTGCACTTGAGGCAGCAATATACTCGACCTCGGTTGTAGAATCAACAACTGTATCTTGCTTTGAACTTTTCCAGCTCACAGCGCCACCGTTTAAGCAAAACATATAACTAGATTGCGATCTAAAGTCATCCTTATCTGTCTGGAAGCTAGCATCAGTGTATCCAATTACAGCAAGCTCTTCTTGACCTCCATATATCAAGAATGAGTCATTAGTCCTTCTCAAATACTTAAGGATATTCTTGACAGCTATCCAATGAGCATCATCGGGATCAGATTGGTACCTACTCGTTGCACTTAAAGCATACGAGACATCTGGTCGAGTACATAACATGGCATACATGATAGATCCTATTGCAGATGCATATGGAATCTTATTCATGCGATCCTTTTCTTCATTAGTTGAAGGGGATTGTGTTTTTGATAAACACAAGCCATGCTACATAGGTATGAATCCTTTCATGGAATCATGCATATTAAAGCGTCTCAGTGTTGTGTTTATGTATGTACTCTGACTTAGGCCAAGCAGTTTTTGTGACCTATCTCTATAGATCCTGATTCCTAATATATAGGTTGTTTCACCTAGGTCCTTCATAGAAAAGTAATTCCCCGACCAAGACTTTACTTGTTGCAGGGTAGGGACATCATTTCCAATTAGTAATATGTCATCTACATATAATACCAGGAAGACGATCATGCTCCCACTAACCTTCTTGTAGACACAAGGCTCATCTTTATTCTTGATGAATCCATATTGTTTAACTATTTCATCAAAATAAAGATTCCAGCTTCTGGAAGCTTGCTTCAATCCATAGATTGGTCTTTGTAACATACATATCTTTTGAGCTTCTTCTAGTATGTCAAATCCTTCAGGTTGTGTCATGTACACATCCTCGAGAATATTCCCATTAAGGAAAGCAATTTTTACATTCATCTTCCATATTTCATAATCATGATATGCAGCGATAGCAAGTAAAATCCGAACAGATTTAAGCATTGCAACTGGTGAAAAGGTTTCATCATAGTCAACCCCATGAATTTGTTTATATCCTTTTGAAACCAGTCTTGAATTATAGGTATGTACCTTACCATCCATGTCAGTCTTCTTTTTGAAGACCTGCTTGCATCCTATAGGGTTAACTCCTACATGAGGCTCTACCAAGGTCCAAACCTGGTTTGTGTACATGGAATGCATTTCAGATTTCATGGCTTCTAGCCACTTCTTAGACTTAGGACCAGTTATGGCCTCTTGGTAGGTCACATGCTTATCTTGACCCATGAGTGGTGCATCACCTTGATCAGTTATAAGATATACATATCTCTCGGACAGGTGACGTATCCTGGTTGACCTACGTTGGTCTTGTTCTACTTGAGCAGGTTGCTCTTCCACAACTACTTGTGTTTCCTGCTCTAATTCCTCCATAGGTGTATCAATGCTTTGTGATTATTGAATTTCTTCAATCTCTACTTTCCTCCCACTGATTCCTTTAGAAATAAAATCCTTTTCTAGGAAAACTCTAGTTCGAGGGACAAACATTTTTCCCTCGTAAGCATTGTAGAAGTAATACCCTCTTGTTTCTTTAGGATATCCCACAAATAAGCATTTGTCAGATTTGGGCTCAAGCATAGTTGAAATTTGTCGTTTCACATAAACTTCCCAACCCCAAATCTTCATGTAAGACATATGTGGTTTCTTACCACTCTATATCTCATATGGTGTCTTCTCAACCTTTTTGGATGGAACACGGTTAAGTGTGTAAGCTGTTGTCAATAGTGCATGTCCCTGAAAGGAGTTTGGAAGATCGGCGTGACTCATCATGGATCAGACCATGTCTAACAAGGTTTGATTTCTTCTCTCAGATACACCGTTCCATTGGGGTGTTCCAGGAGGAGTAAGTTATGATAGAATCCCACACTCTTTCAGACGGTCATCAAACTCTAGGCTTAAATATTCACCACCTCGATCTAATCGAAGAGTTTTAATATTCTTACATATTTGGTTTTGTACTTCATTCTTGAACTCCTTGAACTTTTCAAAGGACTCTGATTTATGTTTCATTAAATACACATAACCATATCTACTGAAATCATCAATAAATATGATGAAGTACTGAAAACCTCATCTGGTTGATATGTTCAATGGTCCACATACATCAATATGTATGAGGGCCAAAAGATCATTAGTTCTTTCACCTTTTCCTGTGAATGGAGACTTTGTCATCTTTCCAATTAAACAAGATATGCATGTCTCATATGATTCATAATCAAAAGAGTCCAATAGTCCATCTTTATGGAGTTTGGAAATGCATTTCTCATTTATATGGCCTAATCAACAATGTCAAAGGTAAGTTGGATTTAACTCATTAGGTTTCATCCTTTTGGTATTAATGTTATAAATAGGCATTTCAAGATCAATGACATATAGTCCATTATTCATTTGTGCAGTAGCATAAAATATATCATTCAAATAAATGGAGCAACAATTGTTCTTTATTATAAATGAAAAACCAAACTTGTCTAAACAAGAAATGGAAATAGTATTCCTGCTAATTGCAGGTACATAATAGCAGATCTCTAACTGAATTATTAAACCACTAGGTAAAGTCAATACATAAGTTCCTACGGCTAAAGCAACAACCTTTGCTCCATTGTCAACTCATAGGTCAACTTCACCTTTTGCCAAATCTCTACTCCTTTTTAGCCCCTGCACATTGGTACAAATGTGAGAACCACATCTAGTATCTAATACCCATGATGCAGAAGTAGATAAATTAATTTCAATAACAAAAATACCTGAAGTTGAAGTCTCTACTCCATTCTTCTTATCTTCCAGGTACTTTTTGTCGTTTCTCTTCCAGTGTCCGGTCTTACCGCAATGGAAGCAGGTGACTTCCTTTTCTATGCCTCCATTAGGCTTCAAAGCAGAAGTAGTGGGTTTGGGTTTGTCAACTTCCTTGCCTTTCCCTTTACCACCCTGCTTGGTGGGTCTTTTGTTCTGTCTCTTTCCATTTCCGATCATCAGAATGGACTTCCCTTTTGACTTCAGATTCTGCTCAACAGTTCTTAACATGCCTAGCAGTTCAGGAAGACTTTTGTCCATATCATTCATGTTAAAATTAAGGAAAATTTGACTTAAGCTATCTGGCAACGATTGCAAGATCAAATCATTTGCAAGTTCCTTTCCAAGGGGAAAACCCAACCTCTCAAGGTTCTCCACATACCCAATCATCTTGAGCACATGGGGACCTACAGGGGCTCCCTCAGTTAACTTTCCTTGAAAAAGGGCTTTTGAAACTTCAAAAATTTCATTCTTGCCTGCTCTTGATAGAGCATCTTAAGGTGTTCGATCATATCAAATGTTGTCATGTTCTCATGTTGCTTTTGCAACTCTGAGTTCATAGTAGCTAGCATGAGGTAAGCAGTTTCATTGGCATCATCGACATGCTTCTTATAAGCATCTATTTATGCCTTAGGTGCAGAAGTAGGAGGTTCCTCTTCAGGAACAGGTTTCTCCAAGACATACAGCTTTCTATCATGCTTGAGGATAATCCTCAGATTTCTGTGCCAATCCAGAAAATTTATCCTAGACAATTTTTCCTTATCAAGGATTGATCGCAAAATGTTGTTAAAGGTGTTTGTTGTCATGATAATCTACATGAAAAATATGAAAATATAAGTATCACTAAAATAACATATTTAATTAGGTCTTTCATTAAATATACTCCCACTATTTTACTCAAAACAAATGACCCTCGTCATTTGATTCGGAAAGTCCTGTTGGAAGATTTTCTAGTGGGTCAAGATCCATATTTCACTTTGTTTTAAGTCCACGTAGGCGGATTATACAAAACTAGGTTATTTAGGTAGGAACTCCTTCCAATTGTATCTAATACAACTCTCGAATATTTTAGTTGGGTGAATAACTCCTTATTCCAATCCATCACATGGATCATTTCCAACTCTTGCTTCTAAACGTATATAATCTTATTATAATTTGTTTAGCTAAGTTTGACCTATTGTTTTAGCAATTGTATATTACAATTATCCCATCGCACCTTACTAATATAGAACACGCACCTCGCGTAGGCGAAACCTACATTATTCGATACTAGTCTTGATGAGTGCTAAAACTTGGAAAGCATAAACTTAATATTTAATTTGATGGGATTTGCAAATATTCTGATCTCACCGGCTTATTTATCATATAAATCATCTCTCACATGCATCAACATACATACAAAATGAATCAGTTATGGCCCCTAGCGCAATTGTTCTCCCAAGCCAATGAGAAAACCTAAGTTAACCTAATAACGATCTAAGTTTCTCCAAACAATATCTTCAAGGTTGTCCTCCTTTGATATTGTATTCTTCTCTTTCTTCATAATATTACATTACATAAAAGAAACTTGTTTTACATACGAGGGAGTGAGATGAGAAAAGAAGTTACATTAAGAGATTAAAAGAGAGGCACGACACGCAGGTCGTATTCTAAAATCCCAAAACAAAATAAAGGAAAATTAAGGCCATAACCGATCGCCACAAGACAATAATAATAAACACATTATTATTATTAATTTAAATTATGTTAATTAAATAAACCAAATTAAATTTCGGCGACTGATCACACTTCGCATCAACACTTGATACTTTAAAAGCACAACTCTTGCGCAGTCACAACCCTAATCGCATAACTCTTTAACAGCACAACCCTTGTACCGTCATGAACCCTAATGCAGCAATTTCATACTGTCAAACACACCTCAATTGTTAATTCAGTATGATTGATCAACAAGTCATTGCTTCACCATACTAATGTCGGATCAAGAAGCAAATGACCATTGATCGCTCAAAGGAAAATAACCATTAAGTGTTTGAATGAACGAAACAGAAACAGTATATCATATATACCGTATTTTGCATCAGAATTACTTATATCATATATATAACTTGATCGATCTCAATTGTGTAACCTATGGACGATCGATGTATTACTGCTTCACCATACTAACATCGGATTCCGAAGCATAGTCAACATCAATCATCCAAATCGTACACACATGATGCCAAATTTAATTACTCGTTTATTATTTAGTTCATTATGTCTTTTAATTGTATTAATACAGAAAATACAAAAAATAAACAGCTATTAGATGCATGGTTTCGTAAGTGGCCCTGATACCACTGAAGGAGAATAGTGATCCAAAACGCAACGGAAATTAAAAATTTCTCCTTTAGTGATCCTTATGAATGGGCATGATCAGTGATAGAATCGTTACCTCTTGTGGCGATTAAAACCTTTGATGAAGATCTAAGGAGTGATCACGAACGTTGAATGGTGACAACGCCTCTACTCAGTCCACACGAACGGATTCCTTCAGTCTCAGTGCTAGCTGCTACGAATGAAGGCTTTGAGAGAGAGAGAGAGAGAGAGAGAGAGAGAGAGAGACGAAATTTCATCTAATCAAATGCTTCTGCATAAGGGTTCTATTTATAGAACCACTTGTGTGGACTGTAAGCTAAAAAGCCCACTTAAGTGTATGTAGCTCATATCTTATGATATACCAAAATCATTTAAGCACGTGGTACCTTACCATATTCCGTATTCCACTTAAGTGCATTGTATCTTACGATGTTCTACAATTCACTTAAGTGCACCATACCTTACGGTGTTCCTTATTTACTCTATCTCTCATCAATTTGTCCTTTTGTGTGTGACCTTGTAGGTTTTCGCGACATTGGCAATTATATTAAATCACGCATTTAACATAATAAACAGTGAGCGGTATCTAGCAACACATCACTGCTACCCAAGACACGAAAATGTCATGTGATCTGACAAATCCTTTTGTGATAATACTTATGTGTACAATTACCCTTTTGCCCTTATGTCTATATTTAACACAAGGCATAGACCGTGTCATCCTTGTCCAATTCAATATTGGCCCCATAGACATTTATCCTGTTACACAAGATGGACAAATTCCATCTAGGTCACTCATGTCCCTCAGCATGCTTCGTTGAGTACCCATCAACTGTCTTTATGGTCACCCAGTTACGGGCAATGTTTTATCAGCAATAAATCACTTGATTCTACATCTAGGGTCCATAGTGGTTTCAGGTCGAAGGATGGTATACACCATTATCACCATGAGAATAACTTATGACACTTTGCATAACATTCTATACAGTATTCTCATAGTGGGTCAATCCAGTATAAATATTACTCCTAATATTCATACCTATGTTTAAGACTTGATAACTCCTTATCCATGATCCATGAGATGTGATCATCAGTCTATATACATAATAGTCTTAATGCTTTAATATTATCCCACTTCACAACAAAGCTCGACTACGGATACTTTAAGAATAATGTCCTTATGTTTAATGGGATCTCATGATTAAGTCACACTTGATACATTAAACGGACTAGCTATTCTAGGGACTTTTTAAAAAAACATAATAAAGAAAAAAGCCTTTTATTATTAATAAATAATTTGATACAAGTACCAAAAGTATTGACCTCTAGGGCTTACACCAACAGAAATCTATCGATCATGTCTGCAGTAGAGCACATGGATATAATATCTCGTACATGAATAAGTTTGTTTTTCTTTCCCATGTTCGTCGGGAATAGAAGAGCAAAGAACGATAAGTTTTTACCATATGTGTTTCTAGAAAAAGAAGGAAGAAGAGAAAGGGGTTTCTAAAATATTATAGGGGAAACCCAATGGTATAAACTATGCAGTCACCCAATGATGTAGTTGTCACGGGATGTGGGAAAGCCCTTACATATGGAAGACGCGTGTAAGAAATAGAGAACATTGATTATCCCAAGAAACGCCATCATGAGGTGCATTAAATACCTTCCACACTCTTTTTCCCACCAAAACACTTAAACTTTCAGTAGCGATTGATGTTTTGACGTCTTAGGGGTCTAACCTAAAAGAAGGTGAATCCCTCAAGTCCATTCGCTAAAAGGAGAGTCAACTTGGCTGAGGGACTTGCCTTTAAATATAACCACTTTCGGATGAGTGACTCGCCTTTAAATATAATCTCCTTTCGCTGAGGGACTCGCCTTTAAATATAGTCGCCTTAGGTTGAGGGACTCGCCCATTTTTTGCTAAATGTTATAGCCTAGGGAACACTTTGAATAGGGAGCTTAAAAACACTTCGTCCTTAGCAAAATTCTCGTTCTTGAGGGACTATGTAGTTTTATATTTGTAAGTCCTAAATTAGGGCGCCCTCGCCCAAAGAGTCGTACGACCAGGAGACATCTTGAGGAATCACCCAGAGGTATTAAGGACGTGTAAAGATGTCAGTCAAAGGAGAGAGAATCCTCCACTATCTTTTTTCCCAAAGAAAACCTTTTTTTCCAAAAACCTAAGAGAAAGCCCAAAATTCACCAAGGATATCGCAGTAGAGATTATGCAAGGGAGAGTTACTACCATTGTTGAGAGATTTACGGAAGAATTTCTACAATAACATGCTAAGGGGAGATTGTTCTATAACTTTGGTATTTTAGCATTTAGGGTAAGGGGTTTCCCTTGAACCCAAAAAATAATAAGAAAATATGTAAAGGTCTTTAAAACTTTGGGTGACTACTTAAAAGAGATTAGTCTTTGACGATCATTCGACTTAGCAGCCTCTCAGATCAATGAGAAAATGTTGAATAAAATGAGGTCACATTTTGTTATTTGCATATAATCATAAAGAAGTTGAAAAGCTTGAATGTAAGATCAACAATTATGATATCATTGAGAATGCTCTACAGACAAACCATTTATAAATTTCCTTTGAAAGCCTAAAAAAGGAGTTAGAATCTCATCTCCCGAAAGATAATGTCGTACATGGGGAAGGAGAAATCCAGAATCCGACTACAAATGGAATATATATGTATGTATGTGTGTCGCAATTTGCATAGCTTTCAACATCCTATTTAACAAGTGCAAAATAAATATATGTCATATTTAATCACGGTTTAACCTAACAAATATTTTATGAGATCACATTTACCTATAGCTTAACCCTAAAAAATTTGAGGTCATATGCGGTAGCTTGCTTTGCACACCGTCAAAGACGGCCTTGCATTCAGACCTTAGTGTTTTCCAAAGAATGAAGAATGTTTGATGTCCAATGTGTGTGCCTCAAAGCGCATTCAAAAAACTCCAAGACAAGCCATAATTTGATTCTACCAACTAAAATTTGAGGAAAAACTATTTTAGACTGGGCAAAATCCAATCCTCCCAAAACTTTATCATCTAAGTCTCGAGAAGAAGAATGATCTAGAAAATAGACACATTGTATCTAAGTCATCTTCCAATGAAAGAAACAAACGCATAGAGCTTGATTGTCAGATCATTCAAGAAGCTTCAACAACATTTATCCCCCTGCTTCTTATTTCTTCATCGCTTCATTTTGCAGACTTGTATATAACAAACTTTTCATCCTATGCCCTTTCATACTGTTAATATGTTTCATTTGAAGGAGGATATTAATCAAATAATTTGATAATTCTCTGGTTATGCAGTTAATAGTTTGTTACTCACTTTCACTCGGTGTATTAGGTGATCTCCTAGTATTTTCATTATTCAATAATAATAATAATGATGATAAAAGAATGACGAGGTTATTCAGAAGATTCTATCTTCATTACTAAGTAACACACTTCATATTAACATATAGAAGTAGATAATCATTACTTTATTTAATCAATAAGGAAATGTAAAGAGCATGCATGATACATGCAACTACAAGTGTGGAAGAGCAAAACGATTGACGGAAGCATGAGGGTTAGGTGAGATCGATATTACAGGGACGTGACATTAGACCTATTTCTTATATTGAATTCAAAACCAATATTTTCAATCATGAAAGAATTGTAACCCTTTGTGGGGCCATATTTTATAGCATTTATTGTATTGGTGCTACTTGCTGGTCACTTTTCCGACCGTGATAGTTAGATAGTGCATTTCCTAGTAGGCGTATATTGTATTGTATTGCTTATCTTGTTTGAGTAAAAATCAAGAGTGTCCTAAAAGCATTCCCAATGAATAATTAAAAGACTATTAGTAAAAACAACTGGGCTTAAAAAAAGGCCCAAAATTGCCTGTTGGGGAGCTAATTCCTTCACAGCTCTACTAGTTATGTACTGTAAATTTGCAATTGTTTATGACAGAACATACAACATCTTCCAAATAGCTACTCTTGATGCTTTTCCGTCTGGATTTATCGATGTTAACTGAGAAATCGTACAATCTGTTCACATCAAGATACGGAGAACAGCCAGGCCGACAGCAGAGATTGAAACGAGTGTTCCTATGCAGTATTTTATGACCTCATATTTAGCTGCTTCCAGTTGTGCTCTTAAAGAATGTATCTCCTGAATAAGCCAACAACATGACACAAATTAACTAAGGCAACAAAAAAACCTTTCCAATGATCGGCGTGAGGGGAGAAAGTAACAAGAAAATTGATTTCTGAACGTCATTCTTTTGCTTTGTATGTGTTTCTTTGTATGAACATTTAATAAGCAATTTTTAAGTTTCGATGTATGTACTCTTGAAGCAAATTTGATGGAAAACTCGGTGCAAAATTTTCAACTCAAAGCAAAAGCTACTTTTTATCACTTAAAAACCAAATCGAGGTTTGTAGACAACATCAACTTTACCAAATGACCACATATTTGTAGGTTCACTAATGAGGCAAAATCAATTCTAACGTTTTCTACCATAAAATCAAGAGCAAACCTATTTGGTCAATGGTCACACACTATGTTATATTTGGTGTCATAATCTTTAGAAATAAAATTAATAGTCTCCAAAATATTCTCAATTTATCAAGTTAGTCCCTCGGTTACTTTCAGAATACGAGATAGTGATAGTTCAAAGGCTAACTTGATAGACTGAGAATAGTTTAGAGACTTTATTATATTGTTATAGCTCAATGAGTGATCAAATGAGAGAAAAAGTGATAGTCTAGAGATCAAATTGAAGTTTACTCTAAAATCAAACACACACTTACCCTATCTAGTTTGTTTGTCAGGTTGTTAGTTTCAGCACTCTGATTTGACAATTCCTCCCTAGTTCTCCTGCAAATGCAGAAAACTATCAATCATAGCAGTGGAAACAATAATTTCAACAAGTTCTGAAATCTATGAAAAACGGCACATTTGTTCTTCACTTACCCCCTTTCAAGGTTCAAATCCAATCGCTGCCCAGCAGTGACCTTGTCCATTTCATATCTGCATCACAAACCATATGATTGCACCATAAAACTCATAACAAATCTAATTGGCAAGGGCTATGGTGATTGATCAAGGCCAGTTACTAAAACTAAAAAAATATACTAGTACCTCAATTCACTGCGCATCTTCTCTATATCATTCCTAAGCTTCTCTGTCTCATGTTGCAACAGAGAAAAATGGTGCCCCTGATTCATAAGATTTTCAGCATATACAGCACCAGGAAAACAAAACCAATCTCATCAACAAATCAATCGGATTATCCAAACAACAATTACAAGGATAAAGAAAAATATAAAAGTGTGGCCAAGAAAAAAAATTAAGCATAATTGTTCCATTATAAGACGGATTCTCTCCCAGGCCAAGCATTAATTTCTTAGCATAATGCAATATAACAAACCAAACTTACATAGTGTACACATATTCTCCAACCATTAGATTTACTCTCCTAAAGAATTGATTTAACAGATAAGCAACAGATGTGCGTTTCCGCATGTCTATGAAGTATTATTTTGATAAGTATTATTAACACAAGGAGCATAGTACCGAGTTTCCGAAAAAACATAAGGAGCATAGTCGGATCTTTCAATTTGGAAAAAGATAACATCATATTTTCCCATGACTAAATGAGATAAACCTTGAGGGGGATCACAATCAATGACCCAAGAATCCTACCATAGCAACAAACACACATGAGTTGTTTTAATAGCACGAAGTCACAAACAGCCCATTTGGCTTGATGATCTTCAAATATAAAAGGTACCAGACAAAGAGATTTAATGAATTTTCACGTCGCTTCTCTTGATTAAAATTTGTGTTCAAATTCCTTTGCTTTCTATACAATATGGTTTTACAAATATCAGATGTTAGCAAGCTTCCCCATGGAAGTTTGGAAAAAGTCATTGATTATCTAACGCAGCAGAAAGTTAATACTTAAGATGAATATAACATGACTAATAAACACAGTAACAACAAACGTTTGAGCAAAGACCAATATCTCACATCAGAAATCCTGTCTAAATCCCAAATTTGAATTGGTTCAAGAAAACCCAATAATGAAGAATCATTTTGGGCTCCTTTACTTTACTTTAAAATTTTCATTCTGTTTTCAATAAAATAAACATATTACTACATGCATAGTCAAATAAATGATATCCAAAATGGAGATTAGTTGTGTAAGAAACAACAACATATTTGGAAAGGGTGAAAACAACTTTGTACCATTTTCACCATTTCCAAATATGATACTTCTTGACTTTGTATATCTTCTTGTTTTGTATATTATCTCCTTGATTACATGTGCACTAGTATGTGTATATTATTGAAAACAGAAAATGAAAATTTGAAAACAAAGTAAACAGCCCCTTAGTTTCATAAGTGCTCAATATACATTGTTTTGGAATTTAGGCAGAACTTCATGTTCATCACATGCAATGCAATAGAAGAGAAATAATGAGCGGAATGAAAGGGGAAAAAAGAATAGAAAGTGAAGCCATCATCGCAAAAGATAGGGGGAAGACTGGTGAAGGAACTAAGCTATAATTACTTTAGTTTCAAATAAATTAGCCAGACAGTGCTATTAGCCCATCAGCATGTTTTATGGTGTACAGAACAAAGATAATCATGGGCGTTTTGCTTTAACCTAATACTTTGAGAGCAGTATCATGCATATATCAAGGTTATCTGTATCTTATGATACATGCAAGTAATATCTTGATTCAGCACAAAACTGAAGTCAATCAATATGAATCTTTAGTGTGTATCTATTTAGACATGAAATCCCATTTTGAATATCGACATATTATGATGACTCTCAATTCACTAATAAATCCCGATTTATTTTAATGAATCACTGCTTAAATTGAGTTTACACCTACACCTTTTTTATCAACTCCATATAATCAACCACTTTTCTGTCATTTGATGTATGACATGACTTGAATTGGATTTTGAATTATTGAGGTTTAAAAATGACACCTTTTTTATCACCTCCATATAGTCAACCACTTTTAATTGTCATTTGATGTATGACTGACTTGAATTGGATTTTCAATTATTGAGGTTTGAAAATACCAGGCATATGATTTTATGTCTCACATGTTTTGCTTAAAGATGTGATAATTTTTATTAGTAATGAACCTTCCGGTTCATAAGATTTCTATTCACGATTCGGAAAACTGGTATAAGATTCAGGATTTGAATCTTGATTTGATAACCACGGCATATATTCCCTAAAATTTTGTCGGTAAGAATATTCAAAAAATATTGTTCATTCATCCTAGTTCATGAAAAAACTTAACATCATACTTATGGCATGGCATCAGCAAAGGAAAATACCTCCTGGCTGCAATAAATACATGCAGAATAAAAGTGTTCTGTGCAGCCCTAGCATGTTCATTACTACTGTAGTAACAATTCCACATCTTTATGCACCAAAATCATAAAGCATAAAATCCACACATAACAAACATTTCCTCATAAATCATAGTTAAATAATACCTGTGAGCTCTGTACTTCTGATTTGAATTTGGACAGGTTGGACTCTTGAATCATTTCAGTCTTAAAAAAAGAAACAAAATAGCTCATATTAGTACACACAATTTGCAACATTCTGAATTCTAAAAGAAAGTCGACCATGACATTTGGCAACACAAAAGCAAATTGTACACTCCCTTCAACTCGCTTCTAGCCAAAATCAATTTTAGATAATCAATTCTTTTCATCGCATAACCAAACACACGCATAATTGATAGATTTTCAATTTCACACATCACTAAAAACTTCATTAATTAACTGCAGAGACCAAATCATCTAACTGCTACAATTTCATTGACAAAATTAGGCATTAAAAAATATTCTTACTTTCTGCATTTCTCCTTTTGATACCAATGCCTGAGAAACATTTTCAAGACTATCATTCAACACTTCCGTTATAGCAGCGGTGATAGCCTCCGCTTGTTTCGAAGGCACTCCTTGTCCTTCCAATCTCCTAACCTAGAAAAAAAAACCACAATTCAAAACAACGAAACCAATAAGTTAAAGCATAAGCATAAAATACAATGCAACCATTAAGCTTAAGCAATAGAAATAACGAGAAAGTAAAATTACAAGGGCCAACGTGTCAACGAGAAACAAGTGTTTTCCACTGGATTTGACAAGTTGAGAATGTGAAAAAGATCTTGTGGTTGAAAAATATGGATCGAATATTGAAGTTTGAAAGGAAGACGATGGTACTAGTCTCGAAATCCCTAAATCTCTTAGTCCAGAAAATTGCCGCATATGTCTACAAACCGCGGCCATGGAAGAACTTTAGCAGGAATTGGATTCCGATTGTAGAAAACGTTCTCAGCGATTAAACTAGCACAAGAATAAAAGAAGAAGAAGACGGATTTAGGGGAAAGAATGTATAGTCAAAATTGATTAAAGAATAAATAAAAATATATAATAATAAAAATATGAAATGGACGGTTAGGACAACGCATATTATTATTTTTTTGTCATGAATATTTTGCAAAATCAAATCTCAACTTGTCAACAGAGTTTTGGTCATATTGAATGATTTAATAAAATCTAAGATGTAAGATTGTCTTTGAGAGGGAGGGAGGCTAGTTAAGTTGATCCACTGAGTTGTAGATTGCACTTGAGTAACATACCTCAATACATCTATGGCTAATTACCTTTGCTCATTGATGAGTGTAATCTTTTCGAGTAAATTTAAAAAGATTACCTTTCACTACTGAGCCACATACTATTAGCCAAAATTTGTTGTGGACAAAATTTAACATAAAGAATAAAAGAAATTGTAATAAAATAATTTTGAGGAATAATAGTGGAATTTTTTACCAAAATATCCTTATTTTTCAAAAAAAAAATCTCAAAATAATTTTGATTTCAAAGAAAGATTTAATTTACCCCACTTTTTAGAGGAGGCGTCAGACCAATTGGCGTCAGCTCCTAAAGCTAGAGAGGAGACGTCAATTGGATTGGTTACAGCATATGGTGTTGTCAATCCAATTGGCGCTCATGTGTTAGTTTGAAGAGGAGGCACCAATTGGTATGTCGCTTTAGTGTAATGTGCATTTTTTTTTGTTATAAATAGAGGTGTTGTGCAAATCATTTTTCCACATCTCATTTCACCATTTTACAAACATGTTTGGTGTTCGTCGCCGCTATGAAAAGGTGGTTTATTCGAGAGACAAACTTCCCATGTTGATGCTCTTCTGGAACATCATTAGTTTCGATCAATTGAAGAGAGAGTTGGTTCGTTTGTTAGATGGAAAAATACCATAAGGGGGGGGGGGGGAATTAGAAGTATTGAGAGACTCGAAAATATATTTGGTTGGGTGCGAGTCAAAACTGATAAGGATGTTAGAGTAATGATGTTTGGACGAGATGACATCAGTTTGATTGTTGTAATCAGTTAGGAATGTTCCTCTACCAAATTTATAATCTAACATATGTTCACATTTCAGTTCATTTAGCGTCCATATCTAAATTTGGATCATGACCATGAAATCAACGAACAAGACGCAACCGTTTGGACTGCATGCACACCGATCATAAGACTCACCACTGTGGAGATGCACAATAGTGATCGTGTCAAATTGCAGTTCGGTATGCTTCAACACATCCCATATCCCCTAGCAACCCTAGGAGAATGGCATCTACGCAAAGCTAACGACCAATGGAACTTTAACCCATGGCAAAGCTTCGCTAGATCTGAGTGTCGCAAATTGAAGCACCGCCATGACCATGTCTTAAGTGACGTTGTGATGCCAACTAAAGAAAAACAATGTCGTAATTATATGGCTTGGTACAAATCAGTTGATTTTGAGTTCATCGCCGAGGATATGTACCTATATGACCCACGTCAGGCAACTTACACACCAGAGGTCTCAACATCTAACCCCTAACAACATTGTCAGACCGACTACTCACAACCCCCTATCCGTCAAATTTTCCATTCCACAAACACACAAACATACAACCCTAATATGTCATACACCCAACCACAATACCAAGAGCATAGCTCGTACCACCACCAACAACTAGATCATCATCCAGAGACCCAACATCGATTCGCACCCAATACATCACCTTACCAAAGTTGTCTTAGCCAAAATGCTCAACGATCATTTAACACCAATCGTCCTTCCTCCTGCCATAGCCAAGAAGCCCAAACATCTCAAAACTGAAACCTTCAACAACCATATGTTTATCAAACACCACAAGAATCATTTCAACCTTTCCTTGACGCGTCATTCACACAAATGTCTCTCTTCAATCGTCTTGGTCGCCCTCCAACAACTTAAACACAACCCAACTACTTTGGCATGGGTCATGAACTCAGTTATGGAGGTACACCTTCAACGCATACACAAGACTATGCTGATTTGTCTTACTATCTCAACAGGCAATCTCCTGCAATTGGTAGTGATGTTCCTGGGCCCTTGGATACTCAAACACCTGGGGTGAATCATCAACGTGGGTTAGGGTCACGGGTTCGGGTAGCTAGGAGATGTGGGACCGGAGGTCGGTTAGGTGATTCTGGTCATCAACATTAGTCTTTTTTGTGTAAATGGGAACTAATATTAATATGAATTGGTCAGATTTCGAATTTATCTATCACGTAGATTTTTTTTTCAAAAAAAATCACAAAATACACAGAGGTGTCAATCCAATTGACGCCTCCCTTTAAGCTTTGTGCGTGGGCGCCAATTGGATTGTCAACACATCGAGTCCTAGCCAATCCAATTGACGCATCCTCTCTAAGTTTAAGAGGAGACGTCAATTGATCTGGCAACTCCTCTTAAAAATGGGGTAGAATGAGAATTTTTTTGAAATCAAAATTATTTTGGAATTTTTTTAAAAAAATTGGGATATTTTGATAAAAAAATTCACAAGAGTGATTTTGGAAAAAGTATTTTCGTAATAAAAAATGGAAGAGGAGAGATGTATAAGTGTAATATATTATTTAAAATTATTACCACAAATGGATAAATTTTATAATTATCTCTTATTTTTTCAAATAAATACTTAAACAAATTCATCTTTTCATCTATTTTCTAAAATAATTTATTTTCAAATAAAAAAATATCAATTCAATTGACGTCTGTGTACAACATGTAAAACAATACGTCAATCCAAATAACGATAGTGTACGAATACGTAGGAGAGAGAATGTATCATCTATTCTATATATATTTATACACTATTGTCAATTAGATTGACATCTCTCTTATGTCTTAGTACAAATGCGGCAATTGGATTTGGATCTTTTTTATTTTAATTTTTTTTTAATTTGAAAGTTTATTTTAATAAATAAGTAAAAAAATGAAGTATTTTAAATATTTATTTTTAAAAATAGATTATTTAAAAAAAAATCTTAACCGATAGACAAGTGTCAATTAAAAAGTGATTGGACCATAGTCTATCAAAATTCTATTCTCCATGATAAATGCCACCACAAAGATATGAAAAATTTACCCCGTACCCCTACAATTGTACCCACACCCCTACATTTAAATTTTTTTGACCAAAATACCCTCATATAAATAGGGTATGTTTTTCATTTCTAAATTTTTTTACCATTTTCGTCTGAAGACTTTCGGAAAGCAAATTTTTCACTTTTTGGCATTGTAAACCGGAACACTCAGAATAAGTCTTCCGGTTCACGTAATGTATACCGGAACACATGCCTAAAAAGTTCCGGTTTGTTGCCTTTTGGGGGCACTGAACCGGAAGTCTTTTAGAAAGTCTTCCGGTTTGGTTTGTTGTATACCGGAAGTCTTTCTTAAAGACTTCCGGTTTGGATGGTCTAAACCGGAACTCTTTTAAAAAGTGTTCCGGTAGTCATCAATTTTTTTTTAATTCACCGGAACTCTTCTTTGAAGTGTTCCGGTGCATTTT
Organism: Lathyrus oleraceus; assembly: GCF_024323335.1. NCBI lineage: Eukaryota > Viridiplantae > Streptophyta > Magnoliopsida > Fabales > Fabaceae > Lathyrus > Lathyrus oleraceus. Next base: position 220,587,959 of record NC_066582.1, read on the forward strand.
TTTTTTGTTTTTTTTTATTTTATAATTTTTAATAATTTTTTTAAAATGCCAAAAGGGATAGAATGGGAATTTTTAAAAAATTGTAGGGGTATGAGGCTAACTGTAGGGGTACAAGGTAAAATTTTCCAAAGATATGTATACTTACTTCTTTTTTGGTTTAGTTTGGGGTATTTGATGTTTGTTTATTAATCGCTCAAAACTTGAAAAAAATAAGTTTAATACATTTTTTCATCATTATCTTAACTTTAGAATTCATTTTATCTCTTAGGGATCCTTTAGGACAGATTTATTTTATCTTTAAAAAAATAGATTTTTTTTAGATTTTTAAAAATGAATTTTATAGTATTGTTTTTAAAATATTACAAATTCTTTTTTATATTTATTTTTTCTAAATTGAAAAATTAATTTTGACATCCTATAACATAAACATACATTATTAAAGATTAAAATATAATCAAAATTATAATTTTTTCAAAAAATTATATTACAAAAATGACATTTATGAAAAACCGTTTGAAATAGCTTCAAAATTAAGTAATTTTTTAAAAATTTATATCCAATTTTTTTTTCATAAAATGATGAAATATTTAAAATAACATTTTAAAAATAACTATTCAAACCAAATTTTTATTTGAAACTTTTATAAAAAAAATTAAAAATTATGTTACACTATAAAAATTATTTTTTGTAAAAATCAAAACAAACGGACCCTTAATACCATTTTATTTTTTTTCTAATTAGCAAAGAATTTAGCAACTGATTTTTGAATTTTTCTATCGCTAATTAGATAAAAATGTCTAACATGATATGTTATAAAGTGTTAAAAGATTAACATAGATTTTTTTTAATTAAGGATCAGAATGAACTTCAATATTAACATACGAGACTAAAAAATATTAAAGAAGAGAATTAACTTTTTTATAAATAATAATGATTTTGTTTTTGTATAAGATTGAATTGAAATTTTACATGGCGAAATGTTCTGAACCCAAACATGCGCTCTTACCGTCAAATAATAATCACTTTTTAATAAATCAAAAAATGAAATTTAACGTTCATAATTATTTATTAGAGATAAAAGCTTTGAATTCATTTGCATGAAACGAACTTAAAGCTCAATCCATGTCAAGTTCACTTTAATCGACCCAACATATAAAAACAGTTCATATTCTATGAGAAGGTACACAATCCCTTATCTTCAATTTTATTTTACTCGTCTTGAATCTTGAAATGATTAGGGTGTTAGAGTGCTAATCATGCAGGTCCACCGCGCCACCGTAAAGGAGATCAGAGTCACCGCTCAAAACTAATAGTTATCCAACTCTCAACATTTTTGTTCCTTCGTAGAGCTAGAGTATCCATTTCTAGTTCCAAACAGAATAGTGACGACGTCTATGGGAATCAGCTTATGATTCCTATATTTTCAACAAAAATCATGTCTGCTTCGCAAAACACTATCGAATGCACTTAGAAGTTCCATATATGGATTTTTGCGAGTCAGATCCAGATATCTAATTTACTAATTCGTAACCTCTTCAAGTTACCGAATCAAGAGGAAATCGACTTCTGATTTCTACTTTTTCAGGAAATTTGTGTTTGTTTCCATCTTTATCGTTCGCAACTTCCTCAGAGAACAAAGACGGAGATTTTTCAACCACCAATTTTGTTTCATTTGTTCGGAATCCAATTCTCTGGTCTCCTCAAGAACTCCGCAAACTAGCAAAGAAAGACTCTCAGACCCAAATCTAGGGTTACAACGGGGTTTAAAGGTAATTTCCATGAAGATTGGGTCAAAACTTCACAATTTATCTTCTGACCTAGCGTCGTCCTCGCGTTTCCCTTCTACCAGAGCTCTTACTGAGGCCACACCTTCAAGATACCACAAGTTCGTAGTTAATGACACCCGGATACTACAAGGTCATAGTTAACGTCAAGCGTAGATCCAACACAAGGGTGCATCATAGAGGTGTCATAGGATTTCCACGTGATGCACCAGGGTTTCCACCGACTGGACCGTGGAGCAGAGGTCCATCAGGAGTGTTTGAAGAAAGATACCTTATATCTCAGTTGCAAGGAGACCGGTCGGTAACAAAATCCAATTGTCACCTTGTGTCCCTGTTCCAAAAGAAAGGCTAGACAAACCTCTTAGGTAGATACATACTTTGGGGTAGGAATGAAGTCGAGGAACTTCAACCCCGGTGGTAGAAAAGAAACTCTCTAGATCGTTTGACATAGCTATTCAACAAGCCTAAATTAGAGGCTCGCCTCAAGTTACACTCCCCAAAGCAGCCGGCCTCTAAAACATGCATCAGCATGCAAGTGCGAGGCAAGGCACCTCAGATACTGTTTGATCAAAGGAGACACTTCGAAGCATTAAGTGCATTCAATCCAACATTCCATGAAAGACCTCGGCTAAAAACTATGGACATAGTCCAGCCACTTTTAGGTCATCGATGAAGGTTATCCACCTCAGCATTTCATTATTTATTTGTTACGAACTTAATTCAATATATATATATATATATATATATATATATATATATATATATATATATATATATATATATATATATATATATATATATATATATATATATATATATATATATATATATATATATATATATATATATATATTATTGGTGTAAGCCCTAGAGGCCAATACTTTTGGTACTTGTATCGAATTATTTATTAATAATAAAAGGTTTTTTCTTTATTATATTTGTTTAATAAAGTCCCTAGAATAGCTAGTCTGTTTAATGTATCAAGTATGACTTAATCATGAGATCACATTAAACATAAGGACATTATTCTTAAAGTATCCGTAGTCGAGCTTTATTGTGAAGTGGGATAACATTAAAGCATTAAGACTATTATGTATATAGACTGATGATCACATCTCATGGATCATGGATAAGGAGTTATCAAGTCTTAAACATAGGTGTGAATATTAAGAGTAATATTTATACTAGATAGATCCGCTATGAGAATACTATATAGAATGTTATGCAAAGTGTCATAAGTTATTCTCATGGTGATAATGGTGTATACCACCCTTCGACATGAAACCACTATGGACCCTAGATGTAGAGTCGAGTGCCTTATTGTTGATCAAACGTTGTTCGTAATTGGATGACCATAAAGACAGTTGATGGGTAATCCACGAAGCATGCTAAGGGACATGAGTGACCTAGATGGAATTTGCCTATCCTGCGTAGCAGGATAAATATCTATGGGCCTAATATTGAACTGGACAAGGATGACACGATCTATGTCTTGTGTTCAATATAGACATAAGGGCAAAAGGGTAATTATACACATAAATATTGTCACAGAAGGATTTGTCAGATCACATGACATTTTCGTGTCTTAGGTAGCAATGATGTGTTGCTAGATACCGTTCACTATTTATTATATTAAATACTGATTTAATATAATTGTCAATGCCGTGAAAACCTACAAGGTCACACACAAAGGACGAATTGGTGAGAGATAGAGTAACTAAGGAACACTGTAAGGTACGGTGCACTTAAGTGAATTGTAGAACATCGTAAGGTGCGGTGTACTTAAGTAGAATACGAAATATGGTAAGGTACCACGCGCTTAAGTGATTTTGGCATATTATAAAACATGGGCCACATACACTTAAGTGGGCTTTTTATCTTGTAGCCCACATAAGTGGTTCTATAAATAGAACCCTTGTGCAGAAGCATTTAGTGCAGTTGCATTTTTCGTTTCTCTCTCTCTCACTCAAAGCCTTCATTCGTAGCAGCTAGCATTGAGATTGAAGGAATCCGTTCGTGTGGACTGAGTAGAGGCGTTGTCATCGTTCAACGTTCGTGATCGCTCCGTAGATCTGCATCAAAGGTTTCAATCGTCACAAGAGGTCGCGATTTTATCACTGATCATGCCTATTCATAAGGATCACTAAAGGAGAAATTTTAAATTTCGCTGCGTTTTGGATCGCCCTTCTCCTTCATATATATATATATATTATTTTCTTTCTTCCTCTGTTGTGTGCTTCTTTGTCTTTTCTTTTTAGAATGCCCGGGACAAAGGAGAGCAAAAATAAAGTGTTTGAATACGTTTTTGATATGGACTTAATGCATTTATGTGATTCTGATACAGCTTAAAACACATTGTACGTCTGGTTGCATAACCGATATGGTCTTAACGCATTTATGTGATTCCGATACGGATTAAACACATTTCGTTCCCCAATGTGTATTTGATACAGACTTATCACATCAATACGATTCTGATATGGCTTAAGCATATTTCATATCCAACTACATATTTGATACAGACTTAACACAATTTTGTGATTCGGATACAGCTCATACACACACCTCACATTTGAGGCCCATTAAGCACACTTTTGTCTAGCTGGTGCACCCCTACTCTGATCTAGCAAATCTCAGGGCATAGTTAGTGGAGGCTAGAGATGTCCACCTCGATCCGAGCCAAGCCTCGGGGAAAGGGGTGGGGATCCCACCCTTGGTCAGGGAATGGTCCTTTGTGACGCAAAGCATAGTACAAAATGTGACTACATAACCTCGACTTCGTCGGTACTAGGCATTTCCCAAAAAGGGTCATTACAATATTACGATAATGCTAAAGACAACAAGCAAAAAACAAGAAAACTCCAAAGGCACTCTCGACATCTCATTATAGTCAAGTATGTTGTTTCTTTCGTAAAGTAATAAGCAATCATGGTTCTCACGTCCAAAATAGATGTTCCATCATAGCCAGTGAACGACGATGATCCGACCTAAATTCTGAAGAGAATAAAAACTTCACATAGCAAAGGACAAACTGGGGTCATAACAGTTCATAAACGACAATAATTTCTAAAGCTAACAACACTTGAAACATCAAGGTAAAAATATTTCATTACATGTCAAAATTTATCACACCCATGACACAAAAGCATGAGAAACATAGTAGGAAATAAATAACACAAACAAAGGAAAATCAAGTTGAGGCATTTGAAGTCAAGGCACCGGGACCACCACCCTGAGTCACAACGGGGGTTGACTTAAAAGGATTAAGCGCCTCGATAGAAATCACAACATCAGGGTAGAACTTCCTTGCCTGCTCCATCACTCTCTCTCGACTCCAAGCACGTCCCTCATAGTCTGCTGAAGAGAATCATGAAGTGCTTGCCTCAGACCAACCACTTCATCTTGAAGGGCTTTGAAGGCCTTAGTTGCATAAACAAATGTTTTCCGGTGCTCCTCCACCTAACGAGCCTTCTCCTTAGTGTCATACCCCAATTTTGTCTGGATATTTTAAATTTGTTTGATACATATCCATTTGTCAAGTTTTGTATTTTTTTAGTCATATGCATTTTTATCATCAAATAAAGTCACCATAATCATGCATATATGCATTATAGTAAAAAGTCAACATAAAGTCAATATTTTACATGTTGAAGAAATTCACTAAAATTGCATTTTTTTCATTATGCATTTAAAAAAAATCATGATCATTTAATTATCATCAAAATATTCATTTGAATTTTATTAATCATTTTCATGCATCATAAAATAAAAATCAATATTTCTAGAATGTCCAAAATATCTCTCATTTATTACATCATTATTCCATGCATATATTACATCATTATTCACTATTTAATTAAATAAGTTTTTAGAAGTCACTCACACTCTTTAGATCATTCTTAAACTATCCATTCTAGATCCTATAGTAAACCTCATTCCATTCACAAATGACACCACCAATCATTCACAAAAACTAAGTCAAAATTCTATTCATTTTTCTCTTCATTTTCTTTCAAGTCATTTCTTTCAGTTTATTGAATAGGTAGACTCTTATGTTTGTTCTTTATTTAATTTTATTGCATTTTTACTCTTGCTTTATTTATTTAGTACCTTAATAATCACCATTTTGCATGGACACTCAATTGATTTTAAATCAAGAGTTGAAAAGTGTTCTTGAACCTCCATAAACAAAAGTGATTTGTTATTGTTTAAATGACTCTTATGTTTGTTCTTTATTTAATTATATTGCATTTTTACTCTTACTTTATTTATTCAGTACCTTAGTCATCATCATTTTGCATGGAAACTCAATTGATTTGAAATCAAGAGTTGAAAAGTGTGCTTGAACTTCCATAAGCAAAAGTGATTTGTTGTTGTTTAAATAGCTCTTATGCTTGTTCATTATTTTATTCAATTGTATTTTTACTTTTGTTTTATTTATTTAGTACCTTAATAATCATCATTTTGTATGGAAACTCAATTGATTTTAAAATCAAGAGTTTAAAGTATTCTTGAACCTCTATGAACAAAAAGAGTCAAATAAAATTGATGCTTGTTTTACATAAATAATATATCCAATAACTTCTCAACATCACCCCGAGCATGAATTAATAGTTTGTTTGTCATGAGGATGGAAAAAATGGGCAAATCAAGCAAATATATGTTGTTGCGTCTTTGTTGATTTTCAAAAAATATTGTTGTTTATTTGTTGATTTTGAATATATCATTCTATTCGTGAGATCGAGTAGATAAATTTTCATTATTTATTTGCTTAATTATGTGAAAATTTGATAAAGTTATTGTGTTTTTACGTTTTCGTTGGAACCCATTTTCTTTCATTTTTGTTGCTACCGGAATAGTAACCAAATATGAGGTTGGGAAAGATGAAGTCTCTCCCACCCCCTAATTGCTCAATGCACCTTTGTGAGACTCTCTTCTTTGGGTCTAGAGCATTTTCCTAGCTACATCCCCAATTTTTAGTCTAGTTTTGTCTTTTGTATATATTTTTTATTTTCTATTTTCTTATTATTATTTTATTTATTTATTTATTCTCTTTCTTTTATTTACTTAAGTTTTTTTTTAATTCTTTTACCTCTTGTATTGATAGTGTCCCCCCCCCCCCTTTTATTGCTTTATTTTACCTTTTTTATTGCTTTATTTTTATTTTTATTTTATTGTATTTTTAGTTGATGCATAATTGTTAATCCAAAAAGACAAAATGACCATTAAAATTAACCTTTCAAAATACTAAGATAAAAGGTGTTTGATCAATATCAAGTATATTTTTCAAAATCCCACTAAGTTTTTTTCTTTAATAAACACCTCATATCATTTGAAACCATTTTCACTAATACGACAAAACACCGATCAACATCGAGTTTCTCTTTCGCTTTCTCAACTCGTTAAATTTTTTTCTTAATAAATACAAAAGAAATGGGTCCTTGGAATTTCTTATTCCTTGAATTTTCGAATGAATGCTCTCGAGGCACGTGTCTTGGGTTAGCCGTTCATTCACTCTTTCGCTTTTAAAACACTTAACCTAATTACTTGGACGAAAATAGGGGTCATTGGAGTCTAGAATTTCGGTGGAACCTTTAAACAATCTTTTGAATGTTCATTATCCATCAAATAATTTTATGAATACATTGAATCAAAAAGATATTGTTGGAGTCTAGCATTCTGACAATACCCCGATTCATGGGTTCCAAGACTCACGTCTTGTTCTTATCGAATATTCGTCATTCACCTAAAAATCATACAACACATCAATTTTAACTTATTATCTCACCCCCGTGTGATCGAAAACTTTTCAGAAGAATATTTATCTAATCCCTTCTAACGCGTACAAACTTGCGTTTAAGCCTCCACAGCGTGTAAGCAAGTCATGTTTTACCGTTAGAATACGATCTAGACACGTGTTCAACCTTAACAAACTTTAATCAATCAAACTCTTTTTTTTTACAAAGAACATTGCTTAATCCTTTATAATGCATATACAAACTAGAACTTAAGTCTCCTTCGCAAGTATGCAAGCCAACATTTAACCATTAGAATGCAATCTAAGCATTTGTGCATTTAAACAAACATTAACCAATCAAACCTATCTTTTCCTCGCCCCGTGCGATCGAAAACCTTTTCAGAAATAATATTGTTCAATCCCTTCTAACGTGCATAACAAACTAGTGCTTAAGCCTCCACCGAGAATAGACAAGCCAATGTTTAGCCTTTAGAACACGATTTAAATAGTTGTTCGTTAAATAACACCAACAAACTGTAGTTCCCCGAACTACGAATGCTCTGATTTCCTTATTGCACTATAAGGATACGTAGGCACGAGATTGCGAGATCTTGGCGAGCACGCTAATAAAAAACCTCCATTTTTCCCCTTTAGAGGTTTCCTTTTTATTCTCTTTTCGATATTTTATTCACTTGAAGAAAATAATAACATTAGCTAACATTCAAATCGTAAATTAGACTAAGAGGTTCCCGTTGAGTACAACGGACCTGAGGGGTGCTAATACATTCCCCTTGCGTAATCGGCTCCCAAACTCGAATATGGTTGCGACGACCATTATTCTATTTTAAAAAAGTTTTATCAATATTTTCCTATTCCTTCGTTGGAATAAATAAAGTTCGATGGCAACTCTGTTTGAATCACTTTTTCTGCGACCATCGCGAGGGATCATATTTTTCGATATGCGACACTTAGTAGAGTCAGAAGTAACCTTATACTGCTCCTCTGCATCTTTTAGCTTGGTCATGGGAGCTACCAAGGAATACGATGAACCATGTACTTTCACCGTCTCTTGCAAATAGGTAGCATTTTTAACCTCCTCCCGTAGCGTAACAAGCTTCATATGGAGACTAGTACACCTCAGCTTCAGAGTTTCAACCTTACCTTTTCAAATATTACATTCCTTGAAAATATTTCCTAAGGCCAAGACATTACGTCATCTAGTATAAACAGGTGAAAAGAGAGAAACATCTTTGAACATGCTACGAGTAAGCTCAGAAGCCATTTCCATCTTATCCCCCTCAGATCGATTCTGGACAAAGGATAAATCCGACGTCGAGACAATAGCAGTAGCCATCTAAAGAGTGGGTGGAATCCGGGAAGAAAAAATATTTGGTATCTTTATAATAGGAGTCCCCTCTCTAGAAGAAACATCCTCAGTGACATGAGTCCATTTCGAATAAGCCACGTCTCGGGGAGATTATTGTCCTACATCTTGAGCCCTTTTGGTGTTGAAGTCGGAGGTGAAATTGGTTCCTCCACTGTCAAAGACACCATAGCCTCCACAAGATCTACCTCGTGTATAGAAGTCAAAGTGTCTACAACTAGGGTAGAAGAAGGGATCATATTAGGAGAAATAAGTGCTAAAGAAATGGGGGCAGAAGTAGAAGTACCAATATTCACTATAGCTCAGATACCTTTGACATCTGCAAGGTTGTGAAACATATTCAACTTTCTTATTTTATCCACACTATCTACAAAAACACAATCGTGCATGTTAAATAAAGCATGAAGACTCTACTCTTACCAAAAATCTTCCTTCTCTCCTCAAAATTAACTACGCTCAAGATAGGATGAGTATCAATTCTATTCTTTCTCACTTCGGTAGGGAGCACCTCACCAAGGCCAACTCTTCTTATAACCAAGTCCTTGAAACCAAGATTGCATTTCCTTCTTCATTGTGACCTCCTCCAGAGAAAGAGAACCTAGTTTGGTTCAATAGGAGTCAACACCCTAGTTAAAGTTGATCTTAGATGAGTACTTAAGATACGAAACCCAACAGTATTGAGGAGAGTCAATGGGAGTATAGTAGAAAGTAGGATAAGTTGTAGACGTGAGAGGATTTACCAAGAAAAAACGTCTCAAGAAATCACCTTGTCCACACTAAATGAGACAAACCAAGGAATGAACGGGTGAAGCTGAAAAAGCCCTTGGTTACGAAATCTATCTGGGGACGTGCGCCTCAGATGAAAAAGAATGAAAATAAGTTAATAGATGGATTCTGATATTTTTACTCGACACACTATTGAAATACCTTTATATACACCCAATACCCCTGATGAATCTAAGAATGGGTAACTTTTAAATGTTTCAGGACGACTAACTCAAATTCAGAGAAATGAAGCTAAAGTATTACCCCTGTAAACAAACACTCGTGAAACGGGACTACACAAATATCAAAATAACTACACGTCATCGTCTCTCCTAGCACCGGAAGGGCTAAACACCCTGAAGGATCACCAACCACAATATCAACAACTCACATGGTGTCCTCGGTGCTCAAAGCCGAGGAAATGCCCACCATATTTGTATCTACCCAATCATACGTCGGTGCACCTGATAGATATCAAATATTTAAATGTTCCAACACCTCGGCATCGCCAGGCTTGCAACCTATGGTCTGCAGGCAAGTCTGTATGAAATCTATAGCAAGGTATATTCTTTGTAAATTAACTTGATTTCCTCTTCCGACAATGCATGAGGGGGCATAAGGACACCAGCAAGATTCATATTTGATGTGAGGGCGTCTAACGACATGGAAGAATAATTTGTTTTTCTCCAAGTAAGTCTCATACATCCTTCTGACCCAAGATCATCAAATATGGGTATGATTTCTGATCCTACGTGATCACTATTAAGGGAAGGGTGGTAAGAATCATAAGACGATCCAGATAAAGCTTCCACTTCATAATCTCTCACTAAACCAATAGTGTTATCACTCATCCTAACTAAGGGAATATAGGGAATGCTGAAGGAAAAACTTGAGTTAGAAGGGTACTTGGCGACAGGAGATCGATGAAGCAGGAGGAATGAAAAATATGAAAGCTTTAAACAAAAATTTGAATCACTTCTAGTGATGTTCTCAGAAAAACGGAACGAAAATGTTTTTATGAAAAGTAATTGAAAGCTTAAAAGCTAAAAGGTTACAAAAACTTCCAAATATTCAACTCTCTCTATTTATAAGCAATGACAACTGAAGGGTTAAGACTAACTATGAACAAAAATCACAAGATGAACGTTTAAAATTCCACTCATGGAAACACGTCAAACTCAAGTGCACTTAAGCATTCTATGAACTACGTCACACCCTAGTTGGTCACGTCATCACACGTGTTAGGAATGGGTGATGAAGCATCTCAATGATGGAACCGCATTAAATGTGTCTATTCCCCATTACTTTTTCAAAATCGATCTCAAGTAATCCAGTTATATTCCACACCGTAGTACGACATGGAGGCCAGTCAATGATACTTAAGGCTTCCCTCAGTCCCTTCAGTGCCAGACAAAGCCTTGGGGGAAACTGTTCTAGACCAACCATAAGACCCAATTGACAAAGGCCTAATCCACCTCAAGTCCACTTTACTCGGTCCGAAACATAAAAACAGTTCACACTCTATGAGAATGTACGCAATCTTTGATCTCCAATTTCACTTTACTCATCTTGAATATTGAACTGATTTTGGGTGCTGACCATGCAGGTCCATCCCGCGCCATCGTAAAGGAGATCAGAGTCACCGTCCAAGACTAATATTATCCAACTCTCATCATTTTGTGGTTCCTTCGCAGAGTTAGAACATCCATTTCTAGTTCGCAAATGGAACAAGTGTGTTTGTTTCAAGTTTTTTCAAAAAAAATCGAGAATATGGTTATGAAAATGCAATATCTCATGTTTGATTCAACTTTTAAAAATAATTTAAAGGTGTTTTTTTATTCTAAAGAATCTTATTTAAATGTAATTTTTTTATTACAATGCTTAAAGAGTGGGAATATAAAATTCTCATGGGAATAAACTTAACTAACTATAATTTTTTATTATCACTCACATTTACTAAATTAACGCACAAACTTTTATCTTAAATATTATTTTTATATGAAAAAATATATTTTAGTAAGTATAATTACATATAATATAATCTTTAAATTTGAAGAAATTGTTTAGGAGTATGAGAATTCATATTAATTTATATTATAATTTTATTTAATTATTTTAGTTATGTTTTTTCAATTTAAAAGATATGACATACTTGCATAAATAATGTAACAATATAAAAAATGAATATTAAGTTATTTTTATATATTAGTTTTCATTAATAATTGAACTCATTATAGATCAATCTGTTGGAAATCCATCAAAACCTATGGAGAATTTCAATCAATCTTGATGAACAAAACCGTTATCACCCACACAATAGCAATGAAAAGAAAAGAACAATGAAAAAAGAAGAAAGTAAATAACGATGAAGGAGATGAAGAATTAAAATTCTGCAGAGTTTCTCTCTGCCCATAAATTGTGAAAAACTTCACTTTGCAACTGTAAAACACTGTGAATTACAATATTATGAATATTCTATTGACTTCATTACAATAATAAGGGTTACTCCCTCTATTTATAGATTTAGGTTAACTTGGACCTCAAGCCAAAACCCAAAACTATAAAATCCCAAAATAGCTAACACTACTAAAATAAGCCTAAGTCGAAATCCTGTGTGAAGCAATATGCTTCGACACTTCGACACACTAACACAACTTAATACATTAGGTGATTCGACACTTCCCTGCTTCCGTCAAGCAACCTGCTTCGACACAAGGAATTACAATTCAATACACCACCTAATTAATTGTGTCTAAGTTATCTAGATTCATCATAGCTCTTAGTCTTCTGAACACTTTGACCTGCACTCCATTTGTCATGACGTCTGCGATCTGATTATCAGTTCTGCAGTGTTCCACATTCATCTTCCCATCTACTACCTGCTCTTGATAATAATGGAACCTCATCTCTATGTGTTTGCTTCGACCATGTGCTATCGGATTCTTCGCCAGATTGATAGCTAACATGTTGTCGATCTTCATGGTAATTGCTCCATGATTCTTCGTTGTTATCTCTTCGACCAGATTCACCATCCACGTTGCTTGACATGCACAAATAGAAGCATCTATGTATTCTGCTTCACACGACGATAATGTCACTACTGGCTCTTTTCTCGAACTCCAAGCAACTGGTGCACCACCTAACATTAACACATAACCAGCTGTGGATTCTCGATCCTCAGCATCACTACACCAACTTGAGTCGGTGTATCACACTAATTTGCATTCTTTTCCTTCATCATCTGTAGGAAACAAAATTCCATAATCAGAAGTTCCTTTCAGATACCTTAATATCTTTTTCGTCGCTGCTAGATATGATACATTTGGCTTCTGCATAAACCTACTCACCATACCTACATTGTATGCTAAGTCAGGACTTGTGTTGCAAAGGTATCGAAGTGACCCAATAAGTCTTCTATATTGGGTTGGGTTGGCATCATCTTCATCTGAATCTTTCGACAATTGTAATATGGGCTCAGCTGGAGTCAAAGTTAGGTTGCAATCTTGTATCTCAAATCTCTTGAATATTTCGCCTGCATACCTTATTTGGTGCATCATCAAACATCTACCACTCTTATAGAATTCTATGCCAAGGAAGTATGAAATGTCACCCAGATCTGACATTTCAAATTTCTTATTGAGATCACCTTTGAAATCTTTGATCTCCTTCTTACAGCTACCTGTTATCAGCAAGTCATTGACATAGAGACATAGTATAAGCAATTCACTCTTGCTTCTTCTTTTATATACTCCATGTTCACTTGTGCACTTCACAAATTCCTTTTCCCTTAGAAAGCCATTTATCTTCTTGTTCCAGGCTCTTGGAGCTTGTTTAAGTCCGTACATGGCTTTATAGAGCTTGTACACCTTTCTTTCTTCGCCTTGTTTCATAAACCCATTTGGTTGTGCAACATAAACTTCTTCTTCTAAAGGGACATTTAAGAATGCACATTTCACTTCCATCTGACACATATTCCAATTGTTCATGTTTGATAAACCAACAATCAACCTGATTATTATGATCCTAGCAATAGGTGTAAAAACCTCATCGAAGTCGATCCCTTCTTTCTGAAGAAATCCTTTCGCCATAAGTCTCGCCTTGTATCAGGCCACTTCTTCTCTGGGATTCAACTTCACCCTGTATACCCACTTCACATCGATTGCCTTCTTGTCTTAGGGAAATTCTGCAAGTGACCAAGTATTGTTGACTTTGATTGATTTCAGTTCTTCGTCCATTGCTTTCATCCACTTCGAATCTTTCAATGTCTCAGCTGCATTGATAGGTTCGACATCTGCGTAGAAAGCATAATGTACCAACTCACCTTCTTCATTGACAATATCATATGATGTAATCACACATTCTTGCAACCTTGCAGGCATGTGTCTTGTTCTTCGTGGTCTGCTTGGGCTTGCCTCACCTCTGACTTCTTCCTGTCAAACTTCTCTTTCGACTCCACTAGCTGGTTCATCATAAAAGATTCTCACTGAATCTTTCTTGACATTCTCAGTCCAATCCCACTCCTTAAACTCATTTATGATCATGTCCCTGCTGATCACTACTTGCTTATTCACTGGGTCGAACAACTTGTATCCTCCAGTCGAATGATATCCTATTAGGATCATATGATTTGACTTATCATTAAGTTTTCTTCTCAATTGATCTGGCACATGTCTATGTGCTATAGATCCAAACACCCTCAGATGACTCAAGCTAGGCTTGACACCAGACCAACATTCTTCTGGTGTGATTCCTTCTAGCTTCTTTGTCAGACATCTGTTCAGGATATATGTCGCATTTGACACAACTTCTCCCCATAGTTCTTTGGGTAGATTCTTGTCTTTCAACATACTTTTAACCATATTCATGATGATTCTATTCTTCCTTTCTACGACTCCATTCTGTTGTGGAGTGTAGGGTGGCACCACCTCATAATGCATTGAAGTCTTTCGATACATATTCTCCACCACCATCAGTCCTCAAAATCTTGATCTTTCGACCGCTCTGTTGTCATACCCCAATTTTGTCCGGCCATTTTGGTTTAATCCATGAGATTTCTTTGTTTCAAAAATCCCATATTTAGAATTTGCATTTTTTAGAAAAAAATAGAATCATGTTTTTTTTAATTAAAAGTCTCATGTTTAGATTTTTTTGTATTTAAAATAGAATTGTGTTGTTTTTAAATTAAATTACTATACTTAGTAATTATGTTGTTCTTTAGATTAATTCATTATACTTAAATTAGAAATTTGTTTTTAAATTAAGTCGTTATACTTAAATTAGAAATTTATTTTTAAATTAAGTCATTATACTTAAATTAGAAATTTGTTTTTAAATTAAGTCGTTATACTTAAATTAGAAATTTGTTTTTAAATTAAGTCATTATACTTAAATTAGAAATTTGTTTTTAAATTAAGTCGTTATACTTAAATTAGAAATTTATTTTTAAATTAAGTCATTATACTTAAATTAGAAATTTGTTTTTAAATTAAGTCATTATACTTAAATTAGAAATTTGTTTTTAAATTAAGTCATTATACTTAAATTAGAAATTTGTTTTTAAATTAAGTCATTATACTTAAATTAGAAATTTGTTTTTAAATTGAGTCATTATACTTAAATTAGAAATTTATTTTTAAATTAAGTCATTATACTTAAATTAGAAATTTATTTTTAAATTAGTTCATTATACTTAAGTTAGAAATTTGTTGTTTTAAAAAAAAAAAGTTGAAATTGATTAGCATAAATAAATATTGAGTTAATTTTTGAAAGATTAAAAGGTTGAATACATAATTATTAATGGTTATTAGACTTTTAATTCAATAAGTTACATAATCCAAGCAAACATTTGTCTTAAAAAAAAAACCAATGTAATTACAGTGAAATTTGCTACAAATGGGAATAAATCCTAAAGACCAAAGTCAGGTAGTCAAATGGAAATCTCTTTGAACTGGGGCGCGCCTCCAACCTTGCTGTATTACAGCCCACAAACTATCCATCAAAGTCACTTCACGTTGTAACCTGCAAGGACAAAAATAGCTTAAATAAAAAGCACTTTTCAAAAGCACTTAAAGAACTGAAAAACAATTAATTAAATTACTCAGTTCAAAGCTTTATCTAGAGGACTAACTTGAACATCTGAAAAGGCATTGCAACAATAGCTTAAAACAGTAACAAATTATCAAAAGTAGAATCCCATATAATATGGAGAAAAAGTGTAACAGCAGGGAGTTTTTTTGAGATTCAAGAAATTCACCATAAAAGATTCATTAGAACACAACAGCAAAAAAAAAAGATTTCTTTTCTAAAACCCTAAGGAACTCACACGAACACAAAGCAAGATTTCAAAAAATCTAAAAAGTTAACAACAACAACACAACAATTTTTTTTCTAAAAAACCCTAAGAGGTTAACGAAAAGAAACAGGCACATGAGATAACAGAATGATTTGTTTTTGAAAACCCAGAACACATCAGCAAGAACAACACGGTATTACTTCATCATCACCAAGAAACGAAAACAGAGGAAGGAAATCGCGAAGGAGAGTGCTTACCAGGGTTCGTTGAAGAGCGCCGCTGTCAGGTTGGTTTCCTTTGCTCTTATTTCAATCTCCTCACATTGCCTTCGTGATCGAATCCTTAATGCATGCGAAGCCCCCATTCTTTTTTTGCTTCAAACTGTGGTTGTTGTTGTTTTGATTAGAATTTAGGGTTATGTTTGGGATTCAAGATCTGGACGAATGAGTTGTTTTTTTTTGAAATCCAAGCCTGGATTCAAACTCAGAGGGCTTGGTTTAGGTGGGGTAGGGTTTTGGGTGGTTGAACCACCGCGAGATTATGGCAGCGCCACCGTGACTGCTCCTTAGCGTCGTCGTGGAGTTCATATTGGTTGCCATGTTTGTTTTCTTTTCCTAGTATTTGATGGCTTCAGGTTTTTGTTTTTGAGTTAAGAGAAAGTTGGGGTATTAGGAAATAAAATAACGTGTTTTAAGGTAGAGCAGTTACTGGATATTAAATTGAGAATTATTACCATTATTTTTTTTTTAAACATGTGACCAAGTCTACTTTCATTTATTGCCAAATCTGACTGATTGGTCTTTTCCCAAATTCACCGTGAAGTAGCACGCGCCAGGGAATATAAAGAGGGTAGTAGGGACGGTTGGCTTCCATGTATAATTTGTTTCCATTAGATTTATGTGGTAACAGGATTTGGGCTTAAATTGTTTTTCTAAATTGTTTTTTTAAGAATGGTCATGACAATAAATATAAAATATAATAATAAAAATGAGATAGAATAATACATGTTGTTTATATAATTATCACACTTTATTTGTAAATTTAATTAAGGACAAACCTTTATTCACTTTTGTAGAATTGGTTTGAATTAATACTTTGCATTTTTCTTGGCTAAACTCATTTGTGGAATTCCAATGTCACGTAAATCATGTTTTCAATTATAATGATATCCACTTGTTAGCTCTAAGTGTTGTAATTTCAATAAACCATTAAAAATTAAGTAATTCTAGATAATTAGTTTTAATTAAGTTAATTAATCAATTGAGATTTTGCTTAATTAATTAATTACTATTAACTAAATTAACATGATTATTTGGCTTAATTAAATAATTTTTGATAATTAGTTTTAATTAATTTAATTAATCAATTCAATCAAACTTTAATTAATTAATTTGGTTAATTAAATATTGATTAATTTATTTCACTCCAATTCATCATTGATTCAAAATATCCAAACCAATTTTCAAACAATTCTCGATTCAAAGTCGAGCCCATTTTCAAAACACCTATGTAAGTCGATCGCTTGTAAAAGCATCGCCATCAACCTCACATGGCTTACTCTTGGGCTTTCTTACAATGAGACCTATTCGGTTTTAATTGATCGATTAAATGGATTATTCACCAAATAAATTCAATTCATTCACAAGAATGCAAATTTTAAAGCCTCGATCCGACATCGAAACATAAATTAAAATATTTAATCACATTTAAACAACGCTTCATTTGAAAATGAAAAGGGGGATGGTTTTGAGTTTTCAACTCCTCTCCTCGATTATTTGAATACGAGTTTTCTTACTCGGTTAGTCAAATGGTCGTCATTTCTAATTCATTTAAGCACAAACAAATCAAATCCTTTTACAACAAGAAACTAAAAGGGAGATAACTTTGAGTCTTCAATTTTTTCTCCACAACTATTTGAATACAAGTTCTCTTACTTGGTTAGTCGAATAATTGTCATTCCTCTACAAATTTCCAAACCCCGATTAAATCAAAATATTTTCACAGTAAGCTAAATGAAAAGGGAGTTGACTTTGAGTTTTCAACTTCACTCCTCAGTTGGTCGAATACGAGTTCTCTTACTCGGTCAGTCGAACAACTGTCATTTTTCCGCAAACATACAACCTAATCAAATCATTTTCTTAACAAACTATACGAAAAAGGGGATGGTTTTGAGCTTTCAACTCCTCTTCTCAAATACTTGGATATGAGTAGTCTTACTCAGACACTCAAGTACTTGTCGTTTATTCTAAAAAATATCAACCATATACAACCTTATTTTCATAAATATTTAGATGAAACAGAAAGCGGTCTAGAGTCTTCTATTCTCTTTCCCGATTATTAGGATACGAGTTGTCTTACTCGATTATCCGAATATTCGTCATCCGTTCAAAATACCTTAATTATTATCAAATCCTTTCTATAATTAAGGATGGAAAAAGAAAGTGGTCTAGAGTCTTCTATTCCCTTTCCCGATTGTTAGGATACGAGTTGTCTTACTCGATTATCCGAATATTCGTCATCCGTTCAAAATACCTTAATTATTATCAAATCCTTTCTATAATTAAGGATGGAAAAAGAAAGTGGTCTAGAGTCTTCTATTCCCTTTCCCGATTGTTAGGATACGAGTTGTCTTACTCGACTATCCGAGTAATCGTCATCCGACCAAAAACATCTTGACCAATCAAAACATCCGACATATTAATCCAACTTGTCACCCCCGTGTGACCAAAACTCTTTTCAGAAAGAACATTATTTAATCCTTTCTAATGCGTACAACAAACTAGTGCTTAAGCCTCCGCCGAGAGTAGACAAGCCAACGTTTAGCCTTTGGAATGCGACCTAAACATATGTTCACTAAAAGACACCAACAAACCGTAGTTCCCCGAACTACGAATGCTCTGATTTCCTTATTTAAGGATACGTAGGCAGAAGATTGTTGTATCTTCGCGAGCACACTAATAAAAAACCCCCCTTTTCCTTTTTTGAGGTTCTCATCCATTTCTACTGTTAATAATTTTATAACCTAAAGTTAACAAACAAACATAAATTAACACACGAAACGCACATTAGAACTAAAAGGTTCCCGTTGAGTACAACGGACGTAAGGGGTGCTAATACCTTCCCCTTACGTAATCCACTCCCGAACCCGAATATGGTTGCGACGACCATTATTCCATTTCCTAAAGGTTTTATCGATATTTTCCTGTCCCTTCATTGGGATAAATAAAGTTCGGTGGCGACTCTGTTCGAACGTAATATTTTTCCGCGACCATCGCGAGGAATCGTATTTTTCGAGATGCGACAGATGGCGACTCTGTTGGGGACTAGCTCCAAGCAAAAGAGAGTGAAGCCTAATCTAGTTCAGTTTTTGTATTGTGTGTTAATCTTGTTTGTTTGTCTGTTATTTTTCTATTATGCTATTATTATTCTGTCATAATTATTATATTGTGATTTATTGACTATGTCTTATTGGGGGTGCTCTGGTTGATGATACTTCGTGAGGTAGGCTCTCCACCCGAGTCTGAGAAAAACCATAAGATTAAGTTGGTGGTTGCGTAGTGGGCTCCCACAAGGAGTCTTCCTTGTTGGGAAGAAACAAAGACCCCGCCTAGAGGAGATTCTCTTGAAATATTATTGCCCGACGAGTTTTCGTCACGGTGATAGTATTCTCAAGTTGGATCAATGACTCTAGGGACCTTTTAACCCATTATATCCGGTGGTTATGTAGTATTTACCTGAAAAGTCTCTAACTTATTAGGGTAATACGAAAGCCCCAATCAGATGAGATCCCTTGGGCGTATTACTACCTTACAGTGGTATTCCCAACCTCGATCTATGACTCTGAGAACCTTATTAGAACCTTGGACTCGAGAGTTGTCTAGTATGGACCCACTAGGAGTCTTCCTCTTTGGGACTATACGAAGGCCTCACCCAAACGAGACTCTGTTTAGGGATGTTATTAGCGGATGAGTTTTCATCATGACAATAACTTTCTTAAACATTGATTGATGACTTTGGGAACTTCTTACCTTTAGCATTCTACCAAAAGGGTTTTGTTTAGAAACCAAGAATACTCGCTCTCATGACCTGTATATTAACCTACATGTGACACGCATAATATCATTCATAGCATAACATTCATACTATTTTATTTCCAAGGAATCTGAGTATCATGAGTTGCAGGAATTCAAGAAAATTGAATCAAGCAAAAGAAACATTTACTCCTTCAAGTTCAAGGATCCCGATCTGAAGAATTTACGTAACTTGGTCTCTCAGATGCACCCTGTATACAGAATCAACTTTGGAAAGAATTATGGCAATTTACTCAGCATCCTCAATCAACAAGTGGACCATACAACCTTGATCACTTTAGCCCAATTTTATGACTTACCTTTAAGATGCTTCACATTCCAAGACTTCCAGCTAGCACCAACGTTGGAAGAATTCGAGCGTCTTGTTAGGATCCCTATGAAGGACAAGCCACTATTTGTAGGGACAGATGAATCTTTGCCCCTCGAGGTCATTGCTAGTGCCCTTCACATGGAGGAAAAAGAAGCAAAAGACAATTTAGAGACCAAAGGAAATACCAAAGGGTTTTCACTAAGTTTTCTTTTGGAAAGAGCTCATACCCTATTGAAGGCAGAAAGTTGGGATGCTTGTTACTCTACTATTGCATTGGCTATCTATGGCATCGTCCTGTTCCCTAATATGGATGGTTTCGTAGACATGACTGCCATTTGTGTTTTCCTTACTAGGAACCCAGTACCCACTTTGTTAGCCGATGTGTATTATCACATAAGTCATAGGTATACTAAGAAGAAGGGATTGATTGCTTGTTGTGCTCCTTTATTGTATCAGTGGTTTCTAGAACATCTTCCGAAGACAGGTGCTTGGGATGAACAGACAGATATTAGTTGGCCTCAGAGATTGGGATCACTCCGATCTGAAGATCTATCTTGGTACTCCAAAGAATATATCAACGCAGACATCATATTCAGTTGTGGAGATTTCCCAAATCTACCGCTCATTGGAACTCAAGGATGTGTGAATGCTAATCCAGTTCTATCACTCAGACAACTCGGTTACCCAATGGAAGGCCCTCCAGAAGCAAATTCTTTGGAAGCTTTCTTGTTACTTGACTTTGGGGCTGAGAATCCTAGCTTATTCCAACGAATCAAAGAAGCTTGGAAAAATGTCAATCGAAAAGGAAAAGCTAAGTTAGGGAGAGCAAATGGGATTACAAAAGAACCATATTTTCAGTGGGTAAAGGAAAGGGTGCAGATAATTAAAATGCCATTCGTCATTCGGACACCTATACCTCTTCCCGAACCTAAGCTCACCCATGTTCCTATTGAAGAAATTGAGGAACTCAAGGCCACCATGGCAAAGCTAGAAAAAGAGAATGAAGAGCTTCAGACAAAACTCCAACAAACCATCAATGAGAAAAATAACATGAAGTGGGAGCTTGAGAGAAAAGAAGCGCAACTTCAAGCTTACGTGGAAAAGTTCAACAAGGAAGAGCATAAGAGAAAGAAGATCAAAGTGGGATTAGAACAGGCTGATCATTGTTTGGATACTCTTAAGGGTCAACTACGACAAGCTCAGAAAGAATGTCAAGACAATGAGCGTTGGTGGCATCTAGCCACAAAGGAGAACAAGACAATAAGGGATACACTTGGGGCTCAGATAAAAGAACTAACCAATTATGTTCGTCAGGAAAAAGCAGAAGTAGATCAGGAGCGCCGACTCAAGAAAATAGCCACTGAAGCTTCTAGGGTGTCACCCATGGTATGAGAGGAAAAGTGTCGAGAAGTAAGAGATGCCAGGGAGTCTGTAAGCTATTGGAAGAACCAGCTAGAGTCATTACGCCAGGACAGCTCCATATGGTTAAAAGAGAGAGACTATGTGATTGAAGATTATGAATCCTTTAAGAAGACCATAGACTTCTTACAAGGGGACAGGGATAAGTTTCGTGCAAAACTCGATGGGCTAGTAGGATTCTGTAATTGGGCAGCTAAAGATTTGCCCTGGAGGTTGAGAGACGCAGTCGAAGAGTTGAAAGAAGATAGCACTCCTCCAGCCATAATCAATTTCGTTCTGCTCTGCAAAGGGTTGTTGAAGAGATTCAATGAGGAACTAGAAGAGCTTCAGGCCAGAAAGTCGGCTGTTTAATTTGCTTATGTTTTGTATTTTGTTCCTTTAACAAATGTACTTTTGAACTATGACCTTTTTGGATCTCTATGTTATGTATTGGAATGAATGACGTTTAAAAAATTACTCCATTATTGCTATTATAAGTATTTTCTTTGTTTCTTCGAATTACTAACGACTAATGAAACTCGAATGAATCCCTGGAAATAAAATATGCATAACATTCGCATCTTCATTATGCATCACACTTCATGAAAATCAAAACTTACCCAACCTTTTTACCCTTTATCCAGCCACACTGACTAATCGACACCGGTACGAGACGCGAAGCAAATACAAGATGACATTAGAACAAGTGGAGGTCAACCAGGTTACCATGAGGACAGACATCAATACGATCCAGGAGAAGATGGATCAGCTGTTGGAGACGATGCTTGCAATCGCTCAGAGAGAGAGGAGCGAAGAGGAGGAAGCCAGGGAAAAAAGGAATGATGGCACGCCAGGTCCGAATCCCCAAGACGAAAGTTACATCCCCACCAAGAAGAGATTGGTTCAGATACCAGTAGGAGGCAAAGGAGATGGAGACCGTGCAGAACCTTCTGATACGTCTACTCATCATGGATCCGAAATTGGAGATGACCAGTATGATGCATTCTACATGCCCGATCAACCAAAGCCCAAGATACTTTCAGATCCTGCTGCAAATAGGCTTCGTGCCCTGGAAAAGAAAATCAAAGCCATAGAAGGAAACAACATCTTCGGTGCTTCTGCCATGAACATGCGTTTGGTATCGAATTTAGTCATCCCAGCTAAATTTCAAACCCCTGATTTCGAGAAATACAAAGGACAAACTTGTCCAAGAAGTCACTTGGTGATGTATTTCAGGAAAATGGCTGCTCATACCGAAAATGACAAACTACTCGTACACTGTTTCCAAGACAGTTTGAGTGGAGCATCTCTGAGATGGTATATGGGTTTAGAACAAGGCCGAATTCAAAGTTGGGAGGATTTGGCTGACGCATTTCTCCGTCAGTACAAATATAACTTAGATATGGCACCCGATCGAATGCAGTTGCAGGGGATGGCTATGAAGGAGAGTGAGTCATTCAAAGAATATGCCCAGCGGTGGAGAGAGTTGGCTGCTCAGGTAGAGCCACCATTGTCTGAGAAGGAAATGACCGGTATATTTGTGGACACCTTGAAGGACCCATTCTTTGATCGATTAGTGAGCAGTGCCGCATCTGACTTCGCACATCTCGTCACGATTGGAGACCGCATAGAGAAGGGGTTGAGGGATGGAAAAATTCCTGGAGCAGTGACAACATCTAGCGCACCAAAGAAATATTCTGGAGGATTCCCAAAGAAAAGAGAAAGGGAAACAAACGCTATATCCAGGAACTACAAAGGGAAGCAACAAGCTTCATATGGTCAAGTCGCCGCCGTGGTACCTATACCCTATCAACAGCCGACGCAGCAACAACAAATATATCAACCACAACATCAACAACATCATCATCAACAAAATACCGCACCACCAAGACATTTCAAGCCAAGACCTCCAAGAAGACAACTTGATCCTCTACCAGTACCTTATAGTCAGATATTCCCCTATCTGCAGAAAGAGGGCCTTCTAACATTGAGGGAGTTAAAACCAGCTGTTTTTCCATATCCACCGGGATACGACGCTAATGCCCATTGTGAATTTCACATGGGAGCACCTGGTCATACTTTGGAAAACTGTTTCGCATTTCAGAATCGAGTACAAGACTTGATCGAAGCCAAGGTCGTTTCTTTCACTCCAAGACGCCCGAACGTGAATACCAACCCTATGCCGACACATAAGGATGCTTCCGTCAGTGCCATTGAGGAGAGTGATGAAGGCAGACTGATCCGTAAGGTTGAAGAGATTCAAACCCCTATCACCATGATAGGAGCACAATTGCTAAAAAGTGGCTTGATCCTGGAAGAGATGGTTGAGGAAGAGAATAATGAAGAGTTGAGGAGTTTTATACAACGAATGCTGGATCGAGGCGAGTTACAGATAACTTACCATGTCAAAAGCAAGCGCCAGGAAGAGATAGCCGTGGTAGATATCCCCTATGATGAGGTCAGAGTAGAAATACCTATAAATACGTTGGTGATAGAGTTCCCAGCACCTTTCGAATATAAAGATGAGAAGGCAGTCCCATGGATATATCAACCCAGAGCTTTTAAGCAGGGGCAGGAAGATAAACCTTTAATGATTAACGAACCAAATGTCACTTCAATTGTGGGCCCAGCAGGAATGACGCGCAGCGGCCGAGTGTTCGCACCAAGAACTGTTGATACTTCTGAGAGAGCTAAAGGGAAGGAGGCTGTTGTCCAGATCCCCATTCCTAATCAGGGGATGCAAGACATGCACCTGTCTCCTAAAGCTGGTGTCACTCATGAGGAGGCTGAGGAGTTTTTGAAAATAATCAAGAAAAGCGATTACAAGGTGGTGGACCAGCTAAACCAAACACCCTCCAAAATTTCCATGTTATCTCTCCTCCTCAACTCAGAAGCACACAGGAATTCACTGTTGAAGGTATTGAGCGCCGCTCATATCACCAAGGACATAACAGTAGAACAGTTTGATGACGTAATAGCTTGTGTGACTACTGGAAATTTCTTGGGTTTTAATGATGACGAACTACCGATTGAAGGAAAGAACCATAACAAGGCTCTCCACATCTCTTTGAAATGCATGGATACTATACTGTCAAGGGTGTTGGTAGACACAGGTTCCTCATTGAACGTCATGCCAAAGACAACTTTGATAAAACTGCCAGTGGAAGGAATAAGTATGAAGCCCAACACCCTAATCGTAAAAGCATTTGATGGCTCAAGGCGAGCAGTGATAGGAGAGGTTGACTTACCAACCAAGATCGGTCCAACAATTTTTAATATTACATTCCAGGTCATGGATATACATCCTGGCTACAGTTGCTTACTCGGGAGACCCTGGATTCACTCTGCAGGTGCTGTCACCTCCACTCTGCATCAAAAACTAAAATTCATCACAAATGACAAAATGATTGTGGTTGGAGGAGAAGAAGATATCTTGGTCAGTCACTTAACATCTTTTCGGTATATCGAGGTGGATGGCGAAATCACTGAGACACCATTCCAATCCCTGGAAGTGGTAAACATGATGGCCGTTCAACAGACCTTGGAAGTCCTGAAATCCGGACCTTCCATGGCCTCATGGCAAGGAGCTAAAGCCGTTATGGAAAGTGAAGATGCACAAGACTGGGGCAAAGTGGTGGAAGTAAAAGAGAAACGAGACAAGTTTGGCCTGGGGTATGACCCATCATCAGACAGAGCTGGTAGCCAATCTGACAAAGAGAAGATTCCTTCTGTGGAGAAAACGTTCACCAGCGCTGGCCACATCTTTGGCAAACAGATGGCAATGATCAATGAAGAAGACAACAATGAGGGGGTGTCCAGCTGGATGCGTCAAGCCGCACCTAATGAAGAACTAACAAACTGGAAGGCTGTGGAAGTTCCCCAAATATTTCAAAAGTAATTTTATCATTTTTAGACAAAACCCTGTGCTCTGCCCAAGGCACAGTGGCATGTTGTAGGGCCTCCTTTATCTTTTTCAAGAGTATTTATCATTAATGAAATGACGCTTTGCATTCAAATTTTTGTTCCTTTTCTTTCGTTTTGATCTATTTACGAAAATGGCAATCAATTTTTTATGCACGCACTTTCTAAATAAACTGCATAAATCATAACATGCAGAAACACCACCGAGACCATTGATAACGACACTGCTATGGTCCAATACGACTTTGATTGTCCAATCTACCAAGCTGAAGAAGAAGTGGGGGAAGATTGCGAACTCCCTGAAGAGTTGGCCAGATTACTCAGACAAGAAGAAAAGATTATTCAACCACACCAGGAAGACGTTGAAGTTATCAATCTGGGAACAGAAAAAGATA
This sequence comes from Lathyrus oleraceus, assembly GCF_024323335.1. Lineage (NCBI taxonomy): Eukaryota > Viridiplantae > Streptophyta > Magnoliopsida > Fabales > Fabaceae > Lathyrus > Lathyrus oleraceus. The sequence goes on from NC_066582.1 coordinate 220,614,036, forward strand.
AGAGAGAAGTAAAGGTAGGCGCCGCGCTTCAAGATACAGTGAAGACAAAACTGATAGAGCTCCTCCACGAATATGATGACGTGTTTGCTTGGTCATACCAAGACATGCCTGGATTAGACACTGATATTGTGACTCACAAGCTTCCCCTTAAAGAAGAATGCCCTGCCGTCAAGCAAAAGCTAAGAAGAACTCGACCAGATATGGCTCTCAAGATCAGAGAAGAAGTGAGAAAGCAGTTTGACGCTGGTTTCCTGGAAGTCGCTAAATACCCACAATGGGTTGCTAACATTGTACCGGTGCCGAAGAAAGACGGAAAAGTCCGCATGTGCGTAGACTACCGAGACTTAAACAGAGCTAGTCCCAAAGACGATTTCCCATTACCTCACATTGATGTACTGGTGGATAACACAGCTCAATTCTCCGTGTTCTCATTCATGGATGGTTTCTCAGGATACAACCAAATTAAGATGGATCCCAAAGACATGGAGAAGACCACGTTCATTACTCCTTGGGGCACCTTTTGTTACAAAGTAATGCCGTTTGGTTTAAAAAACGCTGGGGCAACATATCAACGTGCCATAGTGACTCTCTTTCACGACATGATTCATGAAGAAATTGAGGTGTATGTCGATGACATGATTGCCAAATCCCAGACAGAAGAAGAGCACATCACCAACCTGGAGAAACTATTCACACGTTTGAGGAAGTTTAGGTTGAGACTCAATCCTAATAAATGCACATTTGGGGTTCGATCTGGAAAGCTTTTAGGCTTTATTGTAAGCCAAAAGGGAATTGAAGTAGATCCTGACAAGGTCCGAGCCATTCAGAACATGCCTGCACCAAAGACTGAGAAAGAGGTTCGCGGTTTCTTGGGAAGACTAAATTACATCGCCAGGTTTATTTCTCACCTTACAGCAACATGTAAACCAATATTCAAGCTTCTGAGGAAGAATCAAGGCGTGGAGTGGAATAAGGATTGTCAGATAGCCTTTGATAAAATCAAGGAATACTTGCAAGAGCCACCGATTCTAATACCCCCTGTTGAAGGAAGACCTCTCATCATGTATCTAACCGTGCTCGATGAATCCATGGGTTGTGTATTGGGACAACAAGATGAAACTGGTAGAAAAGAGCATGCCATCTACTATCTGAGCAAGAAATTTAATGATTGTGAGACCAGATATTCATTACTCGAGAAGACTTGTTGCGCACTCGCATGGGCTGCTAAGCGTCTCAGGCAGTACATGCTAACTCACACAACTTGGCTGGTATCTAAAATGGATCCCATCAAGTACATATTCGAGAAACCAGCTCTCACTGGTAGGATTGCTCGATGGCAGATGTTGTTGTCAGAATATGATATCCAATATGTTGCACAAAAAGCGATCAAGGGAAGCATACTAGCAGACCATCTTGCTCACCAACCACTGGAGGATTACCAATCGTTGAAATTTGACTTTCCAGACGAAGACATCATGGCTGTTAAGGATGTTGAAGACTCCGAACTAGAGGAAAGCCTCGAGCCAAGAGCAGGCTGGACGCTCATGTTTGATGGTGCCTCAAATGCAATAGGCCATGGAATTGGGGCAGTGTTGATGTCTCCCAAGAATTTCCATCTACCATTCACCGCAAAGCTCTGTTTTACCTGCACAAATAACATGGCCGAGTATGAAGCTTGCATACTAGGGTTGGAAGAAGCTATTGAGTTGAAGATCAAGATACTAGAAGTATTCGGGGACTCCGCTCTAGTCATACATCAGATCAAAGGCGATTGGGAAACAAGACATGCTAACCTAATTCCATACCGGGATTATGTGCTGAAGCTACTCCCCAAGTTTGACGAAATCACTTTCTCTCATATTCCTCGAGAAGAGAATCAGATGGCAGATGCCTTAGCAACTCTGGCCTCCATATACAAATTGATATGGCCCAACCATCAGCCTCATATTGAAATTAGGCGTTTCGATGAACCTGCTCATTGCCTGACGACAACAGAAGAGCCAGATGGTAAACCTTGGTTCTTTGATATCAAACAGTATCTAGAGAAGCAGGAATATCCGGCAGAGGCTTCCAGTCTTGACAAAAGGACCCTCCGGAGATTGGCATCAAAATTCCTCTTGAATGGAGAGGTATTGTACAAGCAAAACTACGACATGGTTTTGTTAAGGTGTGTGGACAAACATGAAGCAGATCAACTTATGAGGGACATACACGAAGGTTCTTTCGGTACGCACGCCAATGGGCATGCCATGGCCAAGAAAATTCTAAGGGCAGGTTACTACTGGTTGACAATGGAAACTGACTGTTATCATTACACCAGAACATGCCACAAGTGCCAAATTTATGCTGACAAAATACACGTGCCGCCTACCCCGCTGAATGTCATAGCATCACCTTGGCCTTTCTCTATGTGGGGGATCGACATGATTGGAATGATAGAACCCAAAGCGTCAAATGGACACAGATTTATCTTGGTGGCCATAGATTACTTTACCAAATGGGTGGAAGCCGCGTCTTATGCAAATGTCACAAAGCATGTGGTCGCCCGTTTCTTGAAAAATAACATCATATGCCGATATGGTATTCCCAACAAGATCATCACTGATAATGGGTCCAATCTCAACAACAAGACCATGGATGAATTATGTGCAACATTCAAGATCGAGCACCACAACTCATCACCCTATCGACCTAAGATGAATGGGGCTGTTGAGGCTGCAAATAAAAATATCAAGAAAATCATCCAAAAGATGGTTATTACGTACAAGGATTGGCACGAGATGTTACCTTTCGCATTACATGGTTATCGCACGTCGGTGCGAACTTCAACAGGGGCAACTCCTTATTCCTTGGTATACGGTATGGAAGCAGTTCTCCCTATAGAAGTAGAGATCCCCTCGATGAGAGTCCTGATGGAGGCTAAGCTAGACGAGGCGGAATGGGTTCAATCAAGGTATGACGAGCTCAACCTTATTGAGGAGAAACGCTTGAAAGCGTTAGGTCACGGTCAACTCTATCAGAGGCGTCTTAAAAAGGCATTCAACAAAAAAGTTCGTCCCAGGGTGTTTCAAGAAGGAGATTTAGTATTGAAGAAAATCTTGCCCATTCACAAAGACTCAAGAGGGAAATGGACACCAAATTATGAAGGCCCATTTGTGGTGGTTAGAGCCTTTTCCGGAGGCGCTCTAATTTTAGCAACTATGGACGGTGATGAGTTACCGCTTCCCACCAACGCTGATGCTGTTAAAAAGTACTTCGCCTAAAAAAGTGGAATAATAAAAGCCGCTAAATCGAAAACCTGAAAAGGCGATTTAGGCAAAAATGGCTATCCCGGTGGATCGAAAACCCGAAAGGGCGATCCAGGCAAAAATTAGGGATAAAAATAAAAGAATTTGACCCGCTGAGTTGAAAACCCGAAAGGGCGACTCAGGCAAAAATGGGTATCCCGGTGGATCGAAAACCCGAAAGGGTGGTCCAGGCAAAAGTTAGGGATTAATTCCAAGGCAAAAAGTTGTACTTACAGACATCTGACATACCCTCGAAGACAAAGAATCGATCTACCTCACTTTTCAAAAGCAAAGTGCTCGGGCTATCGGAGACATAAGGATCATAGCAGTGTGGAAACTCAATAAGAACTCAATTCTCATTGCCATTTTGTTTTCTATGCACATCAATTACCTCATTAAGGGATTGCGTCTTTATGTACAATCACCCATTTAAGGGTCAAATCAATAAAAGAGAATTTTTCTCAACAAAGTGTGCCCAAATCATTTTTTTTTACCTGTTTGTTTGCAAAGAACCTTTTATTTTTGATAAACATCGCTTTTAAAAACTATTGGAGAAAGAATGCATGTTTGAATAACGTGGTAAAATTACTTTTGAAACAGTAAGTGGACGAATCCTTTAGTCCTCAAGACTCACTCTTGTCTTTCATGAAGGTGCAAGACTGATTACAGACAATTATGTTCCTTTCAACTACTGATTCATACCTCTCATAAATGTATTCACGGTATAGCCAGACCGGGGCAAGGCTCCATCACATCTCCAACAGAAAATTGATAAATCATGGACGGAGTATCGCGTGTTGAAAAGTCTGAACCTTTCAATGACTCGGAATAACCCAAATATATTCCCAAAACCATCAAGCAGGGGCATTAAAACTTGATCTCCATTGATCGCCCCAATGATAAAAAATCCATACCGCTGGCATCATACCTCAAAGCGAAATATCCTAACCAGGGCATATCTAATTACCCAGTTGCATTCCTACATGCATCACAAGCATCATTTCATGCATAATTTCTTGCCAAACAAGGAAATTAAAAAAAAACACAGTCATATCAATCGTCAACATACTCATGCATAACACTCCCACAAAATGGGAATTTCAGCAAAAAAATAAAAATCATTCGCATTCCTACAGCCAAATATCCCCAACAATTGCATACTTGCATGCATCTCATGCATCATCCCATGCATAGTATTCCCACCTAAAGTGGAACATCATACAAAAATCAAAATATCAGGATCCAAGGTCATTCATGAATATCTTAAACATTCCTCATTTCCAAATAAAGTTATTTCCCTGCATGTGCTCGTAGAATTATTTCTCGGCAAATCATTGTTCAACTTTATGATTAAAAATGATATCCCCAGCATTTTTCTTTACAGTCATTGCTCCCCAAGTAGAGGTTACCCTAAAAAGTCTCTTATGAGCCTTTTCCCCTGCAGAGCATTTCTAGTATGTCTCCCTCAAAAGGAGTCTTTTCTTAAAATTCCCCCAACAGACGAATATTCGAGATACTGCTTCATTTATCTGAAGAATCTCATTTCTCTGTTTGAGATACTGCTCTAATATCCTCGGAGAGTCTTAGATTCAATTAAGGTATTTTTCCTTTGCTGGAATATTTTAATTCTATCATATGAGATGCTGTTTCGAATTGATATAGAGAATCTCATTTTTACTGTTTGAGATGCTGCTTCATCAATATGAAGAGTCTCATTTCAGATTTTTTAGAGATGCTGCTCTAAGTATCCTCGGAGAGTCTTAGATTCAATTAAAGTATTTTTCCCTTGTTGGAATATTTTAATTCTATCATATAAGATGCTGTTTCGACTCGATACGGAGAATCTCACTTTTACTGTTTGGGATGCTGCTTCATCAATATGAAGAGTCTCATTTCAGATTTACTTTTAGAGATACTGCTCTAATATCCTCGGAGAGTCTTAGATTCAATTAAGGTATTTTTCCTTTGCTGGAATATTTTAATTCTATCATATGAGATGCTGTTTCGACTTGATATAGAGAATCTCATTTTTACTGTTTGAGATACTGCTTCATCAATATGAAGAGTCTCATTTTAGAAATTTTTTTAGAGATACTGCTCTAATATCCTCAGAGAGTCTTAGATTCAATTAAGGTATTTTTCCCTTGCTGGAATATCTTAATTATATCATATAAGATGCTGCTTCGACCCGATACAGAGAATCTCATTTTTACTGTTTGAGATACTGCTTCATCAATATGAAGAGTCTCATTTTAGAAATTTTTTTAGAGATACTGCTCTAATATCCTCAGAGAGTCTTAGATTCAATTAAGGTATTTTTTCCTTGCTGGAATATCTTAATTATATCATATAAGATGCTGCTTCGACCCGATACAGAGAATCTCACTTTTACTGTTTGAGATGCTGCTTCATCAATATGAAGAGTCTCATTTCAGATTTTTTAGAGATGCTGCTCTAAGTATCCTCGGAGAGTCTTAGATTCAATTAAAGTATTTTTCCCTTGCTGGAATATTTTAATTCTATCATATAAGATGCTGTTTCGACTCGATACGAAGAATCTCACTTTTACTGTTTGGGATGCTGCTTCATCAATATGAAGAGTCTCATTTCAGATTTATTTTTAGAGATACTGCTATAATATCCTCGGAGAGTCTTAGATTCAATTAAGGTATTTTTTCCTTTGCTGGAATATTTTAATTCTATCATATGAGATGCTGTTTCGACTTATATAGAGAATCTCACTTTTACTGTTGAGATGCTGCTTCATCGATATGAAGAGTCTCATGCCAGATTTTCTTTATACTGCTCTAGCATCTTGAAAAATCTTGAGTTTTAGCTAGGGATGTCATTCCATTGCTAACATATCTCGACTGTGATGTCCAAGATACTGTTCTGACGACTCCTAGAAAGCCTTGACTGTTCCATTTTACTGTGGGATGACGTCTTTTTGCCATTTCTCACCGCATTTTCTTCCTGTATTTTCTTCCTTTCATTGCCTAGGACAAAATTTGGGTCTTCTTGTATTTAATTATCTCCCACCGTGAATGCGTAAAGACTACTGTCGTTATCACTTACCGGTTTAAGGTAATTAAATAGGGGCAGCTGTCATACCCTAATTTTGTCCGGCCATTTTGGTTTAATCCATGAGATTTCTTTGTTCCAAAAATCCCATATTTAGAATTTGCATTTTTTAGAAAAAAATAGAATCATGTTTTTTTTAATTAAAAGTCTCATGTTTAGATTTTTTTGTATTTAAAATAGAATTGTGTTGTTTTTAAATTAAATTACTATACTTAGTAATTATGTTGTTCTTTAGATTAATTCATTATACTTAAATTAGAAATTTGTTTTTAAATTAAGTTGTTATACTTAAATTAGAAATTTGTTTTTAAATTAAGTCATTATACTTAAATTAGAAATTTGTTTTTAAATTAAGTCGTTATACTTAAATTAGAAATTTGTTTTTAAATTAAGTCATTATACTTAAATTAGAAATTTGTTTTTAAATTAAGTCGTTATACTTAAATTAGAAATTTGTTTTTAAATTAAGTCATTATACTTAAATTAGAAATTTGTTTTTAAATTAAGTCATTATACTTAAATTAGAAATTTGTTTTTAAATTGAGTCATTATACTTAAATTAGAAATTTATTTTTAAATTAAGTCATTATACTTAAATTAGAAATTTATTTTTAGATTAGTTCATTATACTTAAGTTAGAAATTTGTTGTTTAAAAAAAAAAAAGGTTGAAATTGATTAGCATAAATAAATATTGAGTTAATTTTTGAAAGATTAAAAGGTTGAATACATAATTATTAATGGTTATTAGACTTTTAATTCAATAAGTTACATAATCCAAGCAAACATTTGTCTTAAAAAAAACCAATGTAATTACAGTGAAATTTGCTACAAATGGGAATAAATCCTAAAGACCAAAGTCAGGTAGTCAAATGGAAATCTCTTTGAACTGGGGCGCGCCTCCAACCTTGCTGTATTACAGCCCACAAACTATCCATCAAAGTCACTTCACGTTGTAACCTGCAAGGACAAAAATAGCTTAAATAAAAAGCACTTTTCAAAAGCACTTAAAGAACTGAAAAACAATTAATTAAATTACTCAGTTCAACGCTTTATCTAGAGGACTAACTTGAACATCTGAAAAGGCATTGCAACAATAGCTTAAAACAGTAACAAATTATCAAAAGTAGAATCCCATATAATATGGAGAAAAAGTGTAACAGCAGGGAGTTTTTTTGAGATTCAAGAAATTCACCATAAAAGATTCATTAGAACACAACAGCAAAAAAAAAGATTTCTTTTCTAAAACCCTAAGGAACTCACACGAACACAAAGCAAGATTTCAAAAAATCTAAAAAGTTAACAACAACAACACAACAATTTTTTTTCTAAAAAACCCTAAGAGGTTAACGAAAAGAAACAGGCACATGAGATAACAGAATGATTTGTTTTTGAAAACCCAGAACACATCAGCAAGAACAACACGGTATTACTTCATCATCACCAAGAAACGAAAACAGAGGAAGGAAATCGCAAAGGAGAGTGCTTACCAGGGTTCGTTGAAGAGCGCCGCCGTCAGGTTGGTTTCCTTTGCTCTTATTTCAATCTCCTCACATTGCCTTCGTGATCGAATCCTTAATGCATGCGAAGCCCCCATTCTTTTTTTGCTTCAAACTGTGGTTGTTGTTGTTTTGATTAGAATTTAGGGTTATGTTTGGGATTCAAGATCTGGACGAATGGGTTGTTTTTTTTGGAAATCCAAGCCTGGATTCAAACTCAGAGGGCTTGGTTTAGGTGGGGTAGGGTTTTGGGTGGTTGAACCACCGCGAGATTATGGCGGCGCCACCGTGACTGCTCCTTAGCGTCGTCGTGGAGTTCATATTGGTTGCCATGTTTGTTTTCTTTTCCTAGTATTTGATGGCTTCAGCTTTTTGTTTTTGAGTTAAGAGAAAGTTGGGGTATTAGGAAATAAAATAACGTGTTTTAAGGTGGAGCAGTTACTGGATATTAAATTGAGAATTATTACCATTATTTTTTTTTAAAACATGTGACCAAGTCTACTTTCATTTATTGCCAAATCTGACTGATTGGTCTTTTCCCAAATTCACTGTGAAGTAGCACGCGCCAGGGAATATAAAGAGGGTAGTAGGGACGGTTGGCTTCCATGTATAATTTGTTTCCATTAGATTTATGTGGTAACAGGATTTGGGCTTAAATTGTTTTTTTAAATTGTTTTTTTAAGAATGGTCATGACAATAAATATAAAATATAATAATAAAAATGAGATAGAATAATACATGTTGTTTATATAATTATCACACTTTATTTGTAAATTTAATTAAGGACAAACCTTTATTCACTTTTGTAGAATTGGTTTGAATTAATACTTTGCATTTTTCTTGGCTAAACTCATTTGTGGAATTCCAATGTCACGTAAATCATGTTTTCAATTATAATGATATCCACTTGTTAGCTCTAAGTGTTGTAATTTCAATAAACCATCAAAAATTAAGTAATTCTAGATAATTAGTTTTAATTAAGTTAATTAATCAATTGAGATTTTGCTTAATTAATTAATTACTATTAACTAAATTAACATGATTATTTGGCTTAATTAAATAATTTTTGATAATTAGTTTTAATTAATTTAATTAATCAATTCAATCAAACTTTAATTAATTAATTTGGTTAATTAAATATTGATTAATTTATTTCACTCCAATTCATCATTGATTCAAAATATCCAAACCAATTTTCAAACAATTCTCGATTCAAAGTCGAGCCCATTTTCAAAACACCTATGTAAGTCGATCGCTTGTAAAAGCATCGCCATCAACCTCACATGGCTTACTCTTGGGCTTTCTTACAATGAGACCTATTCGGTTTTAATTGATCGATTAAATGGATTATTCACCAAATAAATTCAATTCATTCACAAGAATGCAAATTTTAAAGCCTCGATCCGACATCGAAACATAAATTAAAATATTTAATCACATTTAAACAACGCTTCATTTGAAAATGAAAAGGGGGATGGTTTTGAGTTTTCAACTCCTCTCCTCGATTAATTGAATACGAGTTTTCTTACTCGGTTAGTCAAATGGTCGTCATTTCTAATTCATTTAAGCACAAACAAATCAAATCCTTTTACAACAAGAAACTAAAAGGGAGATAACTTTGAGTCTTCAATTTTTTCTCCACGACTATTTGAATACAAGTTCTCTTACTTGGTTAGTCGAATAATTGTCATTCCTCTACAAATTTCCAAACCCCGATTAAATCAAAATATTTTCACAGTAAGCTAAATGAAAAGGGAGTTGACTTTGAGTTTTCAACTTCACTCCTCAGTTGGTCGAATACGAGTTCTCTTACTCGGTCAGTCGAACAACTGTCATTTTTCCGCAAACATACAACCTAATCAAATCATTTTCTTAACAAACTATACGAAAAAGGGGATGGTTTTGAGCTTTCAACTCCTCTTCTCAAATACTTGGATATGAGTAGTCTTACTCAGACACTCAAGTACTTGTCGTTTATTCTAAAAAATATCAACCATATACAACCTTATTTTCATAAATATTTAGATGAAACAGAAAGCGGTCTAGAGTCTTCTATTCTCTTTCCCGATTATTAGGATACGAGTTGTCTTACTCGATTATCCGAATATTCGTCATCCGTTCAAAATACCTTAATTATTATCAAATCCTTTCTATAATTAAGGATGGAAAAAGAAAGTGGTCTAGAGTCTTCTATTCCCTTTCCCGATTGTTAGGATACAAGTTGTCTTACTCGATTATCCGAATATTCGTCATCCGTTCAAAATACCTTAATTATTATCAAATCCTTTCTATAATTAAGGATGGAAAAAGAAAGTGGTCTAGAGTCTTCTATTCCCTTTCCCGATTGTTAGGATACGAGTTGTCTTACTCGACTATCCGAGTAATCGTCATCCGACCAAAAACATCTCGACCAATCAAAACATCCGACATATTAATCCAACTTGTCACCCCCGTGTGACCAAAACTCTTTTCAGAAAGAACATTATTTAATCCTTTCTAATGCGCACAACAAACTAGTGCTTAAGCCTCCGCCGAGAGTAGACAAGCCAACGTTTAGCCTTTGGAATGCGACCTAAACATATGTTCACTAAAAGACACCAACAAACCGTAGTTCCCCGAACTACGAATGCTCTGATTTCCTTATTTAAGGATACGTAGGCAGAAGATTGTTGTATCTTCGCGAGCACACTAATAAAAAAACCCCCCTTTCCCTTTTTTGAGGTTCTCATCCATTTCTACTGTTAATAATTTTATAACCTAAAGTTAACAAACAAACATAAATTAACACACGAAACGCACATTAGAACTAAAAGGTTCCCGTTGAGTACAACGGACGTAAGGGGTGCTAATACCTTCCCCTTACGTAATCCACTCCCGAACCCGAATATGGTTGCGACGACCATTATTCCATTTCCTAAAGGTTTTATCGATATTTTCCTGTCCCTTCATTGGGATAAATAAAGTTCGGTGGCGACTCTGTTCGAACGTAATATTTTTCCGCGACCATCGCGAGGAATCGTATTTTTCGAGATGCGACATCTGTCTTTTGACCATAGATTTAAATTTGGCAAATACCTCGATCACTTCACTTTTCTTCTTGACAAGATAAGACCATAGTTTTCGACTGAAATCATCTATGAATGTAACAAAGTATTTGTTACCTCCAATCGAATCCACCTAGAGAGGACCACATATATCAGAGTATATGAATTCAAGAATTGCCTTCGACCTACTTCCTGAATCCTTACTGAAGTTGTTCTTATGTTGCTTCGCCTGCACACATTCTTCACACACTTCGTTTGGAATGTTGATTTTTGGTAATCCTAAAACCATATTTCTTCTCTTCAAATCTCTAATGTCTTTGAAATTAAGATGACCAAGTCTATAGTGCCATATTCATTCATCGCTGTTGGCTGTTGTTGCAAGACACTTATGCTCTATCACATTAAGCTCAATCTTGAAGGTTCTATTTTGAGACATTGGATCCTTCAAGATCAACCTTCCATTTGAGTCGAGAACTCTCATTATCTTATCTTCGATCGACACCTTGTAGTTCTTTTCGACTAACTATCCTATGCTGAGCAAATTGCTCTTCATGCCTGGTATGTACAACACATTTGAAATTACTGACCTCTTGCCATTTTTCCTCATAATCAGAACATCACCAACACCTTCAGCTGCTAGAGTGTTGTCATTTGCAAATTTCACCATGTTTTTGATTGAGGGTTTTATATTGACAAACTAATCTTTCCTTCCAGATATGTGTGATGAGCATCCTAAGTCCAAGTACCACTGGTCCTTGAATCTTTCTTCATCTCTTGTTGTAACCATCAACAACATCTCTTCTTCTTTATGTTTCTCCAGCTTTGCATAAGTTTCTTGACTCTTCTGCTTTTCTGGACAATCACTAGAATAGTGACCATACTTCTGACAATTGTAACACTGGATGCGACTCTTGTCTGGATTTTGACCACCACCTCTTCCTCTACCTGCAACACCACCTCTTTGGTTGCCTTGGTTCCATGGTTTTCTCTGACTCGACCAGTTTCCTTCTTGCTGATTTCGACCAGTCGAATTATTGTAGCCTCTTCTGCCTTTGTTTCCATTCCAACTTCCTTTGCCTTTCCTTTCTTTTGCTGATTGAGCCTGCAAAGCCATATCACTCTTCGAATTTCCTGCAACTTGTAATACCTCAAAATTTTCCCCCCTCATGCATGCATTCATTTTTAGGTCATTTAACATTTCATATTGCATTTCATCATGTCAATCGGAATTAGATCCAAGAAACTTGAATATCATCCAAGACACTTTGTGGGTCCTATCTGGGTGATCAGTCAACACAAGGGAATGACTTGAGATACTTCTAACATGTTCAAATGGGGTCTATTCATCAGTCAAAACGTTAATCTTGAAGGAGCAAAAGTTTGTTCATGAACTGTCATGCTCGCTAGACGAAGCCCACGCGTTTCGAAAAAAAAATAAAAAAACGAAAAAATAAAAATAAAAATAAATAAATAAATAAATAAAATATAACAGAAAATTCTTGGACTTGGACCTCTCTCTTTTGAGCCCACAAAGTCACAAAAATCAGGTTATAAATTCTAGACTTCCATCTCCCAAAAAACCCTGGGAAAAAGATAGTGAGAGAAGAGCTAATAGAGTTCAGAGCAACCTCCAGAGACTGAAAGGAACTCATCTACAAAGAGCCAATTCCATCTCATATAAACCCTCAGATTGCTTTGCAAACCCAACCGGACAATTCAATTTCATTCGATCTCTCCAATCAGGTTTGCCCTGTTTCCATTACTCTATGCTTTCAATTTGAATGCTCTGAATGTATGAGGTATTATCGTTAGGTTTTGATGTATGGATCCTTGCCCCTGACTTTGAATTTTGATACCCTTTTGATGCATGTGTTTAACAAGAGGTTTAGGCCTCCTACACTTGGTTGCTTTTTGTGAGCTCTTTTTGTGAATTTTAATGGCATGATTCATGTGGTTACATTTTGATTTGGGACAACTCTTGATTGCGCCCCATCTTGTCACTCTAACCTATTTGTTGAGTTTTTTGTGAGGGCTCACATGACTCCTGAAAGGATAGCTTGCTTGGCATTCCATTTTATTTGTGGGATACCATTTGGAGATTTATTCCGATTACCTGTATTGACTTGCTTTCTTTGATGGTGCCAGCTTGAGAGATCTCTGGGTTTCTTATTTCTTTAGTTGCCATTACTTCGGATCTTTATCCGTGTGGTAGATCTCTTGATCCTTTATCTTTCCCGCATTTTACCGCTTTCTTAGCTGGAAGACCTCAATAGGAGGCAATGTTTTCTTTTGTTTGTTTACTTTTGTGCCCAAAGACCTCCAAGAAGAGGCATCAGTGCTAAAGACCTCCCTGAAGAGGCAATTGACGGATAAAAGGGATTAGCAATCAATCCCCCTTTATTCAGTGTGTCGTTCTTTATGCTCGCACTACGTGTCGATGCTTCAGAACAAAAGCCCAAGGTCTTTTGTCCGGTCAGTCAGTGGAGAGGGTTCCACCTTTCTGAATCCCCACTTTTTGTCATGAGCTCACCCTGTCCAGGGTTAAGAGCTATGAGGTCTTATCCTCATTACCCTGTTGATCTGCTCACCCTGACGTTCAATGTCAGTGGTTAAGAGCCCGTTTGATTACCCTTCCATGGCTTGTTTGTCGAGGTTGATATGACCCCTCTTGACTAAAGCCCTACCCATGTATGTTTGAGCCCCTTGGTGGCATTTTACTTTATGCATGTTTGTTTTGTATGGTGTGATCGTCTCCCCATATGATTGCTAGGCTTCGTATAGTCTCTCGTTTGCATGTCAATTAAGGTAGCATTGTTCCTTCGTCTAGGACTTCCTTTTTTGCATGAGCATTCCTAAAACACAAACCAACTCATTGATTTTTCTTCTCCTAAGAACACGTTAACTCCTTCTACTACAGGCGAGTAAGTCTCCAAAGGTCGAGCATCTGGTAGATTGCGTAGTAACGTCGTTCACCCAAAAACACAACCCTTAACCCGTAGTTAGCCGAACTACGGCTTGCTCTGATTCTCATTCCAGATGAGATACGTAGGCATAAGACGCGATGTCTTAGCGAACACACTCCTCTTTAACCCCTAGGTAGCCAAGCTACGAAGACTCTGATTCTCATGTTCAGATGAGATACGTATGCAGTGGATGCGACATCCGTGCGAGTCATTTTCTTTTGACCCCCCCTTTCAGTAAATAGTACATTAGATAAACCTACACCCTTTAGACAAGAACAACAAAAGTGGATCCCGTAGAGTACTACAGATGCGTAGGGGTGCTAATACCTTCCCTTCGCATAATCGGCTCCCGAACCCAAGATTTGGTTGCGAGACCTTGTGTTTTCCTTTCCTTTTTTCAGGTTTACTTCGAGTGTTTCCTTTCCCTCCTTTGGGATAAATAACGCACGGTGGCGACTCTTCTGTCATTTCTTTTCTCGCCGGTTGTTTTTTCGCATTCTTTTTTCAGGTTGCGACAGCTGGCGACTCTGCTGGGGACTTATTTTCCCTAGTGGACCTTTCCTAGCATTTGTTTGTTTATTATCCATTGTGTGTTATTTATTTATTGCTTTGCATACTTATCTGCGTGCATTGCATCCTATGTGCGCTTTACTGTCTCATGCATACTGTGCTGGCTGTGTATCTGTTTTGCTGTTGGGTGGGAATCACAAGAGGTAAAAGGCCCAATACACAGGCTATGAGTGAACTTTAGGACACCTAGGAAATCCACCAAAACCTATGGAGAATTTCAATCAATCTTGATGGACAAGATTGTTATCACCAATAGAAATAAAAAGAAAAGAACAATGGAGAAATAAAGAAAGTAAAGAACGATGAAGGAGAAGAAGAATTAAAATTCTGCAGAGTTTCTCTCTGCCCACAAACTGTGGAAAACTTCTTATGCACTTTGCAACTGCAAAAATACTGTGAATTACAATATTATGCATACTTTATTCACTTCATTACAAGAATAAGGGTTACTCCCTCTATTTATAGATTTAGGTTAACTTGGACCTCAAGTCAAAAACCAAAACTATAAAAGTCCAAAATAGCTAACACTACTAAAATAGGCCTAAGTCGAAATCCTGTGTGAAGCAACATGCTTCAACATTTCGACACACTAACACAAGTCAACACAGTAAGTGATTCGACAATTCTTTGCTTCTGTCGAGCAACCTACTTCGACACAAGAAATTACAATTCAACATAATATATATTTTAATTGCTTTTTTTTTAGTTTGTGTCTTTGTTGTGCTTTTATCAATTATTCAAAGCTTAAAAGAAATAACTTATTTATATGTAATAGACCGAATGAATTTCTTAAAAGTGAATAGGGAGGGTGTTTCAAGTTTGAACACATGCACTTAGTCACTGCACAAATTTTAAATAATTTAACTAATTCTTTTATTTCTCTTTCTATCTTGATGGGTTCTCCCCCACCACCACCGTGAAAAGACTAAAATATCTCCAGTGTTCGAAGATACATCTTCAGACGCGTCTTTTTTCACACACAACATGAGACAAAAATGGTGAGAAATCATTTTTCTGTTAAAATTTGATTTGGAGATGTATCTCTGAATGCTTTAAAGATTGATCTGGAGATACATCTCTCTAACCCCTTAGTTCATTAGCTTCTGAGCTTTTCGGAGATGTATCTCCGGAGTATGCTCTGTTAGTTCAAAAAAGAAACAAACAAAAACAATGACAGGATGGAAAAACAACATAAATTAGCATCAAAATAAACATTACATAGATAAACATCGCATAAATTTAACATTACATGTCATTAAAAACAGGTGGTTTGGGACGTTGCAACATTCTTATAATATCTTTAACTGATCTCTGAATCATCGCATTTACTTCAATCAGACCTTTTGTTGAGTAACGGTAAAAAGTACTCCACATAACCTTAAAATCATTGTTCGTCTTTAGTTCAGGCGTGGTGATTCATATCTTTCTCGAACGGTACTCGAGCTTGGCAATTCTCCAATTTTATGGATATCGGAGAAGAGTATTTAGTTTGGTTTTCAAATCGACGAGGAGTATGTTCTCGCAGATCCGAATTTGAAGTGTGATTGAGAATGAAAGAAACTTTTTTAAGGGTTTTGAAAATGGAGTTTTGTATGAGTATGGAGGAGAAGATCATGCAAAGTGGTGTTTTATCCAATTTTCCGCTGATCATGTCCGGATATGTATTTCCAGAAATAACACTGGGTCGTTCACTTAACTAGCTTAGTGAATTAAAATGCAATAATTGAGTGTAGGGATTATTTCAAAGATGTGTCTTCAGATACACTCAAATATTATACGGGGATGCATTTCCGAACCATGTTTTTTGCAAAATGGAGCGAACATAAAAAAATGCATTTTGGTATGGTTTATGTGCATTCAAATATGCATCTCAGAACGCATGAAGGGCAATTACATATTTTCAAGAATGTGAATGGCACCACCAAAGATGAAAAAAGCAACTTTTTTTATAAGAGAGACGGTCAAAGAAAAAAAAAACGATTAACTAACTAACTACACACCGATCTATAGATACCTTAACCATTTTTTTAATAAATAAAAAATGACATTTAATGTTCGTAGTTATTTATTTGAAGTGTTTGTTTTAGGGATTTATAAGTGATTTTTATGAATAATTTAATTGGAAATAAGAATATGAAGATTAAATTTTTTGAGTTTTTTTTGTCTGTTTTTTAGTATTTTTTTAGCAATAAAAAAGATAATCATTATAAACTCAATAAAAATATTTGTAAAAACACATAAATCGTAGAGACAGGGTTCGGGTGTTTGTCATATAGTTTTATATTTTAAGAAAAGATGTAGCTATTTTTTTCAATAAAAATATATAAAAAATTATAAGAATAAAACCATAAAAATATGAAAGTTAGTAAAAATAAGGGATAAATTTTTTAAATTTTTTAACAAATATGAATATAATTAATCTCTAACTTTTATAAAATTAATCAAAAATAATAGACTATAAAAATAGAGATAAATAAGAGAAAATATTGAGAGAAAATAATATTATATTTTTTTCTCAAATCTAATTAACATTATAATATGGACATATTCATAATACGTATCAATAATAATAATATTTAACTTATAAGAGTTATAAAATATAGAAAGATTAAGCAATTACTTTATAGGAGTTAAAAAAATATGGAAAGATTAAAAAAAATATTCATCCGCATCTATATTAATACTATTCATAACACTAACTATTTATTTCTTAAACTGCATTGTAGGAATTGAATTTTTTTATCCAAATACCCCTAATTTTAAAAAAATATTTCAAAATAACCCTGATTTCAAAATAATTTTCAAACTATCCCACTTTTAAGAGGAGGCGTTAGACCAATTGGCGTCAGCTCCTAAAGTTAAAGAGGAGACACCAATTGGATTGGCTAGGGCACATGGTGCAGCCAATCCAATTGGCGCCCATGTGTTACTTTTTTGTTATAAATAGAGGTGTTGTGTGAATCATTTTTCCACATCTCATTTCATCATTTTGCAAACATGTTTGGTGTTCGCTGCCGCTATGGAAATGTGATTTATTCGAGAGACAAACCTCAGATGTTGATGCTCTTCTGGAACATCACTACTTTTGATCAACTGAAGAGGGAACTGGTTCGTTGGTTAGATGGAAAAATACCAGAAGGGAAAAAAATTAGAAGTATTGAGAGACTCGATAGTATATTTGGTTGGGTGCGAATGAAAATTGATAAGGATGCTAAGAAAATGATGTTTGGACGAGATGACATCACTTTGATTGTTGTGATCAGTTAGAAATATTCTGTTTAAAGTTTGCTTATGTTGTAGTGATGTTTGTTGTGAACTTTGTTGTAACAAAAACTTAATGATATATAATAATTGAAGGTTACAAAAATCCAATGTTAAAAAAGATTATGACTCAGATGTTGCTCCTCGATTGGGACAGTTGTTCTTATTGTGTCCTGGTTGACGACATATACTACATAGTCTTATCATTTCATCTATCGTATCCATTTCTGTTCTAATACGCGTGTTGTTTGGCCGTCCTTTTTTCTTTCTACGCATCTCGTCGTTGTGTCAAACTATGTCACCTTCATATGGAGGTCAGTATTCCTCCATTGGTAGCACTGAGAAGCTTTTGTTATACACATTCATGACGGTAATGGCCTTGTAAACATCGGATGGATGGTTGTAAGTGTCCTGGCGAGTATGTGCGCATGCTGCAATGACATGGGAGCAAGGAATATGGAAGGTCTAGAATTTTCCACAGTCGCACCAACTTCTGTTTAGTTTGACAGCATAAGATAAATTTGGTCTCCCCTCATTGTGATCCATTGTTTCCTGTACGCTGAAATTTTGTCTATGACGGTCAAAGATTGTTACCGCGTGTGTGCTAGCTTTGAGGCTCCCCTCTTTCATCACTTTCATACAACACTCACTGAATATTTGCTCAGACATTAACACCGCACTCCATCTTTCTCCTCTGGTTGCGAAGGTAGAAGGCAACCTATAATAGGTTGATCTGACCAAGGCGGTTATTGGCAGATTTCTAATGCCTTTGAATACGCCGTTCATGCATTCCACAAGGTTTGTTGTCATGTGGCCCCATCGACAACCTCCGCCAAATTCCCTTGTCCACTGCTCTACTGGTATGTTATCCAGCCATCTTCCTGCATCTTTATTAGACATTCTAATTTCATCACGGTAATATTGAAATGACGGCTGAGTTAGAGCATACTCAACATTCACCACTTTCTTGCGAAGGTTCTTATCTTTGATTGCACGCATGAAGTTTTGTGCGATATGTCTAATGCAATAGACATGGGTAGAAGGAGGATCATGCCACTCGTTGTCATGGTTATTGTAATCACTCTCAATGGCATCATGTCTATCAGAAATCAAATAGAGATTGGCTTGTGGAGCCACATGTGTTCTGAGATGTCGAAGAAAGAAACCCCAACCACCAGCAGTTTCACCTTCAACCAGAGCAAAGGCAATGGAAAAGACATTGTTGTTGCCGTCTTGTGCAACCTCCATAAGCAAAGTACCCTTGTATTTGCCATATAACCATTTTCCATCAATTTGAATAATAGGTTTGCAGAATGCAAAATCTTTGATGCATGGGTCAAACGCTCAAAAGAGACAGTGAAAGATTCTATTTCCAGCAACACAGGTTCCGTCTGGCGTCATTGCTAGAAATGTCTCCATAATTGCAATAGTTCTTGGTACATATGTTTTTAGTTCCCATAAAAACTGTGACAATTCTTTGTATGAATCCTCCCAGTTCCCGAATACCTGTTCAACAACCTTTGTCCTTGCAATCCACGCTTTCTTGTAAGATGGAGTATAATTATATCTTGTTTTGATATGAGATATAATTATACTCACCCTCACTGATGGGTCTTTGTTAACAAGTGGCAAAATGTCTTGACATATCAATGCAACGCTTAATTTACGGTGATCTTGTTCAACGTTAGTTGCAATGTAACTGTGAGGTGAGTCTATTGAAGTTATCTCCCAAGAGTCGCTTTTCTTTTTGTAAGATGCAGCCAATTGAAACTTACAAAGGATGTTACGACATTCGATGACATACCTTCTTGAATCAGCGTGTTTCATTGTGAAATCAGCAGAGTTGTTTATGTGAAATTTTTTGATAGCTCGCAGACATTCTTCTTTAGTGAGGAACATGTCTCCCACCTTTAACTCGCCTTCTGATCATGGATACGGGTTATAAAAAACATTGTTGGATGTTTCATCGTCATGCAGATCCATGTTTGTCATATGTTGAGGCGGATTGTAGACATGACTTGGAGGTAATGGCGCTGGTTGATCATCATCTTCAATGTTGTTGTTCAACATATGATCAACTTGTGTCTCAGTCTCTTCTTCTTCTTCATGAACGATGTTGACTTCTGCTTCTGCTTCTGGGTCGACATCATCTGAGTATTGTGAATCAAATTCATCAGATTCATCCTGATTAGTTATTTGAGATTGCTGAGATGGTATACTTGGTTGAAGAGTAATATACAACTCAATACAATTGCAACCAGAATGTTCGTGACTAACAAACATATATTAAACATCTTCATCATCTTGTACCTTTAGCGGGAAAAACCTGCATTGACTGTTCTAAAAAAATGGATTTTGATACGTGATCTTTGACACAATACCAGATCCTATGCTGGATTGAATTCGTTTTTTCAAATGCAAGAAATTTGAATTTCTCTTGATCGTCAGATGGTATCGGTGTTTCAAAAACAAAACTCGTATAACTCAGACTCATATGTCTCACCTATGCAGTGAACATTAACACGATATTTAGGTGAGGATAACATTGTAATATTTCTTGTGCAGATGAAAATTAATTTCCTGCTGTAGATGAATGTGTGTTGATTGTTGGATGTAGATAGTAAGACACTTAAATAGGTAAGTGATGTGTCTAACATGTAAGCAAGTCTGAAGTGATGTGTCAAACATGCAAGCAACTCATACTCACGTGTCAAACATGCAAGCTAGACGGAAGTTATGTGTCTATCATGCAAGAGAGAGGAAAGCCACGTCTCACACATGCAAGCCATGGCTCCAAATGAATTGGCGCTTGCTTGCAATGCTTCCACATGGGCGCCAGTCCATTTGGCGACACCATGTCTTGCATGTATGTAGACCTCGTAACCAAGCATGCAGGCTAGATGTGTCATGCATGAGCCTAGGGAGGCGCCAATTTGATTGGCGCTAGCATGTAGAAAATGCACATGGGCGCCAATTCATTTGGCTAGCACATGTAATCCCATTTTTCCAAGCTTACACACTTTTGCATGTCACACCTTATAAATAGGCAAGAGATTCTCACATTTCTCCCACACCAACACTCACTACTTCCTCAACAACATCAAATCTTTCATCTGCAACAACCTCTTTCATCTGCACCAGCCTCTTTCATCTCCGACAAGATGTGTATCCTCATAATGGGCGAATCGCACAGAGGAACAGTTGCAAACATAACAACTTATGTAAGCGTTTAATTCTTTTTCTATTTGTCTAGAATACCTTTTAATAACATATCAACTTAGTAACGTGTTTTGTTGTTTATTTTATAGGATGTTTCAAGGTTCCGTACTCGGGTCCATGAATATGTACACATGGACCCGATGATTCAACTGTATGTCGAAGTCGCCGGTTTTGGACATATACGCAAAATCATGTCTTGGTCGGTGGATAATAAATTCATTCCTAAGTTATGTGAAAGATGGCGTCCCGAGACACACACGTTTTGTTTACAACTGTTGAGTGTACCGTGACGTTAGAAGACGTCTACATGCTATTGGGACTGTCTATCAAAGGTAAAGTTGTAAATGGTAAAACCAACTATGCGAATTCAATTTGATGGACCTCTTGGATGTTGATTTGTTAGATGATAACTCAAGAGGTCAAGGTATACTCCTTTCACGCCTTAAGGCATACTATAACAGCTTACATTTATATGAGCATTCTACCGAAGAGGCTCGAATAACAAAAACTATGTGTTATATTATGCTTTTAATTGGTTCTTTTTCATTTCTTGAAGGTAGTGATTCTAGTATGCATGTTATGTATTTACCTTTACTAAGACATGTAGATAGAATAGGAAGTTACAGTTGGGGATCCGCTTATTTGACATATCTTTATAGCTCTTTATGTAAAAATTCACACAAAGACACGTCTACCTTTTCTAGATGTGTTGTTTTGCTCCAAGCATGGAGTTGGTCAAGACTACCGACCCTAGCGCCCGTCAACAATAACCCTTTCACATTTTCGTATGCACAAAAGTAAGTTGTTTAAAATGTTATATATTTACTTACTTTACCGATTATTATCTCTAACTAATATTTTTACATTTATGGTGCAAATGAGCGACACGTGGTATGAGTTATAAAAGATGTCCTAGACATTGTATTACCCAGTATCGCAATCTCTTGGATCACCTTCGACCGACAAATGTATGGATAATAACCTAATTATTTAGTAATAATTTGTTAATTTCTTCTACCAAGTTCATAATCTAACATACGTTCACATTTCAGTTCATTTAGCGTCCATACCTAAATTTGGATCATGACCATGAAATCAATGAAGAAGACGCAACCGTGTGGACTGCATGCACACCGATCATAAGATTCACCACTGTGGAGATGCACAACAGTGATCGTGTGAAATTGCAGTTTGGTATGCTTCAACATATCCCAGATCTTCCAGCAAACCTAGGAGAATGGTATCTACGCAAAGTTAACGACCAATGGAACATCAACCCATGGCAAAGCTTTGCTAGATCTGAGTGTCACAAATGGAAGCACCGCCATGACCATGTCTTAACTGACGATGTAATGTCAACTGAAGAAAAACCAAGTCGTATTTATATGGCTTGGTACAGATCGGTTGGTTTTGAGTTCATCGCAGAGGATATGAACCTATACGACCCACGCCAGGCAACTTACACACCAAACGCCTCAACATCTAACCCCCATCAACATTGTCAGGTCGACTACACACAACCCCTATCCGTCAAACTTTCTGTTCCACAAACACACAAACATACAACCCTAACATGTCATACACCTAACCACAATACCAATAACATACCTTGTACCCCCACCAACAATTAGATCATCAACCAGAGACCCAACATCACTTCGCACCCAACACATCACCCTACCAAAGTCGCCTTAGCTAAAACACTCAACGATCATTTAACATCAACCGTCTCTCCTCCTACCATAGCCAAGAAGTCCAAACATCTCAAAACCGAAACCTTTAACAACCTTATCTCTACCAAACACCACAACAATCTTTCCAACATTTTCTCGATGCATCATTTACACCAATGTCTCCCTTCAACCGTCTCGGTCGCCCACCAACAAGTCAAACACAACCCAACTACTCTGGCATGGGTCGTGAACTCAACTATGGTGGTACACCTTCGATGCATACTCAAGACTATGCTGATTTGTCTGACTATCTCAACAGGCCATCTCCTGCAGTTGGTAGTGATGTTCCTGGGTCCTCAGATGCTCAAACACCAGTGGTGAATCATCAACGTGGGTTAGGGTCACGGGTTCGGGTAGCTAGGGGATGTGGGACCGGAGGTCGGTTAGGTGATCCCTGTCATCAACATTAGTCTTTTTTGTGTGAACGAGAATTTATATTAATATGAATTGGTCCGATTTCGAAATTATGTATCATGTAGACTATTTTTGAAAAAAAATTACAAAATACACTGAGGTGCGAATCCAATTGGCGCCTCCCTTTAACCTATACACATGGGTGCCAATTGAATTGGCTGCACCATGTGCCCTAGCCAATTCAATTGTTGCCTCCTCTCTAAGGAAACGTCAATTGGATTGGTGTCTCCTTCTAAAAGTGAGATAAATTGAGAATTTTTTTAAAATTATGATTATTTTAGAAATTTTCTTCAAAAACTGGATTATTATAGTAAAAAATTCTAGGAAATTAACTTTTTTGGAGATATTTGATTCATTAGAGAGAAATGTTAGCATAAAGGAGAATAGAAGAGGGGGGGTATTTAATAAGATATATTATGTTTACACGATACTCTTAATTTTTAAAAATATTTATTATTATATTTAATGATACATATGAGAAGATTTTATTATTTTACCTAAATTGGATACTCAAGTAGGGATCCAATGTCTTTTGGAAAAAATTATCCTCTAACTTTCTCTCTATCCCTCTCAAAAAATCTTCTCTTTTACACATTATATTTCTCTCTCTTTTCTTCTTTTTTGTCTCATTTTATTTCTATAAAAATGCCTAAAAGTTAGAGGAGTTAAAATTATGGAACCCATTTCGATCAAAAGTAATGAACACTGCATTTTTATTCATCATGCGTTTTTAAGTTTTATATTGTTGGCATTTCACACTCATTTATGTACAAATAATTGTAATAAAAAATAAGTATTTCTAAAATTTAATTGTTACGACTTAACCATGGATTTTGTACCTGTTAAAAGTATAATGAGTGACAATCCTTATTGTGTAGGGTTGTTTGAGACTTTTAGGATTGTTGTTGGAGTTAGAGCAAGCTCACGCATGAATGATAAGAAGTTTTGTATCTATATAATTTCTGAGTGAATTGAATCTTATCTCTCAACTGTATGGTTGAGGTATTTATAGAAGTTTATTGGGTATGGATCCTTTGCCCCATGAGGTGGTTATTTTGTCCCTCTTAGAGGCGTGAAACTGTTATTCTCCCATATTCTTCATGAGGACGTGGCTTTTCCCATTTATTGAATTTTCATACCATTGGTATCCAAGGACATGCCAATTTCAAGTATTCTAGAGACAAAGTGATTAGCGATGGTAGTTGTAATGATCAATGAAAAAATTTCATTAGGAGTTTCATCCACTTTCTTGTGGTCTTGAAACCTTAAGATTGGGTTGTCATTTTTTTCACTTCTTAATTAGCGACGTTGATTTGAGAGAACCTTGCAGTGGAAATTCTTCCTTCTCAAATAGATTTTCACCTCCACTGGTTGTGCCTATGGCGAAGACTTAAGATGGTCTTGAATTGGAGGATTTTGAAATATTTTCAAAAATAAGATTCGAAGCTGCTTCCATCTTAGGGTAACTCTTAAAGCGGATGAGTTTTAAATTGGAGGAGATATGATTGAATCAAGAGAGATCTATGGAATCATGAGAGATCTGATTGTGGAAATTTGAAAGAATCAGAAATCAATTTTCACAAACGGCACAACTGTTCTGTCTAGAAATCAGAATTGTTTGATGCAGATCCTTGATATGGTGTGTACAAGTCTCTGGTGCAGTTGTAATGAGGTAGACCTGCAAGATTAGCATTATAACGCTCAAGTTAGTGAATAAATAAAAAAGGATAGAGTGAATTACGATGAATGGTAATTAGATTTACTTCGTATTGGGCATGTGGTCGGCCCAGAACAATGACCATGTATTATCATAATTTAAATAAAAAACATATAATCTAAGAAGTATCCAAACACTCTAAAATGGTGTAAGAGACATGATTGCAAAATTGATGTCATCTCGTACACATCTCATAAGAATAAGAATAAAGACTAAGTAGTTAGTCATAATATTTCAGACTCCCACTAATTCATAACACATATTGGTTAGATCTTTTTTAAAATCTATAATAGTTAAGCCACTTATTAGTAATCGGTCAACATGTTCGTGGTAAAAATATGCTCAATTTGTGTAGGAAGTTAAAGGATTATTTCTTTGCCAAATCAATATTTGATGTCAAAATGCTTTGAGCTTGACAATGCTTTGAGCGAAAAGAGCGGTTAATATTTTGAGAAAAATGCACACTAGCATTGTCGTAGTATATTACAAGTGATCTAGATATATTTTCACAAACTTTAAAGCGAAAAATTAAATCCTTCACCAACATAACTTGACAAGTAACCTCATAGTAAGAGACATGTTCTGCCTCCATGATAAATGTATTTTTCTAAGAGTATGCTCAATAATCTCCAAAGAAATAGCTTCAACAATTTCAATTGTATCTTTATCATTTTGTATAAACCATCCTGAAAAAATTACATAACCAACACTTTAGAGTTAAAGCAAACAATTGTTTTCTATAACCAAAATTAAAGTCTAAGGCACCAAAAAAGAAAGTTTTTGGGAAGCTATATGGGAATGGTTCAAAGCTCGGATGATTTCTCCTGGTGCCTGCATTTCGTCACAATTATTTTATGGAACCATTCATGCTAAGTCACAAGACTTAAGGTTGTTGCTTGGTGTTTTAGGTAGTCCCTTGACTCCAATTCCCTCAGATCATTATCCTGCTTTTAAGTATTCACAATCACGTTAAAGATATCCATCTTTGAGCTCTCAACTTATCAAAATGTTTTCTTTAAAGATGAATACTATGGTACTTTTAAATTTAGTTGGATATTGATACTCCCATCTAATAAAACAATTACATTCATAGTTATGTCACTCTTTATATATATTTTATTTTTAAAAAAATAATATTTTAAATAAATTTTTATTAAAAATACCAATACCAAACTATTTATCATGAGTATCTAAGAGTTTGTCATCTTTAAAACCTTAATAGTAAGGTATTTTAAAATTTATTTTTTTTAAAAATTCAAAAATGAGTGCACATATTTAATAGTTTTTAATTAATTAAAAATAAAATAAATATGAACCCTAATAATTTGGTGGGGCACATGTGAATTTTAAACCATAAAAAAGAGTGTGCTAAAAAGCATTTAAAAAACAATGTTAACCAATGTGTTGCTAATAATCTTCTTTTTGGTAAATAATTTTGTCGATGGTTAGGTCTTACGAAATTTTTATTTAAATAATCAATTTTTTAAAATAAGTATCTAAATTAACCCATTTTTTACGAATTTTTTAAACTAATATACTTTCAAACAAAACAAAATCTAATACAAATGAGACGTCAATCCAATTGACGACAATGTACAATACATAAGAAGAGACCTCTTATACAATTGGTGACAATGTAGAAAAATAGTATTGATCCAAATATTTTTAAAAATGATGTTATTTATTAAATAGAAAAAATCTACAAGTTTACTATTAATCCAAATATTTTTATAAACGATGTTAAAACAAAAATAATGTTTATATAAGAAAAAAGTCTATTGTTGATCCAAAGAATGTTAATATCTCATGTATAATTTTTTTAGTACAATTTTAATAAAATAACAACTTCTTATATCCGTGAATAAAGCATGTACCAAATCAAACACATGCGTACGCACATATGTTTTAGTAGTTGAGTAAAGAAATGCATAGAAGAAAAAATACCAACAAAACAACTAAAAAATAAAAATGAGTGAAATAATCTGTTTGATTGATTGTGTGTGGTGAAAAAATTTATAAGTCTATCATTGATATGAAAATATCGATCTTATTGATCAAAATAGGATGGTCTACATAAATTAGCCATGTCTAACTACTTACGGAATAAATTAGCCATGTCTAATTATTTATTTATAATTGTGGTATGTGACACCTGGCGTTCAACTATATTTCTCATTTCTCAATATTTAACTTGTTCCCTTATTTGTTTGTGTGTGACTTCCTTAAAAGGTGGTTGTGTGCTTCTAGCTTTCTTGAATTAGTGTGACTACAAATATGGAACATGAGTAAAATTTTGAATTATCAAATCCTATTGAGTATTGGTTGGTTCTAAAATTCTCACGACCCTCATAGACTTCAGTAGACATGAGAAATATTTGACTGCCTCACACTCAATTCTATCTGTACTCGTCTAGCATCTTATTATTAGGGGAACATTTCCTAATGTAAAATCATTTATATTTCGATTTCGACTACCAAAATATTTATGTTTAGGCATAAACAAATATTTTTTTTGGTGTTGTTTTATCACTAAGTTTTGGGTTGTGAGATGGTGCAGCGTAAATACTTACTACTACATGTGAATAATGTTTCAGGGTAAAACTGATTAACTTCTATTGATTTGATTACCCTGAAGGTAATATCAGGTACCGTTTGACCTGGTTTTTTGTTGACTTATCTTCTACTTTAAATGAGAAGTAAGGCCAAACAATATTTAAAAAAAGCTCCTTATAAAAAAGTGACTATACTATTAAGAATAAAAATACACTTTAAAGAGCTTCTACTAAAGTAGTTGAAAAAAAAATTATAATAACTTGTCTGAACATTTATTTGTACATAACTAGGTATATCTTCGAATCCCTATGAACATAATTTATACTATCAAATTATTACATATTATTTTTTAATTCTTTACACCAACATACATTTTCATAATCATATTACTTTATTTTATCTAATTTAATAAATAATAATTATTCATTCATGTGCCAAGATCATAATTATTGTAGTGCATCATTTAACTAAGATGGTGATGGAGGATTATAAAATTTGTTAATTTAATTGGCGGAAAGTATTCAATTTAAAGATGTTAATTTTTTTCATGATGTCAATTATATTTGTTTTAATCAGTGATTTATTCACTTACACACATATATTTAAATATTTACAACAAAAATATTCATTTAATTTTTATAATATATTTTATATCTTTTAGTAATATAGTAGTATTTTATTTTAATTATATCCTTTTTTGTGTAACATTTTTTACATGTATATATAATATTTTATTATTTTTATAAGTATGAATGAAAATCTGTATTTTCACTCAGCAAATATTTTACAACAAACATTGCAATGATTTTGGATTAAAATCAAATTTTATTATTTTCTCACTTTCTTACATGAGTTCATTCATATATCAAATAGAATATTTTAATAGATATATATCAAACAATTTTTACTTTAAAATTATTTTTAAAGTTAAAAAAATATAAGTATTATCAAACAACTTTAACTTTATTTATAACGCTCTTATTTTCAACTTTAACTTAAAAGTAACATTTACAATCGAAAAAAACTCAGTCAACCGATACCTTAATCTCCTTAGTTGAATTAAATATATCATCATAATCATTAGTTAAGCTATCTTCATAAATGGTTGTGAGCCAAAATTTTGCCTCCCATTTTACTATTTATTTTTTATTTTTTTTCATTATAACCTTTTGATTTTGTCTACCAGATCATTACTCATTTAATCTCCTTAGTTGAATTAAATATATCATCATAATCATTAGTTAAGCTATCTTCATAAATGGTTGTGAGCCAAAATTTTGCCTCCCATTTTACTATTTATTTTTTATTTTTTTCATTATAACCTTTTGATTTTGTCTACCAGATCATTACTCATTTTCCTTGACAATATCCTATTCTCTGAAAAATATTCTTCTTTAGTTGAATATGTTATAATGTTATGGACTCATGAGTAAATGATCATATTTACTCCTCTCAATCATGTTTTGCATCATTTTATCGAACTAAACCTATTAAGGTTCACTTGTCAAACGAAAATTCATTTTTAGTTGAATATGCTGATAGTGTTCATTTTCACCCCAATTATACATTACTCATGTATTATACTCACCTAAAATTTGATCTAATCTCATATCCATATCAAAACTGTGTCAATCTCTACATTGTCAAATCCAATTCATCAAAAATTCTTGTCATGTGCAGGATATGAAGACCTTGGAGATGATTGGTTTGGCTGAGATAGTGAATGGATTATACCAGTTGCAAGTTAACACGAGCTCTACCAATCAACTCAACCAACACATTTCTCTAAACTTGAAAAATGTAGACACATTGGATGTTTCTCAATGTACCTTATTTATTCCTTTACCTTCCTTATGACATTTTAGACTTGGACACCTATCTATCAATAGATTGACACAAATGACACAATTGTACCATGACATTTGTCATAATAAACCCAATATATGTGATATATGTCATTTTGTTAAGCAAAAGAAATTACCCTTTCCTACCAGTAAATCTCATGCTTAATCCAATTATGATTTGTTGCATTTTGATATTTGGGGCCCCATATCCATACAAGTTTTCTATGGCCACAAATATTCTCCAACAATCCTTGATGGCAATAGCCGATTCACATGGATTATATGTCTAAAATCCAAAGCTGAAGTTACTACACGTGTCAAAGACTTCATCACCATGATTGAAATTCAATATCACACCACACCCAAAATTGTTAGGTCTGACAATGGACCTGAGTTTATAATGAACCCGTTGTATAACTCTAAGGGTATACAACACCAAAGATCATGTGTTGAAACACCACAGAAAAATGGTCGGGTCAAAAGAAAACACCAGCACATACTAAATATAGGAATAAAATTCATCTATCAATCCAAACTCCCAAGAGAGTTTTGGTCATATACTCTTCAACATGCAATTTTTCTTATGAATAAAATTACCTCACCTTTACTCCAAAATAAATCACCCTATCACATATTATATGAAAAAATTTCTGATATTCAATACTTCAAAGTTTTTGGATGCCTAGTGTATGCTACTACCTTTCATTCTCATGGATCAAAACTAGATCCAAGAGCTGTAAAAGCTATTTTCTTGGGTTACAACGCAAGTATCAAAGAAAGCATACTCCTTGACCCTCATACAAAATAAATTTTTGTCTCAAGAAACTTATCCTTCCGTGAACAAATCATACCATATGCCACACTTTAACCATCATATACCACAAATTGGCATATTTATCAAAACTATATACCTAACAATAATAAAAAATCCCACTCATCAAGACAATACCTAACACAACTAACCTACCCTGCACAAACACACCCCCACCTACCAACAACTCATCTTCACAAATTATCCCTTCAGCAACTTCTCATTTACTTGCGGATGAAGAAACCACACATACATCCATGCCTGATGTACCTATCCCCCAGCTGATCAAAATAATCAACTGATTGATAAACCAAAACAATCGTCACGAATCAAACAAACACCATCTTACCTCAAAGATTACTTGTGTAATACATATCAATCATAATTAGGTACACCATATCCTATATCTAATTTTTTATCTTATGCTTCATTGTCTCCCATATTTCATCATCTTATCATGTCCATAAATACTCTACATGAACCAAATTCATATGTTGAAGCATGCAAGATTGAGTGTTGGAATCAAGCCATGCAAGCTGAACTAACTAACTCTTGAAATAACAGACATTTCGTCACAATCATTTTATAGAACCATTCATGCTAAGTCACAAGATTTAAGGTTGTTACTTGGTGTTTTAGGTAGTCCCTTGACTCCAATTCCCTCAGATCACGATCCTGCTTTAATAAGTATTCACAATCACATCAAAAATTCCCATTTATAAGCTCTCTGAACACATCAAAATGTTTTCTTTTTAAGCATTACTTTGTATTGATAACTGGAAATTGCAAGATATGTCTTGACTCATGTCTTAGAAGTTACTTTCCAGATTGTTGGGATTTTAAATTCCTGACTCACTCTAGTCTTTTGCAGAGTGAGGTTTACGTCCCATGATGCGTCCGAAAGATAACTTTATACAAATATAGAGACCAACACTATAAAAATATATGGAAAAAAAGTCATGTTTTCTTTTCTTTCTTTTTCTATCTAATAATCTATTCATGTACTCAATATAGCTAGCTAATATTTTTTCACTGCTAAGAAAATATTAGTTATAATATTTTCCCATATGTAATAGTACATGTGAATTTTTTTTTACAATACTTTTTTGTCTTGCCCTCCCTCCGCCCAAATTTCTGGCTCTGCTCCGGACTTTATGCAAGAAACGCCGTTATAAACCGGAAAACATGTATCCAACTGAAGTTGGTCTAGGATCTGTTGTGTAGCCCAGAGATAAGATGAATGGCCTTCGATATGATCTGTGACATCAACCTGCAAATCAAAATAACACTCATTTTGTTAAATAATATGAATATTTAAATTTCATGAATGATGTGAATGTTGTCTTATTCATAGGATTGCAACTCGACACAAATATTTACAAAGTTAACAAAAAGATGAAACATCTTACATTTTGGATCCCAGGAATATCTACTGGTTCGATTCCAGCTAATCCTTTTGTAAGTAGACTGCTCAAAGTAAAATATTTAATCATTAATTATAATTATAATTTCAACATTCTAATCATTAAAATTAAATCTTGTAACAGTTTTACTCAAAGTCAGTCTGCAAATTATGCAACTATTTTCACAGTGAACTTTCACATGTAAGAGTGTATATGAGCTAATGTAGTAAGGTATTCATGTATTAGTTGAGTTTGATTCATTTTAGACTCGAAAAAGTTCTACTGTTTTGTTAAATGACAAGCATACAGATCCATGACTAAGCACATATTTTCATTTGTTGGTTGGGCGGAAAATAGAAGGCATGAGGATCAACACATGACATCCTATCCCACGACATTCTTGTTGATGTTTTCTAACTTTTTAGGGTTGACATTAATAACTTCAGGCTTGAAATAGACTCAATTATTTAAATTACCTAAGCTCTAACTTTGTAGGGCTAACATTAATAACTCTTTAATAGCTTGTGTATGTCAATGTGTGTATTTTATTGACATTTATCAGGAGAAATGTATTTTTATTTAGTGACATTTAACGGACTCAAACAACAATTCAAGAGATTTAATAATGAATAAGAAATGATCAAGCAACTAAGGTGTTAGCGCTTGAGTTGACTTACGCCAAACATGAGCAAGTTTTTTCACTCACAAGCTAAGCTTGAACCTCAAATACTAAGGTAGCATATTGCACCTCTATTTGCAACCTCTATTTAATCGGACCAAAGATTACTTAAAGCCAACTTTCAGTACCTACAACTTTGCATTGCAGGAGTTCTACCACTATGTTTTTATGTACCTGGCACGGAAAGCAACTCCAAGCATCCAGTCATTCCTTGAATAAGCATTTACAAACCTTCCTGCTACCATCTACAGAACACCAGCATTTTAGAGGGAAAAAAGTTATTCTGATAAAACAGGTGAAGAAGTTCTATAAAGAGAAAATTTATATTTCCCGTGTAAACCTTTCTAGCAGCTTCCCAGTTCTCATCCTTGATTGGGACGGGTGCTCCAAGAAGTACAACTCTTTCTACTAATTCAGCTGCCAATAAAAGAGTAAACCATAAAATTAATAAAAACAACCTATTCAATGGATAAACATAAAAAGCATACCCGACACAGAATCATATGCGCGATGCAAGAGTTGAAAAGATAAAGGAACATAAAATAAAGCTATTAATTTAATATACAAATGATCTAACATGTCAAAGACAAACGAGGAGAAGAAACTAGAAATACCTACCTCCATTTTCTGTTTTAGCCAAACACTGTAGGCATTTGAAAATAACTCTTGCCCCTAGAGAGTAACCAACAAGTGTCACAGGCCTGAAACTCATAGGTAATTATTATTGATCCTTCCACCATTTCTAAGAATTCAAGTAAAACTAAAAGAAATGGTAAAATACCTATTTCCCTGCAATCCTTTTAATAATACTTCGGCAAGCAACTTTCCTGCTTTGTTTGATCTGAAAAACAAATTAATTTTAGCATATCTAACTGTAAACTAGGAACAGAACCTGTTCATATGTTTTCTGAACCAATCACATTCATAAACATCCTTTTCTGCAAAAAGCCAAAAACATAAGCAGATCTCGGTATTTTATAGATCATCCAGTAAATTATTTGTAACTAGCAAATTATGGCATTTAAAACCCACACAGGTGTACAATTCATTTGAGCAAAGGTTAAATTACATGGAGATTTCCCCTTAGAGTTGAAAAAGGTGAGCCTCTGAATTCCAATTCCATGTAAATAGAAAACAAAAATAAAAATAATTATACAGTGAATATGGATGGGTTGGTGATTATGGATTTGGATATCCATGAATCCTGAACAGGATAGATTTCCTTAATAATATTTTAACAAACTAGAATATATTACTATTTTATTTTTACCCGTTGATTATGACCCGGTCCAAAATGTGTCACCCTTAGATTAGATTAAGTCTTAGAAAAACTACATCGGAAGAGCATATGTGGCAACAATGTTCCCCGGAAAACAGAGATTAATTTAAATTAGTTCCTCGCAATATTGTCTACTTCCACGATCCGGTTAAGTTTGATAGTAATTCACCTATCCAGCATAATCAACTGAAATCGTTGTGGAAATTTGACAGGTAATAGTAGTGTGTAGATAATTGACGAGATAATGCAAAATATAAATCTTATACACCTAGTAGTGTAACAGTGAGCCACTAGCAAAAGCTTAGCCCAATAAATAATATTGCAAACATAATGACAATCCTAATTCGTAATACTCCAAGCGTCTAACGCCTTGAATTGCATATAGATGAATCAAATGATAATATCACAGAAGTTTTTCTCATAGACATCATACTTTCTATCTAGGTCTACTCCGAATCAAGAAACAAGGTAACAAAGTAAACCTGTTAATAGCTATTGTCCATTTACTGTCAATGAAATCAGTTGCTGCAAGTAATACAGCTGGCCAAGCCAGAGCAGTTACAAGGGTGCTCAAAACGGTCATCATTGCCCCTTGCTTCATCAGCTGCATTGCAAGTCCTGATGCAAGTCTTGGAAATATTAGCATCATACACAATTCTGCTTGTACACACACACACACACACAAATAATAACATTGACAGGAACCCAAAGTCAAAATCAATTACTTGAAGTAAGCCAATCCTGAATCGCAGTGCTCACAGCAATCAGTTTTTTTGACTCCCACTGTAGTGAATACCTAACTTTTGGCAAGGCCATAATAGTCATAATTTTGGTGGGACCATATGCAATCTTAAAAATCAAGACTAATGGAAGTAAAATATATATAAGGTGATATCAATGCATCCAATCCATGCATACCAGGCTGAAACAACCTTATTTGATTGGCAACAGTTGTAATGAAGAAAAACATTCACTATTTTACCTTTCCAAATTGTCGTTCAGTCCTTCCCATGGCCTTACAAAATCTTCTTTCTCAAAGACAAATCCGGATATCAAGATCTCGACGCCTAGCCTCTGCAATCAAAAGTTTGTGAACAATCTAATTTGAAACAATAAACCAAGTGCCAAAATTTTGTGAGACCACAATAAAGGTGATACAAAGTTCATACATGAGAATATAGAAACACAAATCATAGTTCAACCGAGGAAAGTCATGTCGCAAGAAAATAGAAACATTAGAGATATAAAAACATACGCCTTGGTTATGGTTTTCTCCGATGGATATGAAATCAAACTCATCAACACCCCCTACTCTCCTAGCCATTTTGCTTCCCGTAAGTCCAGCACCAGCAGCTGGTAGAAGTAGAACAGATTCGATACATTAAAATTCCCATCACCTAAAACAGAATATAACTGACATATATAAAAGGTTAAATGACTAAAAGAATGAAAAACCAATAGTTCCACAAATGCTTATTTAATCATAATAGTAAAATAAAAAGCCGACATGTCTTTAGCATATTTCAGATAGTAAAGGTAACAAATCACTCCATCAGTTAGTTACTAAAGTGAAGACAAACTCGTATGTTACATTTGTATATTCTCTTCTAAACAATCAAAAGATAGCATTTAAAAGTTTGTATAGAATGAAGTGGGACAGAGAAATATCTTCTTTAATCAATTACTGTAAGCATGTCAATAGTTAATTATAGCAAAAAATATAAATCACCCTTATGTCGCAACACCTTCCTGATGACACATTCAAACCCCAAATAGAATACAATACATCTAAGACACATGGTGTGACAAAAATGGCTTGGTGATACCAACTGTTTCCTTAAAACTTAAACTGCAAATGAAACTTGAAAAGAAAGGCTAGATATATTAGCAGTGTGAGAAAAATCTGGCAAATCCAACCGCATATTCGTACCTCCAAATGATGCAGCAACTGCAACGGAACCAGCAACAGTTCCTGCAGCACCGGCAGCTGCAGCAAATCCACTGGCTCCAATTACAGGGATCAGTGTACCCAAAGTTGGAGCTAGAGCTCCAAGACCAGCAGCAATTGCTGGTGCAGCTAACCCTATTGAACAGTTTTAGAAAAAAAATCAAATCCATGTGGAAACTTGTTTATTTATAAATACTATATATTCTATAGAACAGTCCAAAATATATTAAGGTTTCCGCACCACCAGTAATAGCCAACAAAGTTCCCCCAGTAATTGCAGCAGCACCAATAATACCACCGCGCTTCAATTTCGCCCACTTGCTTCTTTTTTCTTGAGTTTCTTCTTGATTTGATTCTTGCTCTTTAATGATAGCCATTGCAGAACAAGCAACCATGGTCTCAATGGCCTCCTACAGAGCGAACAATCATCTTCATCTTTAGAAAATATCAAACCATTAAAAATGCGAGATTTTAGTAACCAATAATATAAAACATAGGCTCAACTTGGATGTAAGTATCTTAGGAACCAAAGTGAATGTACAGGCAACAATCACCACAAAAAAGGTTACTTTTAGACATGACTTGTTATTCCAGTATACAACTCACAAACTTATAACAATTTGTTTCGTTATTAAAAAGTTCAATACCAAAAAACATTCAAGCAAAGTTGCAAACCATTTTTGTCCACTTGACATCAAGCCATGTTGCCAGCAACCGCAAAGCTACACGATGACGAGCATCATAACCCTTTCTCTTCCGTTTACATTCTTTGTCATCTTCACCCAAATTCGACAGACAAGCAGATAAAAGTTCATAGAGAACCGCCACTTTCCTCTGATCACTAAGCATCATCACTTCTTCAATTGGTCTCTCATCAATTTTACTATTACTAGACCCCTGGTCCATGTCTTCAAAGTTGATTAAAGGGGCAACATCAGTCTCATTCTGTGTTTCAAAGTTTACATCAACCTTTTCAGAATTAGATTGAACATCAGGAGCCGAAAATTTCTCCCGACACTGATGCTCATACTCATTAAGCCTCTCTCTTTTAGAGTTGGAAGTCTGCAAATTCTTTTCCAACTCAAGTACTATAGCATCAACAGCTTTTGACAGTGCAAGTTCTTGGTCTAGCCTTTGAGAAGATTCAGCCGAACCCTCATCAAATTCTTGTGAAAGCAGTCTCATAAACTGAAACAATCACATACATAATAATAATCATAATGGGAAACAAAATCATTAAAGTGAATGTGTAATTACTAGAATAAACCATCAATTTAGTCCCTAAAGTATCATTGTTTAATCCTAAAAGTATATGAAATCAACCATTATAGTCCCTTAAGTATATGAAAATCCATCATGTTATTAGTCATTGATATCTTAATAGCAGAAATTAAAGTGACTGATTTCAAGGTTTTAAATAACGGTCGCATTGCGGTCACGTAAAGTCTTTTGCAATTTTGGTCTGTCCAGGCGTTGCGACGCTGACTGCGGTCATATCGGTTTGAATTAATCACAACAATTTGTTCTTTATCACAAAAACGGTGAATAACGGTATAGGTATTGGTGTCTTCCGATACCGTTTTGTCTTGTTGCGGCCATTTTTGCACGGACTGTTTTTTAAAACCTTGGATTTCATATATTTATGGACTAATTATTTCTATATACTTTAGGGATTAAATTGATGTTTTATTCTAATTTATGATGATTGATAATGAATGGATGCACGGAAAAGGAACAAGTGAAGAGACTTACTGGTCCAACATGATGTGTAGCAGAAGAAGAACCAGCAGTTTCCTCTAACCCATACCACGCGGATGAATCGATATCTAGAAACCTATTCAAATTCAAATTAAAATTGAAAAAAGAAAGAAAAAAAAAACTAACTAACTAGAGAAGGAAAAGATTGTGGAACGGAGACGAACTTGAAAATGGGTTGGAGTAAACCGGAATGATGGTGGACCCAAAGATCAGGATCATCGGAAACAGAATCAGTACTGCTAGAGCTACTACTACTGATTCGATTGGTGTTGGAGATGGAGTCATCTGAAGCAGGTAAGGGTAGAATGCGAGTCTGATTAACTTGGGATTCGTGAAGGGCTAGTCCGAACAATGCGGCGGCGGCATACCTCTGTGTCGGAGAGAGAAACGACGTCGTCGTAGTCGCCGTAGTGGTAGTCGGCGAAGCCGTCGCCATTTGGGAAGTGATTAATATTATAGAGATGAAACGATTTCGTATTTTTGTTGAAGAGTAGTGTTAGGAGAAGAAACTAGGAAGGTGTTTGACGTTTGGGTGAAGTGGATCTTTGACGGAGGTTTAAACATTACGGTGGCTTGATAGTGACGTGGCACGCCGGTGATTTTCACCAAGGCGCGTAAATGCCAAAGTGTGTTGCTAATTTGGCAAAGCATTTATTTTGGTAAAACGTAAACACTTTTATGTCTTTTTTGCCATTTTTTTTAAATAATATATCAAAATAACTAATATTCTAAAATTTTAAAAAAAACTAACTTGATATATATATATATATATATATATATATATATATATATATATATATATATATATATATATATATATATATATATATATATATATATATATATATATATATATATATATATATAAAAGAGGAGTAATCACATGGATTGATAATTCTAAGTGGTGCATACATGTACATGATGTCTCTCCAATTGGCGCATGCATGCATCTTCTATGAGCATGCGTCAGAGGCAACTACTACTCCTTTATTTAAGAATTTTTTTAATATTTTAATTATTTTAATTTTAAAAAATTAAAATAAAAAGAAAAAGTAAAATAAAATTAAAAATAATTTATAATATTATCTTATAAAATTCAATTACACAATGATTGAATAGAAAATCAATGACTCGTTCGATGTAATATCCACTGATTCCACGTCCCAGCTCATTCGCCTGCCTTCGAGGTCTCCCATAATTTTTCTGAGGTGTTTGGGATCTTTGAGCATTTGGTCTGAGGAAAAGGTGGTTGGTGCGAGGGTCCTAGCGTATTTAATATATTTTCAATCATTTCTCCCCAATATTCGGGGTTGGTGTCGCCAACGGCGCTTTCGTAATCGAGTTTGGTGTCCATGTTGTCGTGGTTGGGTCGTTGTGGTTGGGTTATGTGTGGACAATATGGTTGGTTAAATTTGGACATTGAATCATTTTGGAAACGAATCAATGGTTTTTGTGGTGTAAGAAAATCATGTGGTGGTTGGGTGCTTTGGCGGTGTGATGTTTGGGTGTACATTGATGGTGGGCTATGGTGGGATGGGGTGGAATTGTATGAATTACAAGGGATATAGACATATGTGGTGGCCACATATGGTTGTTGGTGGTATGGGTCATACTCTTGATTTTGTGTTTGAGTGTGTCACATGTATTTGTAAGAACAAAAATTGTTCTACAACAGACTCCATGATTTTGATGATAACAAAGGATGAAACCAAAAATGGCACCCTAACGAAAAGTTTCTAAGTGTGCAGGGTTCTAAAGAAAGAAGAAATAAATCTGATGATGTCATCAGATGCAAAACAAGATCAGATACAAATTATCAAGTATCAGAAGCATCTAAAGTGGAATCTCGTTTCAAGAAGCTCTGACTCTGGACAAAACTACAAAGTATCAGAAGCATCTGAACATGAAGTAAAGTCTAGAAGCTCTGACTCTGAACAAATGCCTTCTGTAAATTCTGAAGTTATCAGCGCCATCTGAACTTTCAAGAGATAACATCAGAAGCCAGATTTCTCCAGATACACAAAGACTCTAATCAGAATTGTTAATCATGATGAAGTAACGTTTAAGCCAAGTTAAAGTTCTGCAAATGGATTTCCTCAATTAGAAAGAGACGTTAATCTCCACTTCCAAGAGAGAAGATACTAATTGTGGTAAGTAGTCACTTCTAAGATGAAAAAGTCTACTGCAGAAGCTATTAATGGAATGGCGTAATTACATCTCAATATCCAACAGATTCAACGCTACTTCAACTCCTATAAATAAGAGAAGAAATCAACATTCAGTAACAAGAAATCACTAGCCAAAACTATACTGAAATTATATCACGCCCAAGAAAAACATCTTTGTTCTTCAAAGAATTTCACTAAGCTTTTGCTTATCAAGTGAAAAATTTGTTCTTAAGTTTGTAATATTTGCTTTCTTAGAAGCACTCTAGATTACACATCTTGTATCTAATTTTTATTTGATTTCCTCAAGTGACTCTTTGTAGTCTGTAGACTTGAGAGGACTAAGAGATTTTCTTCTCTCTTAGGGGTTGTTTGTAATCTTTCAAGATTAGTGGATTAAGTCCTTGTTGAAGGCGAAATCACCTTGGCCGGGTGGACTGGAGTAGCTTTGTGTTATAAGCGAACCAGTATAAAATCATTGTGTGATTTCATTTTGCAAAAGCGCTTATTTTTCAAACAATTCAAACCCCCCCTTTCTTGTTTTTCTCACCTTCAATTGGTATCAGAGCTCCGGCTCTGTTATTGATTTTCAAATCAAACACTTAACCGTGTAGAGAGATCCAGTGCGAGAAAAACAAATGGCCCACTCAAATGAGAAAGATTCTTACAATGCCAAGCCTCCTGTTTTTGATGGAGAAAAGTTTGATTACTGGAAAGATAGAATCGAAAGTTTCTTTCTGGGTTATGATGCTGACCTCTGGGACATTG
The DNA here is from genome assembly GCF_024323335.1 of Lathyrus oleraceus. NCBI lineage: Eukaryota > Viridiplantae > Streptophyta > Magnoliopsida > Fabales > Fabaceae > Lathyrus > Lathyrus oleraceus. The sequence goes on from NC_066582.1 coordinate 220,654,030, forward strand.
TCACAGATGGATACAAACCTCCAACCTTAAATGGAGCTGAAGTTCCCAGAAGCAAAATGTCAGAAGATCAGAAACGTGAGTTCAAAAATCATCACAAGGCCAGAACAATACTTCTAAATGCTATATCATACAACGAATACGAAAAGATCACCAACAGAGAGACGGCTAAAGATATACTTGACTCTCTGAAGATGACCCATGAAGGAAACTCCCAAGTCAAGGAGACGAAGGCTCTGGCGTTGATCCAGAAATATGAAGCCTTCAAGATGGAAGATGACGAAGCTATAGAAGCTATGTTTTCCAGATTCCAAACTCTTATTGCAGGTCTTAAAGTGCTAGACAAAGGATACACGACTGCAGATCATGTTAAGAAGATAGTCAGAAGTCTGCCAAAGAAATGGAGACCAATGGTTACTGCTCTGAAGTTATCAAAGGATCTGAACAATATCAGCCTTGAAGAACTTGTTAGTTCTCTCAGAAGCCATGAGATAGAACTAGAGGAGGATGAGCCTCAGAAAAGGAACAAGTCAGTGGCGCTGAAGTCCAGACCTGAAAGACGGAAGTCAGACAGAACCAAAGCTCTCCAGGCAGAAACTGCAGATACTGACGACTCTGAACCTGAAGACTCTGATGATGAAGAAGAACTGTCCTTACTAACCAGAAGAGTTAAGCAACTCTGGAAAAGAAGGAACAACAACAACTTCAGAAGATCAA